>NW_025335058.1:0-480823 GCF_018152115.1 Drosophila rhopaloa
AAACTTTTTATCTGTAAACTCAGAAAAACCGGAAGTGAAATTGGCATTAAAACATTCATGCTAGATAGCGGTATTTTTATCCAAAAAGATACCAATTTAGACTGTTTAAATTTATTTTTTGCATACGAGTACTTGAAGAATATAATCCTTTTAAAATTTAGGATTGGATCTGAGTAAAATTTCCGAAGCTATGGTTTTTTGAACGTGGGAAGTTCTCGTTTTGTATTCGATTTTTGGGTGTCCAAAACATTAAAACGTTCTCCTGAAAGTTGCTATACTTCTACAGTCGGATTGATCATCCTAAAAATCTACTGCATGGAATTTTGCACACTATTTCTTGTACCTATGAGTCCGTAGGCATTGACATTTTTATCGAGAGTTTTTTTAATGATTATTTTTCATTATAATAACTAATATATCGAATTTTTAGGCTGGCAGTTACCAAAATTCAAAAGATTGGAATGCAGCTGGTGCATTGTAATTAAGGCTAATAAAATATTGTGTGATTTTTTTCTATTTTGTTGTATTATTAATCTGTATCTGTAGTTCATTGCGCTGACTCCTTTATTTGTTTCGTTACCCAAAATTGTAAGAAGTTCAATTGAACTAATTTGAAACAACCAATAATACTATTGAAATATAAAAATGTTTCGCTTACCGTTCAAGCTGAGATCAACCATTTGTATGTGAAAGTGATAGCATCGATGAGCTTCCGATATTCTGGTTTGAATGCTTTATTTCCGATGAAGAACAATGTCACGTATGTCATGGAATTCTTCCATCTATTGCTCTTCGTCGATTGTGGGAGCATTAAACATTCGCGTATGCTGGCCAACTGGTGTCCTGTCCGCTCGAATCACAATCCTATAATCATCTGTTTTGTGCTCCTCATATTTTTAATGATTCCACAACGACGATCGATTTCATCATCTGTATTGTGCACGAAATAAATAAATCACACTTAACATTTTAAAAACCGGATTTTGTAGCCCTCTCATGTTTTTTGAAAAATGGAGCAGAAATTTATTGGCAGTTTTATCAATCCGGTCGAATTATCTTTTCGATATTAAACAATTGCAGTGAAAATAAATCTTGTGTCTATCTAGAAAATGTAGAATAATAGCACATTCGATCACTTCACATTCTACAAATTTATTAAATTTCAATTTTTTAATGAAATGACAAAATTACCTTGTTGGCATGAAGTAGATTCTTATGATATTTGCAGCGCCAAAAACGTAATTTGAAAGCATGAATTGTATGACTGGATCTTTTGCTAGGAAGTGATTTGGCTCTGGTGACCAATGATCGGAATGGCTGTGGCGGAAGTTGCAAAGGCCACCTTGCTACTTGAGCAGCATCCTGGCGTTTCATATTTGAACTTGAATGCGTGGCAACGCTGGAAATCGAGCCCATTCTACCTATGCTAATTTTTGGCAGTAAGCTGTAATCAAGTGCAGCGCCTTGCAAAATCAGGCGGGTCGGTTCTCGTTAAGGTCAATTTGTTGAACGTGATCTTGATGTGTGTTCGCGATTTGATTCGTTGCGTTACCAAAAGATCTTAATTCACTTAAGTTAAAAGTTCGTTTTATAAAACAAAGACAAATATAGACAATTTTTCGTTGGCGTTGTGAACAGTTCGGTTGGACAAAACAAGACTCAACTTTATTCTGCATTTTAAAATGAATTGTAATTGAAGTTTTGTTCTGTGAAAAATTGATATACATAAATATATGCACAAAAATTAATTTATTGGAATGGCGTTTGCACCTTTTTCATAATATATATAAGCCTTCTCTGCATCATCTATTAACCAACAAAAAAAAACTAAATCAAAATCGGATGTATGTAGCAGTCGATAGGCTATCCCACACACATTTAGCATGTTTTATATATTTATATAAATTTTAATCTTCCAGGATCATTTCAAAGTTTCAAAAATGAATTAAGAACGGTGTAAGGGATTCCTGTAATAAGGAAAACAACCTTCACGTTTGAGTTCTGTATTAAAACTGACTTTATTTTTCTAAGTCTTCGCTTACATAACTAACATGAAATTCTTATAATATCCTTATCTATGGTCTACGCAGAAACCACATCTGTAAGCCTGAGCGGGAGCCTTATCAACGGTCTCCCGCAAGGCGACCTTTTGTGCAGTGTGAGAACTATATTTATGGTCAGGCTCAAGTGGCCTGTCCTTAAGATTACAATTGTTCGGCACTGCACCCTTGTAGGTTTTAAGTTACAGATCGTTATTAAGGGCTCTATTGGGATTGGGATTATAAGTCCCATTTTAATTTTTGTTTGTGTTTACATTGTGAAATAGGCACTTAAAGCTGCGTTTGAGATAGTTGACATAAGTGATCGCTTTAAAATTGACGAAAATACGGAAGTTTGAAAATTGCTGGGACATATTGTCCCAGTAGTCCCGAAAGGGTTAAGAAAATCACATTATTTCAACGCAGTGAAGAGCATTATTTCGACACTGTAGAAATTTTGATCAGCAGGAAGAGTCGGGAAAAAGAGAGAAATAAAAATATAACTTCGTTGTTTCTAAACATATCACCTTATTCTGCTTCCATACCGTTCGCAAGCTCAGCTTTAAAATATATTTGTCGGCGGATGGTATATCTTAGTGTACAAGGAATGCTAGTTTCTTGGACTTCTTGTGTTTCTAGAAGCTCTAATTATTTCATCATCTTATGTTATTCCTCTTTGCCTTTGCGGCGCCACAAAAGTGTCTTGTCCCTTTGTGAGAGGAACCGTTATAGCGAGGCGTCAGCGTTGTGTCGCTTACGCCGTGTGTGGTTCGAGGGAACAGAGTTGGCGATTGGAGAAACGAAGAGTCAGTCTCTCTAGATCGACGCCTGTGTTCAGACCGAAACTCACCCGCTCTAATGGAACCCGAGGATAATTCGACATCAGAAGTGGGATCTGGCCCTCTACCTACAACAATAGAGGGACAATGGCGTGCCATTATAGTTTCAAACAACAGAAACTGATGCAGTGCAGAATAAATCGGTAACTACCCAAATTCAACCCAGACAAGGCACTTGCCATCGCTTCATCGTTCAACTGTGGAAATTATATTAAAAGAAAATACATTGAAGGGCAGTGCGTTGGTTGTGGCTTTAAGTGCAGCATTGGAGGGTAGCGCTTCGCAATGGCTGTCCCAAAATGTGATATGCTGATATAACCTGGCTCGAGTTCAAGGAATTGTTCATACAACGCTTTGATACTTTAGAAACACCAGCCGCCATGTTTCTACAAATACTGACAAAACGACCGACCGCTGGCGAGTGTCTCGCACTGCATGCAAGCCGCATGGTTACAGAACTAACGACGAAATGGCACGAAATGGAAAAAGAAGAAATTGCTGTGTCCGTGACTCTCGCATCACTGGCAAGCTTTGATAACCGTGTGCAGCGCTTGAGTTTCACTTCAAATGTTCGAACCAGAGGCGATCTACAGTCCGAATTAAAAGCGTTCACATTTAATAAAAGGAAAAGTGGCTTTGTGGAGCATCAATCTGAAATTTATCCAAAACGGCAAAAGGAAATCTTCGATAGAGTGTCATTTTTGTGGAAAATTAGGCCACAAAATGTTTGAGTGCAGACTCAAGAAACAACAACATCACTTTGCGAATGACAAAGAGCAACATGTCAGACACGATGAACATCGACGTGAAAACTCAATTGTAACTTGCTACAAGTGCGGAGACAGGGGACACATATCTACCCAATGTACAAAGAAGGAAGCGGATAGGAACAAGACGTTCAACCGGGAAAAAACGAGTGGAGCAGTGCAGCGTGGCAGTACCTAAAGAAAGCATGAACCACAGAGGACACATTTTTGAAGTCACCTTTGATTCCGGAGCAGAATGCTCACTGATGAAAGAAAAGCTAAGTACTCAGTTTTTAAAAGATTCAATAATATTGTTATGTTTAAAGGCATAGGTAATGGAATATGTAGTACTGTACAAGTATTAAGTAACGTTAAGATTGATGACCATTTTATTGAGATTTTGTTTTATGTAATAGGCGATGATCACATGCAAAACGTTATCGTCATTGGGCGTGAAATTCATATATATATATATGATATTGTCATTTCATCATACAAATTTATAATTTCGAGAGAGTCAAAATAATTAATTTGTGTACCGGTTCTGAGCCAGCCGATATTGATGCTGAACTTGAAAATAAAATAAAACTTAATTCATTCTTGGCAAAGTACTCAGATTGTTTTATAAAAGTCATTCCATATACTAAAGTTAGAGTTGGCGAAATGAAAATTAGATTGATTGATCCAAAAAAAAACAGTTCAAAGAAGGCCCTATCGATTAAGTCCATGCGAGCGAGATTTAGTTCGAGAGAAAATTGAGGAGCTGTTGAGGTGTAACATAATAAGTCCAAGCTGTTCACCTTATGCAAGCCCCATATTGTTGGTAAAAAAGATAAATGGTTCGGATAGACTATAAAGAGCTAAATTCAAACACAGTTGCTGATCAATACCCGCTCCCACTCATACAGGATCAAAAAAACTGACTTCAAGGAGTTAATTATTTTACATGTTTACAGTGGATACTACCAAATTCCTTTGCATGCGGATTCTATGAGTACACAGCGTTTGTGACGCCAGATGGCCAGTATGAGTTTCTGTCTATGCCATTCGGGGCTTAAAAACGCGCCTTCGTTTTTCAACGCTTAGTAATGCAGGCGCTAGGAGATTTAGCGAAATCTTATGTTATCGTCTAATGGATGATATCATGATAACTGCCACAACAGAATGTGACGCGTTTGAAGGATTAGAGATTGTTTTAAATGTTCTGACAGAGGCAGGGTTTTCATTAAACATTACAAAGTGTTCATTTCTGAAAACATCGGTTCAATATCTAGGCTACAGTGTTAGTGCTGGTGAAATTCGTCCAAACCCTCAGAAAATAGTAGCTTTAACTGCCCTTCTCCCTCCACAGTCTGTAACAGTACTTAGACAATTTATTGGATTAGCATCGTATTTCCGGCAGTTTATAAAGGGCTTTTCACAGTTGATGAAACCGTTATATTTCTTAACTTCAGACAAAAATAAATTTATTTGGAAAGCAGAACATGAACAGATACAGTCCTTGTTATTTTTGACCCAAATTATCCCATTGAATTACATACAGATGCAAGTGGCAGTGGTTACGGTCCAATTTTATTACACCAAATTAAGAACAAACCACAGTTAATAGAATATTATAGCAAAACTATTTCACCTGCAGAGTCCAGATATCACTCGTATGAGTTGGAAACTTTAGTGGTTGTAAACTCAATTAAACATTTTCGACATTATTTGCTGGACAGGAACTGTACTGTTTATACCGACTGTAACTCATTGAAGGCGTCAAGAAATAAACAAGATTTGACCCCTAGAGCACAGCGTTGGTGGGCTTTCTTACAGTCATTTACATTCGATATTCAGTGTAGAGAAGGGAAAAAAATGGCACATGTTGACTTTTTGTCGAGAAATCCTATCTCACCAGGGTCTACTTCTGCTCGATAAGTAATTGATGAGAAGAGAGTTAACTTGGCCGAAATTTCAAGTAATTGGCTCATTGCTGAACAGCGTCGAGACTCAGACATAGCCGAAATCGTGACTAAATTAAAAGATTTTCTCTTGATAAAGATATTGCGAAAACGTATGAAATAAGGGTTCAAGTTCATGAGTCGATAATGCATTTAGGTTTCGAAAAGACACTGGATAAAGTTTACGATTTTTTATATCAAAATACATCAAAAAATTTGTTGACAATTGCATCACTTGCAAAATGTCTAAATCAACCTCAGGAAAAATTCAGGTTGAACTGCATCCCATCCCAAAAGTAAATATTCCATGGCACACAATCCATATCTAGAAGGAGTATGTTATTGTTGACGCGTTTACCAAGTATGTCTATCTTAGTCACACCCTTAAATTGGACAGTGAGAGTTGCTTAAAGGCTGTCAAGACCGCTGTTTCGTTGTTTGGAGTACCAGGGAAAATGTTTTACTGAATTTTGTTCAGATCACAAAATAAACTTGCACTTGATTGCCACCGGCGCTAGTCGCGCTAATGGTCAAGTGTAAAGAACAATGAGCACGTTGAAAAATATGTTAACGGCGGCTGAAACTGGAACACAGTCTTGGCAGGATGTGCTAGGAGAGGTGCAGCTGGCAATCAATTGTACAACTAATCGTGTGTGGTTCGAGGGAACAGAGTTGGCGATTGGAGAAACGAAGAGTCAGTCTCTCTAGATCGACGCCTGTGTTCAGACCGAAACTCACTCCGCTCTAATGGAACCCGAGGATAATTCGACATCAGAAGTGGGATCTGGCCCTCTACCTACAACAATAGAGGGACAATGGCGTGCCATTATAGTTTCAAACAACAGAAACTGATGCAGTGCAGAATAAATCGGTGCAACTACCCAAATTCAACCCAGACAAGGCACTTGCCATCGCTTCATCGTTCAACTGTGGAAATTATATTAAAAGAAAATACATTGAAGGGCAGTGCGTTGGTTGTGGCTTTAAGTGCAGCATTGGAGGGTAGCGCTTCGCAATGGCTGTCCCAAAAGTGATATGCTGATATAACCTGGCTCGAGTTCAAGGAATTGTTCATACAACGCTTTGATACTTTAGAAACACCAGCCGCCATGATTCTACAAATACTGACAAAACGACCGACCGCTGGCGAGTGTCTCGCACTGCATGCAAGCCGCATGGTTACAGAACTAACGACGAAATGGCACGAAATGGAAAAAGAAGAAATTGCTGTGTCCGTGACTCTCGCATCACTGGCAAGCTTTGATAACCGTGTGCAGCGCTTGAGTTTCACTTCAAATGTTCGAACCAGAGGCGATCTACAGTCCGAATTAAAAGCGTTCACATTTAATAAAAGGAAAAGTGGCTTTGTGGAGCATCAATCTGAAATTTATCCAAAACGGCAAAGGCAATCTTCGATAGAGTGTCATTTTTGTGGAAAATTAGGCCACAAAATGTTTGAGTGCAGACTCAAGAAACAACAACATCACTTTGCGAATGACAAAGAGCAACATGTCAGACACGATGAACATCGACGTGAAAACTCAATTGTAACTTGCTACAAGTGCGGAGACAGGGGACACATATCTACCCAATGTACAAAGAAGGAAGCGGATAGGAACAAGACGTTCAACCGGGAAAAAACGAGTGGAGCAGTGCAGCGTGGCAGTACCTAAAGAAATTTTTGAAGTCACCTTTGATTCCGAAGCAGAATGCTCACTGATGAAAGAAAAGCTAAGTACTCAGTTTTCTGGTAAAAGATTCAATAATATTGTTATGTTTAAAGGCATAGGCATTAATGGAATATGTAGTACTGTACAAGTATTAAGTAACGTTAAGATTGATGACCATTTTATTGAGATTTTGTTTTATGTAATAGGCAATGATCACATGCAAAACGTTATCGTCATTGGGCGTGAAATTCATATATAAGTTATTTTGGTTTGGTATTTGGTATTTAATTAATCCCTATTTCTCCTAAACCTGTTAAGGCAGAGGATAATAAAGACACGGTGCGATATTAAGTTTATTATTTATTACTCCTAAACCTGTTAAGGTAGAGGATAAACAATACTTGATTTACAAAACACAGCTAGGGCTGCGGAGTACAAATTTAGACTAACTTAAGGTCCCGGTCCGGCCGCGGCTCGAGGCTTTTGCCTGGTCGCAGCGCTGCCGCTAAAGTGCCGGGTCAGCACTTGGTATCCGGCCGGTGGCGATCATCCGCTGAGTAAGTGTTCCCAGCGCCAGAAATAAAGCGCCAGGTCAGCAGCAGATATCCGGCCGGTGGCGATCACTCGCTCCGCGAGTGCTCTGACCGGGCTCCGGGCAACTGCCCTCGGAGTGCGGAGTCGGCGGTTTCCTTACTGCGCGTGTTGGCCACCGGATATGGCCTGCAACTCGACAATTTGTCTTTGTGGGAACTGGGTGTGTTAACTTCTCCCTCTTTTAAGTGGTCGCCGTCCCGGTGACCTGCTGCTTCTACGTCACCATTAGCCCCTGATTTGACGGGGCTCCTGGTCTTCAGATGGTGGTAGCCGAGCCAAACAGTGGAACACAGTAGGAAGGAGGCGAGTAGGGTGATGGAGTAGCTGAGGAGGGAGCCCAAGGAAAGCTCTTCTCTAAGGGTCCCGATGTGGTGAAGGTTTCTCAGGCTCAGCTCGTGGAGAAATGGGAGACTTAGCCGGTTTTGGTGTGCCGTGACGTTGACAACGGCCATGGCCGATACGGCGGGTTTTTTCATCGAGTTTCCCAGCTGATTTATGAACCAAGTTCCGTTGAGACTTATTCTGTCGGAATAGGTTACCAGGTAGGTCCCAGATATTTTTTGGTCCCGTCCTTGGTCGTCGGTTATGGTCATGTTGGCCTCGTTCACTATGAGGGTGCCGTGATCTACTACCGTAACTGGATCCAGATGCCCTGGAAGCGTGGAGCAGTGCGCAGTGGCTCCGGAAACTAGTTGCTGGGCACAAGTACCATTTTGCAGCTCCCTGCAGAAGGTGGCGCCAACCGTCGTCTTGCAGTATCCGATGTTGAGATTTCGCCCTGGGCACTCAGCGACTAGGTTTCCTTTTTCAAAGTCCAGTATTTTTTTGTTGTGCTGGACCGGGTAGACCGTTATCTTTTTTACATACGAACTTAGGATTAGGAAATTTAATAAGAAAATGGAGGATATCGAAATTTTGAAAAACACTTATACTAGATACTTCTAATATTTCTATTAAACTAATGTTAATAGGCTGCTTGTCCCTAAATTCGCCAATGTCGGAGCTATCTAGAATTGCCGGACTTACAATATTTAATTTTGCTAGGGTTAAGCCCATTAGGATATTTTTCCAGATCTGTGATAACGATTCTATTTTTTGCCAAAATGATTTCCAAGAGGTGTGTTTCTTTATTGGTTTCAAACTTTTGAATTTGATTCATTGCGCTCGCGAGTTCGTTCAAACGTTCCTGAAATTTAATATTTAATTCAGTTTGCCCCTCGTCTGCGTTCATTAGTTGCTCTTGATTGAATTTTATCTGTTCCCAATCATTGAAGTCGGGAGTGCCTGCAATGACCTTTAAAGCTGTCCCAATTAAGTTTATACTTCTAGCGGACCTATGATGGATTTTTAGGGTAGCTACCAACTTGCGAATGTGCTTAAGGTCTGTTGTTATAACCGGTATTCTATGGTCGTCAGTAAAAGTCCTCGTCAATGTTTCGGTCTGGTCGGCGTAGTCTTCGTAGGTCGTCATGTTCGTTGCGTGCTGTAAGTATCCGTAAGATTCCCAAACTACTATGCTACCGTCCTCTATTGGAATATAGTCTGCGTTCGTATAGTCGTTCAGTTTTACTGTCGCGTCCGTCCTAACAGCCGTTAGTGCCAAAAGTAAAATGCACCTTCCTAACCTAGAGAAATATAAAGTTGTAAAAAGGAATATAAGAATAAAAAGAATACAAAATATAAAAAGTATAAAAATGGGTCGGGAATCTAGTGAAGATGATTAGCGCAGATTGTCCTTGTGGACCACCCTCCCACTAATTAGGACCGTTGTCCCCAGGTCTGCTTCAATAACTTCTTCCGAACATAGCGGTGAGAGTTTATTTCCCAGGCGTTTGTTTGCTTTAAGAAAAACTCTTTCACCGACCTGATAGTCCTTATAAGTCCTACCCTTGTTTACGTGGTCAAGGCTCCTTTCTTGGGCCTGTTGAATTTTCCTACTAATTCCTCTTTCGAATTCTGTGGACTTTGAGTGAACTATTTCCATTGGTTTTAAATTACATATATAGACAAAATTAATAAATATACATATGATATCCAGACTTGCGGGACTGCCGTGAAGCATTGCTTCGCAAGGCTGGCTGGCCTGTTTAGGACCTCTCGTTCCTTATGCGTTCCAACCGCCTCAGTTCCGTCGTGACTTCCGACAGCCAGACTGCATACAGCTGTCCAGTTATCCTGACTCTCCAGCATACTAGGAACAAGTCCCTCCACTGTGATAGGGGTCCCCAGGATTTGTTCAGCTCTTCGGCGCTCTTCTCCGAACCTGACACATGTGGTTAGTGCGTGTTCGGCATTTTCCACTGTTCCGCAGGTATCGCAGATTTGGCTTGTCTCGTGTCCGAAGCGATGTAAATACTCCTTAAAGCATCCATGCCCGCTCAGCACCTGTGTCAGATGGAACGTTAGTTCGCCGTGTGGTCTGTTTACCCAAGCCGCTATATTGGGGATGAGTCGGTGCGTCCACCGGCCGGTTTCTGCCCTATCCCATCTTTGCTGCCAGTTTTCAAGGGACTTTGTTCTTGACCTTAGTTTTGCCAAGCGGTGGTCCGCCTGTGTGTCAGCTAATTTTCTCGCTTCAAAGTTCTCCTTGGCCTCAACAACTGCGAGCTCGACTGGTGTTATACCACTGATGACCAGAATGGCCTCTGTAGCGACCGTGCGGAAGGCGGAGGCTACCCTAAGAGCTCCTATTCTGTAGTCCGACTCTATACCCTTTATGTAGCTCTTTTTGTTGTCGCCTCGGCCCATATTGGTGCTGCATACATGATGGACGACTTTGCTACGTTAAACAGTAGCTTCCTGCTCGTGGATTTTGGGCCTCTATGGTTAAGCATCATTCGGGACACTGCCATCGTGACTCCGTGAGCCCTCTTATGAGTCGCCTGCAGGTGCTCCCTGTAGGACAGCCTGGTGTCCAGCATGACACCTAGGTATTTTATAGCCCTTTTCGTCTCCACTTGGGCTCCGCCCACAGTGATTCGTGCCGTTTCCACTTTATTCCTGCTGCTTATGAGTACCGCCTCGGTTTTCTGCTCAGCCAGTTCAAGTCCTACGATTTGTAGCCACTCACTTATCATACTGATTGCTGCGTTTGTAGAGCTTTCTACCTCAGCTATGGACTTTTTGACCACTATGACCGCGACGTCGTCCGCGAAGCCAACAACGTTTACGCCCTGCTGGAAGTTTAGTCGCAGGATACCATCGTACATAGTGTTCCACAATAATGGGCCTAAGACGGACCCTTGTGGCACTCCTCCTGTGATTTTGTAGCGTTGAGGTCCTTCGTCCGTGTCATAGTGGAGCCACCTGTCGCTCAGGTAGTCGCTAACGATCGCCTGCAAGTACTTTGGGATGTTCAGCATCCCGAGTGAGGCCATTATTCTGCTCCAGGATGCCGAGTTGAAGGCGTTTTTGATGTCCAGAGTTGCCACCAAACAGTATTGTTTGTTTCCTCCCAGCCACCTTTTGCCTTCTATGGCCTGCCTGGCTATGCGGTCCACGGCTTCTAGTGCATCTAGGGTCGAGCGAGCCTTTCTAAAGCCATACTGACTTTCTGAGAGCCCTCCGGCAGCCTCTATTGCCTCTCCGAGTCTTGCACTGACAATACTTTCCAATATTTTGCCGGCCGTGTCTAGAAGGCAAATGGGCCTATAAGCCGACGGTTCATCCTTGTCTTTTCCTGGCTTTGGAATAAGCACCAGCTTTTGCTGTTTCCACCGTTCTGGGAAGCAGGCTTGGGCCAGGCACTTAGTGTATGCACTGGCAAAGGTGCTCGGGTACATGCTGATGGCAAGTTTGAGTGCCCGATTTGGGATCCCATCTGGCCCTGGTGCCTTGTTGTTTGGTACCTTCTGGGCTATGTTGACCAGCTCCTGTAGGGTAACCGGTGGTATCTGGTGGTCCGGGACACCAAACGCTTCCGCTTGCCTCGTTTCCTGCGCTGGGAAAAGGTGCCTTATAATCTCTCCCAGTTTCTCGGAGCCTGTTGGGGTCACGTTTTTTAACGGCGTTGGTTTTTTTCATTACCACCTTGTAGGCCTTTCCCCACAGGTCGTTTTCTGCTTCATCGCAGAGTTGCAGGAAGCACCGCCTTTTGCTGCTTTTTTATTTTCCGCTTTAGGATCTTCCTCTTTTGGGTGAAAACTTCCCTGAGTATATGGAAGGCTTCGGTTCCGCGGGCCCTATGGTAGGCTCTCCTTGCGCTTATGCATTCGCGGCGTGCCTCCTCAATCGCTTGGTTCCACCAGTAGACTGGCTTGCGCCCCTTGAAGCTTTTACTGCGCTGCATGCTGGCGTCGCAGGCTTCCTTGACCTTTGCCATCAATGCCCGTTCGTTTTCCGCTAATTCCATCCCTTCCAGGGCCGCTCTAAATGATGGTATGTCGAGCGTATTTTCTTTGTAGTGTCCTCGAGTAATTGTCGGTGTGGCGGTTCTTCTCATGCGGATGGTGCTTATAATTGCACTATGGTCGCTCGCCGTGTAGGTCTCGCTAATTTCCCAGGTCGCCGTCGCCGCCAAGCTTGCGCTTAAGTAGGTGAGGTCGATTATGGACTGCGCTCCCGCTCTCCTAAATGTAGGGGTAGAACCCCTGTTTTGTAGGATAACGTCCAGCGATGCGAACGTCTCAGTGACCACTCTTCCTCTGGCGTTTGTTGAGGCTGACTCCCACTCCGTTGACCACGCATTGAAGTCCCCGGCAACAATCGCAGGCGAGTGTGCTCTTATGTCGATTGCCAGGCTGTCTATCGTCTCGCTAAACTCCTCTAGTGTCCAGCTGGGTGGAAAGTAGCAGCTAAAAATCCAAAGGTCTTTTAGCTTCGCCCTTACGTAGCCTTTTGATGCTTTCACGCCTGCTAGATGTTGGGCCGGTTGCCCACATGTCCAGATTGCTGCTTTTCCCAATTGATCCGTGACCCACGTGTTGGATCTAATTGCTTTATAGGGTTCGCTCAGAATTGCCAGGTCTATTTTGAGCTCGGAAATTGTTTGGGTGAGAAGGTCCTGGGCCACCCTGCAGTGGTTGAGGTTTAGCTGCATGACCCTTAGCATCTTTGTTGAGATTTTACCGCCTCGACATACGCTGGGCATTTAAAGCTCCCAGACGCGTGGTTTGTTGGGAGATCTCTTTTCTGCGCGCAGAGTAGGCAATGTGGGTCCCTATTGCAGCTTCTGGCCTCGTGGTCTTTTCCACCACACTTGAAACATGCTCCGCGCAAATCCGTTTTTTCCGTGCAGTTCGACGAGATATGGCCGAACGCTAGACACTTATAGCAGCGTTTTGGCGAAAAAATGGGTTTAATCCGGCAGATCACCCATCCAATCCTTATTTTCCCCAAGTTTACCAGCTTGTTCGCTGTGGGTGTTGGCAACATTAGTGTGGCTATCTGCAGGCCGTTTCTGGTGGCTCTTAGCGACTTTACGGCCTCCTCCGAAAGAGGGGTATCGCCTAGCTTACTGTTTAGAGCCTCCACTATCTCCTCCTTGGTTGTGACTTCGTCCAAGTCCATGACCTGAAGTCTGGTTTGCTCGGTCAGGGCCCTTACAACTGCTTTAACCCCGAGAGCGTTTCCGACTGCCTTTTTAACCTCCTCCGCGCTGTGGTCTGGAGACTTCTTCAGCTGCAGCAAAAGATCTCCTTGGCCGTCTTACGGATGGTCTGTACGTCCCCACTGACGTGTTTTAACGTGGAGTCTCCTTTAACGGCCTTGAGAAGTTCCGCGTAGGTAATCTCCCCGACTCTTGCAACCACGATGGCGTCTGGTCTGGCCCTGAGCTGCCTTTTGGAATTTCCCTTAGGGTTTCTGTCGGCTACTTGCTGGAAATCTTCGTGTCGCTTCTCATGTATCCGTTCCCGATGTACCCTCTTCATTGGTGGCGTACATTTTTGGCCTGTTGCTGGCTCTCTTGCCCTTTTTGGTGTCGCTACTATCCTTTCTTTTCCACACAGCTTGTCTCGCTGTTCGGCTCTCGGTGTGGTTTGCGTGGCACTTTCCCTGCACTCCTTTCCTGTGGCTTCCTCCTGCTTGATGGAGGCCACTGCCTTTTATGCAGCTCTACCAGCTCTGTTAGGAGATCGCGCATCGGCTGTTTGACGACCCTGTGGTCCTTAAACAGAAGGGGAGAGGCCATTCACGGCGAGGCCTATTTTCGCAATAATGTCCTCCAGGGACGTGATTGCCTCCTCTTGTTTTGGCTGCTGTTCAACCTTATGCTGCGCCTGCACCGTTGGCGATCTGGCCATCGCTGTGCTTTTTGCGAAGGGGTTTGCCTGGTCCATTGGTCTTTCACCGTCCGCGACAGGGGTTCCCTCGCTGGTCTCAGATTTCTCCTAGACTTTCTAACGATGGGGGTTATACCGCCCCTTTTCGGTCCCCAGAGCCCCGTTTGCTGGGGCACCGCCTAAGCGGGGGGGTTGGAATTTGTCGGATCCTTGACTTGCTGCCCCTAATTCCCCTATCTAGACTAGTGTAGAAGATCGGCCTTTTGAACTCAACGCTTCGACCCTTTCAGAAGCTGTCTGCTCAGAAGCTGTCTGCTACGAGTTGAATATCTACTGGTTGAGCTCGGCCTAGAATTATGCAATTTTTTCTAGCTGATAGTAGCGGCTGGTTTCTGTTTCCGATTCTGGCTGTGGTTTGAGCGCTTTCCAGCACTATCGGAGTGATCAGCTGTTTGTCCAGTTGCCAAAAAGGAAACGCGCAGATCGCCCGCGGGAAAACTTTGTTTTTGTTTTCCCAGTGGGAAGAGGAGCGGGAGAAAAAAAAGTCTTGGTGACCCCTCCCCCCTCTACCCTCGGTGGAGCACCAGTTTTAACTGATCTAAACGCTAAAATATGGTGTACTCAACGCACAGACCCACCCTGGTACGTACCGCCTCCTATGGGGATCACGCTGTTCACTTTGTTTACCTTTTCAGGGCTGTTTAAGGCTTTCTAATTGGAAAAACCCAGAGGGAATTTAAAAACACTTTCCCCCCCCACCAATTACTATCTATTTTTTTTTTTATTAGCCAAACAAAAAAAAAATCCCCATAACCGGCACAACTGGTCGGTATTACGGCCGATGCAGCTGGACTCATCGGTATTACAGCCAATGTAGTCGGCCTGGTTGGTATTACAGCCGGCACAGCTAGCCTGATCGGTATTACAGCCAATGCAGCTAAACTGACCGGTATTACAGCCAACTTCGTCGGACTACTCGGTATTACAGCCAACCTTGATGTTCTGTAGACTTGGCCGTGGGTTGCCGTTCGAGGACTCAGCTACCTGTGTCTCAATTCGGTGACTTGCTCGGTCCCGAACCTCTCGACGTAGCGATCTTGTTCACGGTTGGTTCTCACGGTGGTATATTCTTGACTTTGACTTTCACTAGACGATGTTCATTCGTAGTTTGATGCTCGATGACTGGTCCTGATTCCAGCGCTGGGCCCGTTTATATAGGCCTCCGGGTCCCGTTAATCCTCGGCCATTCCTTTTCTTCTCTCCACTCCAAGGTCCAAAGTCCACGGTTTTACCGTTTGACCTTTCGCCCTCTGCACACGGCACCACACTGAAGTCCACAGTGCAGCGCTGTACCGTTCCTTCCATGCTCACGGCACGCCTGCGCTCTTTGGGCTCTCGCTCTGACTAGTGCCGTCTCGCTCTGGCACCTCTCTCCGCTCCGTCTCTCCCAATCTCTCCAAACTCTCTTTGGGTTCGTACTTTGTACTTTCTCTCCTCGTACTCTCCAACTGCTTTCTCCAAACTCTCTTTTCCTGCGTTGCCGTTACTACGCGAAGTAGTTGCGTAAGTAGCAACTGGCGGGTTTTCCATGCAGTTATTTTTGAGATATTTTGTGTGGAGTTATTCAACTCCTCACAGTTTCAACTCGATAGCTTTAAAACTGAGAGACTAGTTTGCGTAGAAACAGACAGACGGACAGACGGACATCAACTCAGGAGGTGATCCTGATCAAGAATATATATACTTTATAGGGTCGGAGATGTCTCCTTCACTGCGTTGCACACTTTTGACCAAAATTATAATACCCTCTGCAAGGGTATAAAGAGGTGCAAAAATTAAATTTACAAAACGCAAAGTGCAAAAATACAGCATCATTTTTAATATTCTTAAAGAGTAATACAAATCATCAAAAAAATTTTGTTGTTTTTTATAAAATAAAACAAAATAAAAAAAAAAAATTAAAGAAACAAATAAAAAACATACAAAAAGCTACACGAAAACAAAAAAAAAAGAAAAAACTATAGAAAGTGACGCACACAAACAATTTGATAAAACCAAGAAGTACCAAGAAAAGGAACGAAACAAAATTACTGAGAGAAGACTAAGAAGACCCAGGACCCACCAGGACACAGAAGACAACAAATCGTGAGCGTAGAATTAGCATTATAAAAATATTTAAATAAGAAAGAAATTATTATCTACAATTCTAAACAATATTCAATATATATAAAACTAATCTTCATAAATAAACAAAGATTTTGCTAAAAGTGATAGATTACTCCTGGAAGAGTTAATAAACGCATTACAAAATTTTAAAATGACTGATACAAATGGTCCGTCGACTAGCCGAAGCGCTAACAAACAAACACCCGAACAAACATTAACCACAGATTTAATTGTCCGATTGATTGCTAGTAATGTAACCCCTTTACAAGACGAAATAAAAAATTTACGTACCCTGTTAGACTCAAGAGCTTATTTAGTAACCGAATATCAAGTCGAACAGATTGACGATAACATAACATGCGACGAAACTTTGGAGGTAGTAAAATCCGTTCCCCAGTTTTCCGGAAGCCGCTGAAACCGCAATGGGATTATACGTTCGTAAAAGCCGCAGGTATTTTGTAGCTTTAACCATTTTAAGAAATAAAATAATAGGAAAGGCAAATGATGCCTTAACAAATCACGGAACGGTGTTAAACCTCGACGCAATTTTAGCCAGGCTCGACTTCGTCTTTAGCGACAAAAGACCTATCCACATAATTGAACAGGAACTAAGCGTCCTTACACAAAATAAATTCTCAGTTATGGACTTTTATAATTTGGTTAATAAAAAATTAACCTTACTAATAAATAAAACCATAATGACTTACGGGAAAGAAAATCCCATAACCACAGAAACAAACCTCAGACATAGGCAAAATGCCTTGAGAGTGTTTATAACTGGCCTAAACGGCTCAATTTCCGGCATGTTATTTTCCCTCAACCCTCCAGACTTGCCAAACGCATTAGCCAGAGTGCAAGAAATGGAAAGCAACCAGATGAGGGCACAGTTCGCTTATCGTTTTAGCGCTCCTCAACGCCGCTTTAACGAAAACCCACGAACTTCATATGATTCATATTATAAATTTGACAACAATAATCAGGGCAATCAATTGCGCCTGAATAGAACCAATGATAATATTCAAAATCCAATACCAACTAACAAACATGGCTATCAAAATAATAGTTATTAAAATAATAATAACCCTCAAATTACTAATAGCTATAAAAACCCGAATAACTATCAAAATACTAATAGTTATCAAAATCATAATAACTATCAGTATAACAACGCTCGGTTCAATTCAAACCCAACTAATAATGTTTGGACACAAGCGAATAATACTTATCAAAACAGGAGTGAGCCAATGGAAGTGGACGCCAGCATCCAATTCCAAAATAAAAATTATAATCCTAATAACCAATCATTTCCCAAAGGCTGGCAGTACCAAAACAAAAATAATAATTTCCAAACAAACTCCTATAACCAAGAAAGAAAACCATTTCAACAAGCAGAACAGCCAGCTAAGCGCACACAAGTTGATTCATCAGCTCAACCAAAAAACAAACAAATGCGCATAAATAATATTCAAGAGGACCATTTTTTAGAAGAACAATAGGCCTGCCACACATTTTTCGGAAGGACAAGAAAATAAATAATAAATTTAATATTTTGATAGACACAGGAGCTACAGCCTGTTATATAAAAAAGGCATTTACCAAAACGGGATAGAATTACCTATTTATAAGAGAGTATCCACAGTCAATGGATACTCAATAATTAAAATATACCACTACATAACAATTTTTCAAACAAAACACATATTTTATGAAATAGAAGGTTTAAAAGCAGATTTAATAATAGGATATAATTTACTAAGAAAGATAGGAGCAGTTATTGACATAAGCAATAATACAATAAAATATAATGGGAAAACGGAACAATTGCATTATGAAGAAAAATTAAACTTATTAGAATCAAATAATGAAACAACCATACTTCCCCTAAAAAAATATATACTAGATAGATATTTTAACCATGAAAGTTTTTCGAATAAAAATACAGCTAGCATAGAGAGTTTGGGGTATATAAACCCCGAACAAGCCATTAATGTCAATTCCGACACAATCAGTTTGGGACAATCAAGTTCCGAACGCGCCGTCGACGATATTTCCGACACAGATGAGTCAAACAGTTTGGGATCTTCAGATTCCGACCACGCAGTAGATGTCAAGCTCGACATAAACAAAATAAACATTTCAGAAGACGAAAATATAGGTAGCAACTTCGACAATACCCTCGATATTAATAATTTAGAAAACACTACAGACGAAACAATAATAACCAATTATACAGAAAAAATAGTAAATACAATAAAAAAAGTACACTCAGAAATAAATACGAATCTTCCATTCCGGACAGATGTTCGATGCGAGATAGACACAATTAATGACAAACCAATTTATTCAAGACAGTACCCATATTCACAAGCAGTAAATGGGTTTGTGAATCAGGAAATAAGTCGCATGCTTGAAGACGAAATCATTAGACCCAACAAAAGCCCTTATAATTCGCCTATGATTGTAGAAGCAAAGAAAGGTACTAATGAAGACGGCACCCCCAAACACAGACTCTGCATTGATTTTAGAAAATTAAACCTCAACACAATTCCGGATAGATACCCCATGCAGGATCCGTCGGTTATTTTATCTAACCTAGGAAAGGCTAAATATTTTAGTACGATAGACTTAGAATCAGGTTTCCATCAAATCTTGATGAAAGAATCAGACGTAGAAAAAACTTCATTTTCCATTAACAACGGAAAATACGAATTCATAAGAATGCCATTCGGGCTTACAAATGCGCCCAGAATATTCCAGAGAGCAATGGACGATATACTTAGAGAACATATTGGAAAATTCTGCCATGTTTACATGGACGATATAATTATTTTTTCTCACTCCCTCAAAACACATTTAAATGACCTCAATTCGATAATTAACATTCTACACGAAGCCAATATAAAAATATCACTAGAAAAATCCCAATTTTTTAAAATGGAAACATCATTTCTAGGATATGTTGTATCACAGAACGTTATTAAAACCGACCCTCAAAAAATAGAAACCATATCGAAATATCCTATTCCCAAAAATATCAGAGAGCTGCGTAGCTTCCTGGGACTCACAGGATACTATAGAAAATTCGTAAAAAATTACGCGTTCATTGCCAAACCCCTAACCAGATTTTTAGAAGGCTCCAATGGAAAAATTTCAAAGAGAATGTCAAAGAATGTCTCAATTACTCTCGATGATCCGGCAATCCAGGCCATTAACGAACTAAAAGAACAACTAATTAGCTACATAGAACTAGTTCAACCAGATTACACAAAAAAATTTACATTAACAACAGACGCCTCTGATTTAGCTATAGGAGCAGTGCTCTCCCAAAACGGAAACCCAATTACCTTTATATCTAAGACACTCAATAAAACCGAAAGAAATTACGCTACCAATAAAAAAGAACTTCTAGCGATAGTTTGGGCACTAAAAAACTTAAGAAATTATTTATACGGAGTATCAGGACTAGAAATACATACGGACCATCAACCGCTCTCTTACGCTATTTCGGATAAAAACCCAAATGTTGAATTAAAAAGATGGTTTAATTATATAGAAAGTTTTAACCCAAAAATTATATATAAGCCTGGTACTACTAATGTAGTAGCGGATGCCCTTTCTAGAATCGAAATAAATAATATAACAGAAGAAGAGAATGAAGAATCCACGGATTCTGGCACTCAACATTCAGCCGAAAGCAGCTTTGATAACATAACAACAACTTCTAATAGCAAAAGGAAACTTTACAATACATGAACAAATCAATGTCTTCGACAACAGAAGGCATATCATAGAATATGACCAACCAGAAAACTTAATTACAATTCTAAAGGAATTTCTACAACCGAATATTAGCACAGGAATCCACTGCACCCCTGAAGTATTGTACGAAATTCAAATTCCACTAAAAGACAATTTTACAAATAAATTTCTATATACAAAAATTTTTGTTCAAGATATAACAAATAACGAAGATAAAGCAATAATAATAGAGGAAACCCATTGTCGAGCTCACAGAGGATTAGATGAGAATTATAAACAAATCAGCAGGCTATACTATTGGCCAAACTTATACAAAAAATTAAAGGAATATATCACGAATTGCGAAATTTGTAATACAAATAAATACAACAGAAATCCAACACAAATCCCTATCGGAGAAGCTCCAATTCCAAAAATAGAAGGTCAAAATTTACATATTGATATTTATTACGCACAAAATCTAACGTTTTTAACTTGCATCGATTCATACTCTAAATACCTCGTTGTAAAAGAAATTAGTAACAAAAAAAACATTGACTCAAAAGTATACGAATTACTTCAAACATTTCCACTAGTAAAAACAATTATGACAGATAACGAGCCGAGTTTCGTATCGGCACACTTTAAATCCTTTTTACAACGTTCTGGAATATCAATTTATTATACAGACCCTAGACATAGCCTATCCAACGGACAAGTTGAAAGAGTTCATTCAACCTTAACAGAAATAGCTCGTTGTATTAAAGACGAGTACCGCCTCCTAGATTATTCTGAAATTATTATAAGAGCAGCAAAAAATTACAATTTGACAATTCACTCAGTGACAAACCAAAAACCTTACGACATCTTGTTTAATAAAATAAATCATAGCGACTTACCAGTCAAATTACAGATAGCACAAACTAAAATGTTAGATCATCAAAATAAAAATAGATTACAAAAAAATTATCACGTAGGAGAAGTAGTATACGAAAAAAGATTCGGAGAGAGAAACAAACTAGGTCCAAGATTCAAAAAACAAGTCGTTCAGGAAAACCTACCAAACAAAGTAATAATTAATAATAAAAAAACAGTTATTCATAAAGATAATATTAAATAATTTATCTCTTACAGACGATGGAAATCCCATTTGTCATCGCTATTTTGATTACTTTTTGCCACTCGGAAATTATTGACTACACTAACAACGAGTATTTACTACTTAAAAACGAAAACGATGTAATGACTTACGACTCCTTTGAGGACCTATTCCATATTACTAATTTAAGTTTTTACAAAGAAATAATTCAAATTGAAAATAATATTAGTAATAAAAGTCCGAATTCTGAATTAGAATGGGACATTAAAATCCTCTTGTCCCAACTATTACCATCTAGAAATAAAAGGGGTATTAACGAATTGGGAACCGTATGGAAGTGGCTATCAGGTACACCCGACCATGACGACTTAATAAGAATTGAAAATAAAATTAACGAACTTACAGAAAACAATAACAAACAACTTACAATAAACTCACGAATATTTCAGGAAGTACAATTAATCACCAAAACCCTTGATCCAATCATTTTTAAAAAAGAAACAAAAGTAAGACAACATCGTCTGAAATTAATTACACTCGATATTCAAAATTTAATCGATACTATCACTTTAGCAAAAGTCGACGTTTTCAATACAAATCTTTAGACACGAAAATAAACCAATTGTACTATCAGATTTACTAGACATTTCAACATTCAAAATAGTAAAAAACCAAGATTTACTTATAATATATATAAAATACCCAATAATTAATAATATTTGTAGTTTGTATACATCAAGGGCAATTGCCCAAAATAATGGAAAATTAATAATAGACGATAAGACAGCGTATTGCAACGGAATATTTTATAAGATAACAAATTTTAAAAAAGAAATATTTAATAATTATTGTAAACTTTCTAACGAGAGTTCCTGTTTCATAAATTTATTAAATGGAAAAAAAGCAAACTGTTCAAAAATTAGTGAAAAAAATAAAAACTTTGAAAATTTAGATGATGGCGCATTCTCCTCACCGGAGAAAATATTGTTAACGATTTTATTTAACGAAAGCATCGTCATTAATAACGTAAAATACATTAAGGAAAAGCAAAAAATGTTAGAATACATAACACAATATAAATATAATAATTATATGATCACAGACTACATCTTCTCAAACGATTCCGAATTACGTTTAGATAACATAAACATCATAAATCCATTTTTAAAAATCGGAAATACAAAAATACCCCTAGAGCTAATATTGTTAATATTAATAATTACCTCCTTAATCATATACAAATCACCCAAAATCTTAAACAAAATAATACAACATATTCAAAAAAAACGCACCAAAACAAAAATAGAAATAGAAATCCCAGAACCCGAAAATACAATTGAAACCATTACAGAGAATGAACCCGAAAATAATATAGAAATAACATTTGCTGAACTTAACAATAGAATCTCCTCCCTCGCATCACACTTGTAATAAATCGGGACGATTCATCCTAAGGGAGGGGGAGAATATATAACTTTAATTAAAGATTCTAATTAATATCGTAAACAATTTATTTTGACAGAGCTTGCTACTGAGTTCTCACGGGTTCTTATCTTATAAACATTTCCACCCTCGCAAACGGCGAGCCAAGCTTGAGACAGACGTAAACAAATTCCCCCTAGCTAGCCGCCAAAGGCCAGCCAAACTTTAGACTAAACATCCGTTAGAATCCCAACACCGCGAACCCTCATCTTTAGGCATCCCGTTCGCTTCCAAATTTTCCATGCTGATCACAGCAATCTTAATCGGGAATTAGCTTCGGAAACCAAGTCTTCGGAAAATTACGAAGATAAACTTTAAAAGCTTCGATCCCGAGGCAACAAGGGAGGAGAACCAACTCAAGCTTGGGCAGTCGTGAAATAAGTCTAAGAATGATTGTATTCTAAGTCTAAGTGAAGTTTATCTAATAAAAATTATATTTTTTTAAATACATTCGGTATCGTATTTGTAATTTGCATTGCACCTATGTCAAGTGTTCAATTTCATTTGTATATTTCAAGTACATTTTATGACTCCTTTACACAGAGCACAAAAATTCTTATTTAGATGTATTTATATTCGTGTTCGTCTGAACAATATTGTTTCTTAAAAAAGTGTAAAATAATTTAAATGCTTTTATAGTTGCGAGGTAATGTTTATTTTGAATTTATTTTGTGGGGGTATGTTAAGAGAGCTATATATATTGTAAAACCAATAAACAAAACTCAGCTGTGGATGGTGGTTCAGCAAGCTTGACATGACATTCCTGTAAAGCGGTGCCAAGACCTTATCGATTTCATGCCACGCCGTTGCACCTCCGTGTTAGAGAATAACGGATAGTCAACTAAATATTAGATTCTAGATAATAAGAGATTATGATTTTATGAGATATTTTGGAGTTTTTAGTTTTTTAATTTTTAGTAGTCACTACTATTTTCATGAGTGGCCAAATTTTGTTATTTTTTGGATCGAATGTCTTACTACCTATAGCACAGCATGATTTTATTGACGGCCTGCTTGACATATCTCTATCTCAAGTAAACCATGTTCGAAATTCATTAGGTTGCCTACTTGATTTGTGTTTTGTATCAAATCCTGAAGGTGTGTTTCTGTCTAGAGTAGCACCACTCACGCAACCTGAAGATCCATATCACCCAACAATTGAACTTTCATTTGTTACGGGTAGAGTTATAGAAGAAAAATCAGAAAAATCCAAACGAATACATTGTTTTCGCACGGCAGACTTTCTGAGGCTAAATAATTTTATTTCTGGCTTTAATTGGTCTGATCTTTACTTATGCAATAATATGTCCCATGCAGTTAATGTTTTTTACACTGCAATAAACTCATTTTTAATTCCTATGTTCCGTGGTACTATTCGTCAACTTCCAATAAATTACCTTGGTTTAGCAAAGAGTTGACACACTAAAGAAATGTAAAGTCCAGACTTTTTAGGAAATATAAAAATACCGGTTCTCAATCTGTTTTTACTAGATATTTAAGTGCTCGGTCAAGATTTACCGTGCTTAATGCTCTTTTCTTTTTTTTTTTTAATAGTTTGTTGAACACGCCACACAAGGATGGACCTTATTTTCGTGTATTTCTAAAGATCCCAAAAAAATCGGGTAACGGGTGCTCCATTCTTGAGCAAATCAGGTGTGGTCATAGCCGGTCAAAAGATAATCCAGAGTTAATCCAATCCGTGTCTGTCACGGCCGAGAATCCATAAGTCTCCCGGGTGTCGTCTGCGGAGACGCCGTCGACCCAGTGGTATTGCAAGATGTCTTGCCAGACAGTTTGCATGTGTGAACAAACGTTCCCGGTATCGACTTGAGGATTTGCAAATCGTCTCCGTTACAGGCACTCCCGTGTCCTGGAACATAACTCGGTTTTCTACATAATGGTGCCACTTCACCCCTAGCATCCTCCTGAGAGCCTTTGTAATGCATGTTTGCACCCTTTTTAGTGAGGAATCACAGGCCGTGCCCCAGCAAGTGATTCCCCAGTTTAAAGTTGGAAGGACAATGGCCTTAAAAAGCCGCACCTTAGCTTCAAGGGATAGGCCGCTGCCTGGACGAAGGAGCCAGTCCATTTTGTTAAGTTTTGTTCTTGCTGATCCACAAACTCGATCAATTTTTCCCTTCCAACAAAGGCGACGGTCTAAGGTAACTCCGAGGTACGTCACCTTATCTTCGTGCTTGAGCCTATTCCCATCAATGTAAAGGCTATGCAAACGGCCAGGGCGGAGAGAAAAAGTGGCATGTTGCGTTTTCTCAACATTAAGCGCAATGTTCCATCGAGAGGCCCAGCACTCAAATTCGTCTAAGAATGTCTGGACGCGTCGGGACGCAGACGTAGTGGTGCTACCAGCTGCAAGAAATGCAGTGTCATCTGCATATGTGGCCAGGAGTGTACCACGAGCAACTGGGTTTGGAAGATCCGAAGTGTAAATTGTATAGAGGACCGGACCAAGGACGCTTCCCTGCGGGACACCAGCACGAATTGGGCGAAGTCCAGAACGATGTCCACGAATGTCTACAGCAAACTCCCTATTATCTGAGAACGGTCAAGATTTACCGCGCTTAATGCTCAGTGTTATAATAGTTACTTAAACCGTTGTAAGGTCCAGTTCTCTCAGGACCCGAAACAGTTTTATAATTTTGTTAACACCAAGCGTAAATCTAATTCTCCCTAAATCCAAACTCCCTATTATCTAAGAACGGTCAAGATTTACCGTGCTTAATGCTCAGTGTTATAATAGTTACTTAAACCGTTGTAAGGTCCAGTTCTCTCAGGACCCGAAAAAGTTTTATAATTTTGTTAACACCAAGCGTAAATCTAATTCTTTTCCTTCCTCGCTGTCGGTCGAAAACATGACGGCAACCACAGATCAGGCAAAAGCCGATTTTTTTGCCCAATTTTTTCAAACGACTGACTCTACTTAAGATTATTCATCACAGCCTTTTTCTTACACCATGTCCAAATCAAACCTCATATTCTGTCCCACTTTTACAGAAAGCTCTCTTCTTTTGGATCTTCTTCGTATTAAGCCTGTTTATTCGCCAGGGCCCGATGGTATTCCTGGGTGCGTGCTTAGGTATTGCGCTAAGGCCCTGTGCAAACCTCTTCACAAGTTGTTTACCTTATCTCTAGAAACCTCAAAATTCCCAAATATTTGGAAGGAATCATTTTTTATTCTTCTTTTCAAAAAAGGTAACAAGTTAGAAGCCAGTAACTACAGAGGTATTTCTAAGTTGTCAGCTATTATTATTATTACTCCTCATTTGCAGCACCTTTGCAGATCAATCATTTCTCCGTGTCAACACGGATTTATTAAACGTAGATCCACAATCACAAACCTTCTAGAGCTCACTACATTTGTGATAAAAGGCTTCAATAGTAGTTTTCAAACAGACGTCATTTACACTGACTTTAGTAAAGCATTTGACTCTGTAAATCCCTTACTTCTTATTCAAAAACTTGACCTGTTAGGTTTTCCAGTTGATCTACTTAAATGGATTTCAAGTTATCTGAATGGCAGGTCACAAAGGGTCCTTTTTAAAAATTCAATTTCTGAAATTCTCCGTGTTACCTCCGGTGTCCCACAAGGGAGCCATCTGGGTCCGTTACTTTTTACATTATTTATTAACGATCTTCCCTCAATTATTAGTCATTCTCGCGTACTTATGTACGCTGATAATGTTAAGTTGTGCCTGCAGTATAAGGACATTTCCTGCCATTTAGACTTGCAATCCGATCTAGATAATTTTCACAACTGGTGCCGAGATAATTTACTAAATTTAAACGGTTCCAAGTGCAAGCTGATGACTTTTTGTCGGGCTAATCCAAAATACGCGACTTACACGTTAAGTGGCAGCTCTTTGGATAGAATAACTCTTGTAAACGATCTTGGCGTTCTCTTGGCCCTAAACTAAAATTTTATAATCACATTTCGTCCATGGTTAATAAAGCCAGAGGAGTGCTTGGATTTATTAAAAGGTTGTCAAAAGAATTCGATGATCCCTATTTGACTAAAACTTTATTCATGTCGCTAGTCCGTCCGATTCTGGAGTATGGGTCTCCCGTCTGGAGTCCACAATGCGGAATACATATTGGTCGTATTGAATCTGTACAAAAAAACTTCCTTCTTTTTGCTTTACGGCGCCTAAACTGGGATGCAAATCTTATCTTATCTTCTTATTCTAGTAGACTTCTTTTGATTAATTTACCATCCCTAGCCAACCGTAGAACGATGCTTGGTACTGCAAGAAATGCAGTGTCATCTGCATATGTGGCCAGGAGTGTACCACGAGCAACTGGGTTTGGAAGATCCGAAGTGTAAATTGTATAGAGGACCGGACCAAGGAAGCTTCCCTGCGGGACACCAGCACGAATTGGGCGAAGTCCAGAACGATGTCCACGAATGTCTACAGCAAACTCCCTATTATCTAAGAACGGTCAAGACTTACCGTGCTTAATGCTCAGTGTTATAATAGTTACTTAAACCGTTGTAAGGTCCAGTTCTCTCGGGACCCGAAAAAGTTTTATAATTTTGTTAACACCAAGCGTAAATCTAATTCTTTTCCTTCCTCGCTGTCGGTCGAAAACATGACGGCAACCACAGATCAGGCAATAGCCGATTTTTTTGCCCAATTTTTTGAAACGTAGAACGACGCTTGGTACTGCAAGAAATGCAGTGTCATCTGCATATGTGGCCAGGAGTGTACCACGAGCAACTGGGTTTGGAAGATCCGAAGTGTAAATTGTATAGAGGACCGGACCAAGGAAGCTTCCCTGCGGGACACCAGCACGAATTGGGCGAAGTCCAGAACGATGTCCACGAATGTCTACAGCAAACTCCCTATTATCTAAGAACGGTCAAGACTTACCGTGCTTAATGCTCAGTGTTATAATAGTTACTTAAACCGTTGTAAGGTCCAGTTCTCTCAGGACCCAAAAAAATTTTAATAATTTTGTTAGCACCAAGCGTAAATCTAATTCTTTTCCTTCCTCGCTGTCGGTCGAAAACATGACGGCAACCACAGATCAGGCAATAGCCGATTTTTTTGCCCAATTTTTTGAAACGACTGACTCTACTTAAGATTATTCATCACAGCCTTTTTCTTACACCATGTCCAAATCAAACCTCATATTCTGTCCCACTTTTACAGAAAGCTCTCTTCTTTTGGATCTTCTTCGTATTAAGCCTGTTTATTCGCCAGGGCCCGATGGTATTCCTGGGTGCGTGCTTAGGTATTGCGCTAAGGCTCTGTGCAAACCTCTTCACAAGTTGTTTACCTTATCTCTAGAAACCTCAAAATTCCCAAATATTTGGAAGGAATCATTTGTAATTCTTCTTTTCAAAAAAGGTAACAAGTTAGAAGCCATTAACTACAGAGGTATTTCTAAGTTGTCAGCTATTATTATTATTACTCCTCATTTGCAGCACCTTTGCAGATCAATCATTTCTCCGTGTCAACACGGATTTATTAAACGTAGATCCACAATCACAAACCTTCTAGAGCTCACTACATTTGTGATAAAAGGCTTCAATAGTAGTTTTCAAACAGACGTCATTTACACTGACTTTAGTAAAGCATTTGACTCTGTAAATCCCTTACTTCTTATTCAAAAACTTGACCTGTTAGGTTTTCCAGTTGATCTACTTAAATGGATTTCAAGTTATCTGAATGGCAGGTCACAAAGGGTCCTTTTTAAAAATTCAATTTCTGAAATTCTCCGTGTTACCTCCGGTGTCCCACAAGGGAGCCATCTGGGTCCGTTACTTTTTACATTATTTATTAACGATCTTCCCTCAATTATTAGTCATTCTCGCGTACTTATGTACGCTGATAATGTTAAGTTGTGCCTGCAGTATAAGGACATTTCCTGCCATTTAGACTTGCAATCCGATCTAGATAATTTTCACAACTGGTGCCGAGATAATTTACTAAATTTAAACGGTTCCAAGTGCAAGCTGATGACTTTTTGTCGGGCTAATCCAAAATACGCGACTTACACGTTAAGTGGCAGCTCTTTGGATAGAATAACTCTTGTAAACGATCTTGGCGTTCTCTTGGCCCTAAACTAAAATTTTCTAATCACATTTCGTCCATGGTTAATAAAGCCAGAGGAGTGCTTGGATTTATTAAAAGGTTGTCAAAAGAATTCGATGATCCCTATTTGACTAAAACTTTATTCATGTCGCTAGTCCGTCCGATTCTGGAGTATGGGTCTCCCGTCTGGAGTCCACAATGCGGAATACATATTGGTCGTATTGAATCTGTACAAAAAAACTTCCTTCTTTTTGTTTTACGGCGCCTAAACTGGGATGCAAGTCTTATCTTATCTTCTTATTCTAGTAGACTTCTTTTGATTAATTTACCATCCCTAGCCAACCGTAGAACGATGCTTGGTACTGCAAGAAATGCAGTGTCATCTGCATATGTGGCCAGGAGTGTACCACGAGCAACTGGGTTTGGAAGATCCGAAGTGTAAATTGTATAGAGGACCGGACCAAGGAAGCTTCCCTGCGGGACACCAGCACGAATTGGGCGAAGTCCAGAACGATGTCCACGAATGTCTACAGCAAACTCCCTATTATCTAAGAACGGTCAAGACTTACCGTGCTTAATGCTCAGTGTTATAATAGTTACTTAAACCGTTGTAAGGTCCAGTTCTCTCAGGACCCAAAAAAATTTTAATAATTTTGTTCCTCGCTGTCGGTCGAAAACATGACGGCAACCACAGATCAGGCAATATCCGATTTTTTTGCCCAATTTTTTGAAACGACTGACTCTACTTAAGATTATTCATCACAGCCTTTTTCTTACACCATGTCCAAATCAAACCTCATATTCTGTCCCACTTTTACAGAAAGCTCTCTTCTTTTGGATCTTCTTCGTATTAAGCCTGTTTATTCGCCAGGGCCCGATGGTATTCCTGGGTGCGTGCTTAGGTATTGCGCTAAGGCTCTGTGCAAACCTCTTCACAAGTTGTTTACCTTATCTCTAGAAACCTCAAAATTCCCAAATATTTGGAAGGAATCATTTGTAATTCTTCTTTTCAAAAAAGGTAACAAGTTAGAAGCCATTAACTACAGAGGTATTTCTAAGTTGTCAGCTATTATTATTATTACTCCTCATTTGCAGCACCTTTGCAGATCAATCATTTCTCCGTGTCAACACGGATTTATTAAACGTAGATCCACAATCACAAACCTTCTAGAGCTCACTACATTTGTGATAAAAGTTATCAAAAGTTATGTTATAATCAAGTTATCTGAATGGCAGGTCACAAAGGGTCCTTTTTAAAAATTCAATTTCTGAAATTCTCCGTGTTACCTCCGGTGTCCCACAAGGGAGTCATCTGGGTCCGTTACTTTTTACATTATTTATTAACGATCTTCCCTCAATTATTAGTCATTCTCGCGTACTTATGTACGCTGATGATGTTAAGTTGTGCCTGCAGTATAAGGACATTTCCTGCCATTTAGACTTGCAATCCGATCTAGATAATTTTCACAACTGGTGCCGAGATAATTTACTAAATTTAAACGGTTCCAAGTGCAAGCTGATGACTTTTTGTCGGGCTAATCCGATATACGCGACTTACACGTTAAGTGGCAGCTCTTTGGATAGAATAACTCTTGTAAACGATCTTGGCGTTCTCTTGGACCCTAAACAAAAATTTTCTAATCACATTTCGTCCATGGTTAATAAAGCCAGAGGATTGCTTGGATTTATTAAAAGGTTGTCAAAAGAATTCGATGATCCCTATTTGACTAAAACTTTATTCATGTCGCTAGTCCGTCCGATTCTGGAGTATGGGTCTCCCGTCTGGAGTCCACAATACGGAATACATATTGGTCGTATTGAATCTGTACAAAAAAACTTCCTTCTTTTTGCTTTACGGCGCCTAAACTGGGATGCAAATCTTATCTTATCTTCTTATTCTAGTAGACTTCTTTTGATTAATTTACCATCCCTAGCCAACCGTAGAACGATGCTTGGTACTATCTTTATTTATAACCTTATACATGGTAATGTTGACTGCCCCGACTTGTTAAGTCGGCTAAACTTTTCTGTGCCAAGTAGATTAACTAGAAATTATATTCCCCTAATTTTAAATCACCTACCTGCTTTGAGTCGTTCGGCTCGGAGGCTCATAACTTTTAAACTATTAAATTTCAAATTTCGATTTGCATTTTTAGTATGATTTTGTAGGCACTTGTAGCTATCGAAAAACGCAAAAAAAAAATGTATATTTTTTTGACCAACTAACCAGAATGGCCCGATAATGACCGCACCCTCATAAGTTTTTAACATGATTCCGAACTCATTTGGTCGGCCGTCTACATTGGTAATTGGTTCTAGATTTAAAGAAAACAATTTAATACAAATCGCATAACATTTTGACTATTAATTACTGAAATCTTTATTTATTACCTAAACAAAAATCACCATATGTAACGATTTGGCATTTATTAAGTTCAGTGTCGACATTTCAGATGGGCCTGAAATCAATGTCCGCATTTCAGATGGAACTGAATTCAAGGTCCTCATTTCAGATTTCTCTCAATTTAATTCCACACGGGGATAAAATTGTAATTTCTCTAGCGATTTATTCTAATATTAGGCTAGGCGAAATTAAAATTTGTTGTAAACAAAACATATTTGTATTACATTTCAACAACACATTTAAATAATACAAATTAAGTATGGATATATTAAAAAATAAAAATATATATATTAATTATGTATACTATATACTAATTGGACATAGATTTTATAAAAATAATTTAAAGCTAATCGCAAGAAATATTTCCATGTATGAGAAAATAATTGTATATTCAGTTGTATTTTTTTATTTTATTTCCATAGTTGTTTACAATTATAAAGCATACGTAAAATATTAATAATTTTATAAAAATATGACAAAATAATAGATATTTAATCGTTTTCTTTATTATTTAGTAACAGTAACTAAAAAATACATTTTAAAATCACTTTTTTAATATACATAAAAAAGATTTTTTTTGCTTAATGCCAAAGCAAAATTGTACATATATTTTTTTATCACTCAATGGCTTTAAAGACACGTTAACATAACCCAAAAATGAGAAAAAAAAGAATAACATGCTAAAAATTAAAGAAAACACAACTTTGATATCGATATAACATCAGGCAGATGCTTGGCGGTTTGAAGTGTGGTGAAGGCATTGAAAGTAAAGAAACTAAGGTTTTCCAGAGAAATCATTGAAAGAATTAAGAGTTTGAATTGCCATCGATTTATATCTAACCACTGAGCCACATTTTCCCGAAAAACCATAATTTCTACAAATATATAAACACACTTTTTAAATTTTATTTATGAAACAACGTTGCTAAGTGTTATTTGGGTTCTTTAAAGTGTTGGGTTTTTTAAAGTGTTGGGTTCTTTAAAAGTACTTAAATATCATGAATCTCTCAAAATATAACAAAAACCCGCCAAATTTTTTGTATTCAACCCCTACTTGCTGTACTTTTTAATCGCACGCAGCTCTTACGGCGGTTGCATCCTTGGAACAGCTGGTATTTTCACGGGCAGAGCAAATGAAACCTCTATATAGTTTCTTATTCTATGATTGCACTGCATACATAAGACTAAAAAGACTTAAGAGGGTCTTCTAGTCTAGAGGCTCGAATTTCGACCTTTTTTTAACAATTAATAAAAAAAAGCAATAGATATTTTTTGTATCCGTTTTTTTATCATGTGTTAACTAAACTTAAAGGAGTACATAAAATAAATTTCAAAAAAAAAAATTTGTGTTCATTGAGTTATTCCTTCTTGAAGAAGAGGGGGAAAAATAGAGGCCGTGTCCGCGTCGCCATGATTTCTTTGCTTGTCGTTATCTCAAAAATAAAACAATGATAGATTCTTAATGAGCACAAATGTCGCTATGGCATGAAGCACCAAAAAAAATAATTTTTTTTCATAAGATGGCGGCAACTCAAAGAAAAAAGTCGATTTTTTCACTAATTTTTCCATTTTGTCGAATTTTTAAAAATATTATAGATTTAAAATTTTTATTATACCCGTTACTCGTAGAGTAAAAGGGTATATTGTATTCGTGCAAAAGTATGTAACAGCTAGAAGGAAGCGTTTCCGACCCTATAAAGTATATATATTCTTGATCAGGGTCACTAGCCGAGTCGATATAGCCATGTCCGTCTGTCCGTCTGTCCGTCTGTCTGTCCGTCTGTCTGTCTGTCCCGTATGAACGCTGAGATCTCGGAAACTATAAAAGCTACAAGATTGGCATTTTGCATGTAGATTTGAGCAGTTCCTACGCAGCGCAAGTTTGTTTCAAAATGGTGCCACGCCCCCTCTGACGCCCACAATCGCTTATATTTTAAAAATTTAAATATTTCGGAAAAGTAAAAATGCAGTTTTATTGTGTTTATCAATACCTATCGAAATGTAGAAGAAATTTTTCAAATCGGACCATTCGTTAAAAAGTTATGCGTGATCAAAATTTCTATCTCCATCTCCCTCGCACTCCATTTACCTGAGTAACGGGTATCTGATGGTCGGGGCACCCGACTATAGCGTTCTCTCTTGTTTTTTTTTGGTTTTGGCGATAGAGATATATTTAAAGAATATACATGCCAAATTTCAAGTAAATCGATTGATTAGAACTTGAGATATAGTGGAGACCGCATCAAAAAAAGTAGTTTCGAGAAAAACGCGTTTAAAGTTTTACGTTAAGTTTCGGGCAGCTTAACTGATAGAATATTATGTATAACTTACATTCTCTTAATTAGCTATCCCAGCTCCATACAATGACCTTCAAACGATTAGTGTAGTATATTGGAAATATGGGTATTGTTATAGAAAGAAGGAGAGAAAGTTATTCATACTAAGGTAGCCCGGGCTTCCAGCCCCCTATTGTTCCAGTCTTTCGCAGAACTTCTTTTGATTAATTTACCATCCCTAGCCAACCGTAGAACGATGCTTGGTACTATCTTTATTTATAACCTTATACATGGTGATGTTGACTGCTCCGACTTGTTAAGGGGTTAAGGGGTTGTCTTGACACTTAAAAAAATTGATTTTTTTCAAACTTTTTGTTGTCTGAAAATTTCAAGTCGATCGAAGCAAAAATGTAGGAATGGGAGAAATTTAAAGCCCAGCGCGTCGAACGTCACAACGCGCAATTTGGGCTCTGCCGTCGGGCAGATGCGGCACTTTAAACGCGTTTTTCTCAAAACCACTTTTTTGAAGTCGGTAGTCACGATTTCTCAAAAACTATTGCACCGATCAACTTCTGCTTTTGCACACTTCTTTTAGACATAATTCTCTTGTCCTTAACGGAGGGATTTTTTTAATTTTTAATTACAACTAATTTTATAAGCCAAAATATGGCCAAAATTTACGTAAAAAAAGACACTTTTTATGAAAAGCGCTACAAAAAATTCAATTTTTAATTTTAAAAAAAAATGGCTCGTAGAGGACAAGCGAGACACATACACTATCATAATAATTTTGGTTTTTTGATTTCAGATAAAAATTGACGGAGATATTTTGCCTACCGCAAGGACACAATTTTTTAAGAGGTCAAGTTCAAGCCTGCCTCAACGGCTCAATTTTAAAAATTTTTGGTTCAAATTTTTACACAATGTTGGTCAAACCATTAACATTAATATACAATAAACGAAATTTGTGAAATTGTCGTAAGATCTTTTACAAAAATTCTCGAAAATAGGCTTTTTTTCGTGCTTTAAGACCCGGATAACCCCTTAAGTCGGCTAAACTTTTCTGTGCCAAGTAGATTGACTAGAAATTATATTCCCCTAATTTTAAATCACCTACCTGCTTTGAGTCGTTGGGCTCGGAGGCTCATAACTTTTAAACTATTAAATTTCAAATTTCGATTTGCATTTTTAGTATGATTTTGTAGGCACTTGTAGCTATCGAAAAATGCAAAAAAAAATTTATATTTTTTTGACCAACTAACCAGAATGGCCCGATAATGACCCCACCCCCATAAGTTTTTAACATGATTCCAAACTCGTTTGGTCGGCCGTCTACATTGGTAATTGGTTCTAGATTTAAAGAAAACAATTTAATACAAATCGCATAAAATTTTGACTATTAATTACTGAAATCTTTATTTATTACCTAAACAAAAATCACCATATGTAACGATTTGGCATTTATTAAGTTCAGTGTCGACATTTCAGATGGGCCTGAATTCAATGTCCGCATTTCAGATGGAACTGAATTCAAGGTCCTCATTTCAGATTTCTCTCAATTTAATTCCACACGGGGATAAAATTGTAATTTCTCTAGCGATTTATTCTAATATTAGGCTAGGCGAAATTAAAATTTGTTGTAAACAAAACATATTTGTATTACATTTCAACAACACATTTAAATAATACAAATTAAGTATGGATATATTAAAAAATAAAAATATATATATTAATTATGTATACTATATACTAATTGGACATAGATTTTATAAAAATAATTTAAAACTAATCACAAGAAATATATCCATGTATGAGAAAATAAATGTATATTCAGTTGTATTTTTTTTATTTTATTTCCATAGTTGTTTACAATTATAAAGCATACGTAAAATATTAAAAATTTTATAAAAATATGACAAAATAATAGATATTTAATCGTTTTCTTTATTATTTAGTAACAGTAACTAAAAAATACATTTTAAAATAACTTTTTTAATATACATAAAAAAGATTTTTTTTTGCTTAATGCCAAAGCAAAATTGTACATATATTTTTCACTCAATGGCTTTAAAGACACGTTAACATAACCCAAAAATGAGAAAAAAAGAATAACATGCTAAAAATTAAAGAAAACACAACTTTGATATCGATATAACATCAGGCAGAGCGAACCGTTGGTTTATACTTAAAATCTGCTTGGCGGTTTGAAGTGTGGTGAAGGCATTGAAAGTAAAGAAACTAAGGTTTTCCAGAGAAATCATTGAAAGAATTAAGAATTTGAATTGCCATCGATTTATATCTAACCACTGAGCCACATTTTCCCGAAAAACCATAATTTCTACAAATATATAAACACATTTTTATACCCGTTACTCGTAGAGTAAAAGGGTATATTGTATTCGTGCAAAAGTATGTAACAGGTAGAAGGAAGCGTTTCCGCAAGTTTGTTTCAAATGGGTGCCACGCCCCCTCTGACGCCCACAAGCCACAATCTGTGGCCACAGTTTTGATGCTATTATGAAAATTTTAATTGATATGTATTTGTTTCGTCAATACCTATCGATTGGCCAAAAACCCATTAAACGCTTAAGCCTGGCTAGCGTCTACATTTCCGCCTTTCATGGCAGATTGGGGTAGATGGCGCAATACAATAGCGCCATATAACGGATGACTTTGGAACAGAGTCAACGTTAATTCTCGAAAGGAAATTGCGATGGTTTTCATTTGTCAATACCGAACTATATCCCAAAAACTATGCAAATTAAATCTAGTTAGCCAAATTGGAGGTCTGAGTCAAACAATGGCGTATGTGTGTATGCTGGTGCAGGACAAAAGCTGCCTGCGCTAAAGCAGCGATGGTGCTAATGCTCGTGCTGTAAAGCTGCCAGCTCTAAGAGATCGCCGAATTCAAATTGATAATTTGAACTTTTTGTCGTTTTTTCCTGTGGTCACTCTAATTCACATTATGTTAATGCAAAATCGACGATTTCTTTCTCGGGAATGTCACAGAGGTACGGGGCATAAACTGTCCCTTTCACAAAATTAAGGGGCCTCGTGGAGCTTACACTGTACTTTGCATATACCGGTGAGCTCGGTAGTATTTATAAGCTTATCAGCATCGGCTTGAGATTTAACTAGCATAAGTAAATTTCCGTCTCTAAGATTCGAAATGGTCAAAATGTTTTTGGAGATCATTTTAAGGGCGCGGTGGACGGCGAAGCATGAGAATTGAGAAATTGTCTTCTCAGTATTGATGGAGGCGATTGTTATATATCTTGGAATATCAACTGAGGTAGGTGGAAGTTCAGGGAATGCAATATTCAGTTTTTGGGGTTGTCTTCTTTTTTTTGATGGTGGGCTGATGGCAAGCGGCGCAAACCAATTGTCACCCAGATTTGGAGGCCCTGGGCCCATGATGGGGCTTATTGGTTTTTATACTTTAGTTGTTTTTTTATAAACAGTGGATTGAAGACTATTTCAAAACACGATAAAAAATTAAGAAAGATAAGAACCACGTGGGTCCAAAAAGAACAGTGACCGATCGAGAACCTCTGTTTGGAAATAAGAGACGTCCGCTCGCGACGAGAGATAGTCGAAGACTGTGTTATATTTACATTGTGTTATTTATTCTAACATCTTTTGCTTTTCATTAATGTATTTTACGTTATTAATGACGATGCTTTCATTAAATAAAATCAGAAATGCGCCGTTTAATTTTGTCTCGTTAACAATGTTTTCTCCGGTGAGGAGAATGGCGCCATCATCTAAATTTTCAAATTTTTTTCCACTTAATAAATTTATGAAACAGGAACTCTCGTTAGAAAGTTTACAATAATTATTAAATATTTCTTTTTTAAAATTTGTTATCTTATAAAATATTCCGTTGCAATACGCTGTCTTGTCGTCTATTATTAATTTTTCATTATTTTGGGCGATTGACCTTCATGAATACAAGCTAAAAATATTATTAATTATTGGATATTTTATATATATTATAAGTAAATCTTGGATTTTTACTATTTTAAATGTTGAAATGTCTATTAAATCTGATAGCACAATTGGTTTATTATCGTGTATAAATTTTCTTTTCATTTAATATTTTTGTATTGAAAACGTCGACTTTTGCTAAAGTGATAGTATCGATTAAATTTTGAATATCGTGTGTAATTAATTTCAGACGGTGTTGTTTTACTTTTGTTTCTTTTTGAACAATGATTGAGTCAAGGGTTTTGGTAATTAATTGTACTTCCTGGTTAGGTGTACCTGATAGCCACTTTCATACTGTTCCCAATTCGTTAATACCCCTTTTATTTCTAGATGGTAAATTAAAATTTTGTGCAATGTCCCATTCTAATTCAGAATTCAGACATTTATTACTAATACTATTTTCAATTTGAATTTGTAAAACTTAAGTTAGTAATATGGAATAGGCCCTCAAAGGAGTCGTAAGTCTTTACATCGTTTTCGTTTTTTAGTAGTAAATACTCGTTGTTAGTGTAGTCAATAATTTCCGAGTGGCAAAAAGTAATCAAAATAGCGATGACAAATGGGATTTCCATCGTCTGTAAGAGATGAATTATTTAATATTATCTTTATGAATAACTCTTTTTCAATTATTAATTATTACTTTGTTTGGTAAGTTTTCCTGAACGACTTGGTTTTTGAATCTTGGACCTAGTTTGTTTATTTCTCCGAATCTTTTTTCGTATACTACTTCTCCTACGTGATAATTTTTTTGTAATTTATTATACCCGTTACTCGTAGAGTAAAAGGGTATATTTTATTCGTGCAAAAGTATGTAACAGGTAGAAGGAAGCGTTTCCGACCCTATAAAGTATATATATTCTTGTTCAGGATCACTAGCCGAGTCGATCTAGCCATGTCCGTCTGTCCGTCTGTCTGTCCGTCTGTCTGTCCGTCTGTCTGTCCGTCCGTATGAACGCTGAGATCTCGGAAACTATAAAAGCTAGAAGATTGGCATTTTGCATGTAGATTTTAGGAGTTCCTACGTAGCGCAAGTTTGTTTCAAAATGGTGCCACGCCCCTTTTAAGGCCACAAGCCACAAGCTGTGGCCACAGTTTTGATGCTATTATGAAAATTTTAATTGATATGTATTTGTTTCGTCAATACCTATCCATTGGCCTAATAAAAGTTTGCCACGCCCACTCTAACGCCCAAAAACCCATTAAACGCTTAAGCCTGGCTAGCGGCTATATTTCCGCCTTTCATGGCGCCATCTAACGGATGACTTTGGAACAGCTGGCCAAGGTGCTCAACAGACTCAACGTTAATTCTCGATAAGGATTTCTATTAAAGGAAATTGCGATGGTTTTCATTTGTCAATACCGAACTATATCCCAAGACCTATGCAAATCAAATCTAGTTAGCCAAATTTCGAGGTCTGAGTCAAACAATGGCGTTTGTGTGTATGTATGTAAGCATATACATATGTATGTATTTACATTGTACACAGTTGCAATTGCCCGGCAAAGATAACTCCTTTCAAAGAAAGCTATTCGCTATACCCGTTACTCGTGTTGTGCAAACATTTAGACTTTAATATTCATAATACTATTAAAGAATGTAAGTGTTTAGCCAATATAAGTATGTATGTTTAATATTTCTAGTCAATTTATTGCACTCAAAAACATAAACATAAACACACCTGCTGGTGCAGGACAAAATCTGCCTGCGGTAAAGCAGCGCTGGTGCTGATGCTCGTGCTGTAAAGCTGCCAGCACTAAAAGATCGCCGAATTCAAATTGATAATTTGAACTTTTTGTCCTTTTTTCCTGTGGTCACTATAATTCACATTATGTGAAAAAAAAACACAAGAAGGCATATTTATATTAAGTTGTTTAGCTGAGTAACGGGTATCTAATAGTCGAGGCACTCGACTATGGCGTTCTCTCTTGTTTAAATTTTATTTATGAAACAACGTTGCTAAGTGTTATTTGGGTTCTTTAAAGTGTTGGGTTCTTTAAAGTGTTGGGTTCTTTAAAAGTACTTAAATATCATAAATCTCTCAAAATATAACCAAAACCCGCCAAATTTTTTGTATTCAACCCCTACTTGCTGTACTTTTTAATCGGTCTTACGGCAGTTGCATCCTTGGAACAGCTGGTATTTTCACGGGCAGAGCAAATGAAACCTCTATATAGTTTCTTATTCTATGATTGCACTGCATACATAAGACTAAAAAGACTTAAGAGGGTCTTCTAGTCTAGAGGCTCGAATTTCGACCTTTTTTAAACAATTAATAAAAAAAAGCAATAGATATTTTTTGTATCCGTTTTTTTATCATGTGTTTATTAAACTTAAAGGAGTACATAAAAAAAATTTCAAAAAAAAAAAATTTGTTTTCATTGAGTTATTCCTTCTTGAAGAGGAGGGGGAAAATAGAGGCCGTGTCCGCGTCGCCATGATTTCTTTGCTTGTCGTTATCTCAAAAATAAAACAATGATAGATTCTTAATGAGCACGAATGTCGCTATGGCATGAAGCACCAAAAAAAAAAAAATTTTTTTTCATGAGATGGCGGCAACTCAAAGAAAAAAGTCGATTTTTCACTAATTTTTCCATTTTGTCGAATTTTTAAAAATATTATAAATTTAAAATTTTTATTTTTTTTTGGTTTCGGCGATAGAGATATATTTAAAGAATATACATGCCAAATATCAAGTAAATCGATTGATTAGAACTTGAGATATAGTGGCGACCGCATCAAAAAAAGTAGTTTCGAGAAAAACGCGTTTAAAGTTTTACGTTAAGTTTCGGGCAGCTTAACTGATAGAATATTATGTATAACTTACATTCTCTTAATTAGCTATCCCAGCTCCATACAATGACCTTCAAACGATAAGTGTAGTATATTGGAAATATGGGTATTGTTATAGAAAGAAGGAGAGAAAGTTATTAATACTAAGGTAGCCCGGGCTTCCAGCCCCCTATTGTTCCAGTCTTTCGCTGAACCGGTCTAGTTGCCACGTCACTAAAACGGCTATAATTTAAAATAATTTGAGTTTCGAAAAATCCTTTTAGGGAGATATTTGTGAATATAAAAACTATCGAAATGGAAAAAAAGATTTTCGATTTTCTCAATTTTCTAGACTAGAAGACCCCTTTAAACATAAAACCGCGCTCACGTCCGCTTTACTCCGCTGAAACGAGAGCGGGAGATCGGCAGCGGCCGTTCGAGGAGTTTGGATCCGAAACCCGAAGCTCGCACTCCGGAACGCGGACGTTGCGAGAAGCGAGCGAGGGAGCGCAAGAGGCGCGAGAGCGAAAGCTTGGAGAGCTCAGTGAGCAGCGGCGATGCAGTGGGCCACTGACCTAAACAGAATGTATTAAACAGAAGAAAATAAGTAGATCTCATAATCTTTATAATGAATTAGTTAATAAAATAAGTCTTAATTATAAGGATGATAAAAGCTTTATAGTACCTGATAAAATACATCCACTAACTCACGGACAAATTTGTGTAAATATAAAAAAAGTAAATAAGAAATTATTGAATAAAATCTTGGTGTGTATGTCTATTATTCCAAATTACTATTTCAGCAAACCATCGTTTTTCTAATATTTTCTCTACCAAGAACTCGGTGAAGTTCTTGTTCATAAAATGATCCGTCAAAAGGTTCACTCTTATAATCCGTTGCAGGGTAAGTAGACTTAATCTTTATTACTTTAAAAACTTCTGTTGTCCAATTGAGCTCATACCCCTTCATAAACACGCTCTTATATTTACTTATTCGTACGTAATCCCCTAATGGATATATTTTTGTAATATTGTAAACTGATTTCAATATAAGCTCCTCGTTTTGAGTGCATACATCAACTTGATTCATTTTAATGGTTCTGTAATACGAATTATTATATTCATGCACAAGTTTATTGATTTTATGTATCCATCTATATTTTTCCTGCATACTGGAAATTTTTAAATTTTTCTTTTTAATGTTCTATTAAAACACTCGCTATGGATGCATTTATAAGTGTGTAGGTATGATAATGATTCATATGGTGTTGTTTCATTAAGGCACCAATTTTAGGTCTCCGAATTCTGTCCATTATCTCCCGCATTAATATTATTTATCCTTTGAGAACCCCCTGAATTCGTTCTTGAACTTTCTGAAGGTATAGACCTACACCTGGTTTGTCGTTTGCTTCGTGGCTCTTAACCGAAAATTTTGGGTCTCCGTATTTTGTCCATTATCTCCTGCATTAATATTATTTATCCTTTGCGATACCCCTGAATTCGTTATTAAACTTTCTAAAGGTCTGGAGTTTATAGCCCTGTAACCGCTCGTCTGCGAATTTCCCGAGTTTGTATTTTGATTTCTATTAAGATTTCTATTTCCGTAGCCTCTACCTTTTGAGTGCAAATATTAACTGAATTAGTTCATTCATTCATTGATTTTATGTATCCATCTTTTTGTTGCCTGCATACTAAACATTTTTCACATGTTACTTTTTAATGTTCTTTTAAAACGCTCGCAAATTGATGATTTTAAATATGTGTAGGTATGATAATGATTTATATGGTGTTGTTTTATTAAGTCACCAAATGTAGAATTAAGAAATTCTTTACCTACATTATCTTACAACTTATTCCCCAAGAGGTCGAGAATGAGAGGGAGGGAATATGCGACCCGCCAAATAGCCAAAGCGACATCTATAACTTAGTATGCACGGCTTAGCTCGTGATGTGTAATTTTTTTTTCGGGTGGAGAGTGAAGCAACATTTAAAAGAGGGATTGCATATTTCCTCCCTCACATTCTCGCACTCTTGCGGAAAAACACGTAAACACATAATGTAGAAATCGGGTGCGGTAAAATAGCCTTTTTGAACCGCAAGTGCGAGCGAACATAGCAGTACAGAATTTGTATATAACTTTTACAGAGCATTTGGTTGCAGATTGACATTTTAAAAATTGTTAATGTTCTATTCATGCCAATTACAAATACTTTACCGAATATATTTAAAAATATAAATGCTTTATTAAATTAATTTCACTTGTACAATACAATCATTCTTAGACTAATTTCACGACTGCCCAAGCTTGAGTTGGTTGTCTTCCCTTGTTGACTCGGGATCAAAGCTTTTAAAGTTTATCTTCGTAATTTTCGGAAGTCTTGGTTTCCAAAGTTAATTCCCGTTTAAGATTGCTGTGATCAGCATGGACAATTTGGAAGCGAACGGGATGCCTAAAAATGAGGGTTCGCGGTGTTGGGATTCTTGCGGATGTTTAGTCTAATGTTTGGTTCGCTAGCTAGGGGTAATTTGTTTACGTCTGTCTCAAACTTGGCTCGCCGCTTGCGAGGGTGGGAATGTTTATATGATAAGAACCCGTGAGAACTTGTAACGATCTGATTTTTACGGTCTGCTCGCTACGAGTATCGTGCGGCTAGCTCAGAAGATGTGTGTTGTTCGTCCCACCAAATTTATATAAACGATTGTCTAGTCAGAACGCACAGAATGTTAGCTTGTTTATACTAGGATATTTATTCGCCGACTTGTCCTTCGGCCTGGGACTAATGGTGACAGATGGGTGTCTCAACGCCTTCCTTGAAGAATTGTGGCTGCTCCACCGTCGCTCTCCGCTGCCTCGATGCTCGCTGCTCCGGAACGCCTCCGCTGTTTTTGGCCTCGGGGCTATGAGGGTCTAGGGACGCGTCACCGTTCCCAGACTAGGGTGAACAGGCACTGGGCTCTCATAGCGTACGCCTTTTGCAGCCACAGCCTCCTGTCCCAGGATCTGTCCCGGTCTGTCACACCAGACACCTACACAGTTTCTACCTGACGGTTCAAGCATACGCCGGAAGGCCGCCAATGCAGTCCCTGTTGCAGAACGCAAGGTTCAAGACGAACGCTTCCGCCCTCGCCTCTTAGCTGTGGACTGGATACGTCGGAGTGTGGCTTGGTTGCTGCTGGGCCTGCGATGACTGCTCGTCGTTTTTGTGTCCTCGATGTCCTTGCTCTGCTCACGGCGCGAATCCTGCCTCCGTCGTCCGCGTGCTCTTGTGAGACTAGGTGCAGCGGGTCTTTGGCTCTTGGGATTCGGTCAGCTGCCTGTTTAAGACTCTGGCGGTGAACTACTGTGCTCTCGACGCATACGCCTCTCGAGACACCCGTGGTTCGGACGCGCGTCCTTCTTGGCTAGTCGCACCAGGGCCTGCACAATTCTCGCCTGCCGCCTCAGGCGTACGCCGGAATTCGACAAGGCGATTGTTTTCGCACGGCAGCTGCTTCTGGACAACTTCCCTTCCGAGCCCACGGTTCTTTGTCGAAGGACTCTTTTTATTCACCTCTGTCGGACTCGCCGAGCAATACGCCAAGCTCAAATCGCGACAAGAACTAGAACAAAGCGCCTGGACTTAGCTGCGTGATGCCTTAAGGACCTCAGCTACCTGTTTCTCAGCTCGGAGACTTCAACTCTAAGTCCCGAACGTCTTGATGTAGCGATCTTGCTCCTGTTGACTCGGCACGGCTCTGCTTCCTCCTGATGTTGACTTGACTTGTGTTTGTTCTGCTTCTCTAGTGATCTTGCTGGATTGACTCCTTGTGATCGACTGATGCCGCTTCCTGTGCTCGGCCTGCTTATATAGGCGTATCCCGTTAATTCTCGGCTTCTCCTCTTTCGGTTTTGCGCACGGCACCATACTCGGGTCCAAAGTCCGCCGCGTTTAATAGTTACTCCTTCTCTCCAAACTCTCTCTCTCTCATCGTTCTCTCCAAACTCTCTCCAGCCGTATTCTCCAAACTCTCTTCTCGTTTCTCTCCAAACTCTCTCCAGCTGTATTCTCCAAACTCTCATTTATTTGTGAGGAGTTATTTAACTCCTCACATTCTCCCCTTTCATCGGGAACGAAATGAGACTTGCCCTCTTCACCGGCTGTTATCTTGGAGTTCTGTCTAGATCCGCTGTTTCGGATCGCTGATGTTGGTCCTCCTTCCCTCGACGTCGCTCCTTCTCGTTCTATGTAGTTCCCGCCCCAAGATGTTCCCCCACAGACTTGATTTTCTTCTCTCCGGCTGTCTTCCTTGTAAGTCTTTGTAGCCTTCGAGTCCCCTTGCTTCTTCAAATGTTTCCCTCGACGCTCACAGCTCGTACCTGAGTTCCACAGCGCCGATGTTCCATTCCATTTCCCGCCCGAGATGTTTCCCCATAGACTTGACTTTCTTCTCTCCGGCTGTCTTCCTTGTAAATCCTTGTAGCCTTCGCGTCTTCTTGTTCATCCAAATGGTTCCCTCGACGCCCACAGCTCGTACTTGAGTTCCACAGCGCCGATGCTCCATTCCCTTTCCCGTCCAAGATGTTTCCCCCATAGACTTCTCGCGTTTTTCGTATCTCCTTTGAATGTCCCGCCCAAGATGTTTCCCCCTTATGCTTCGCGTTCTAAGCATCTCCTTTCCTTCGTTGTCTGGTCACACTACCGCTTTCCCGATCGGTTTTCCAGCCGATCTCGATGATTTGAATTAGTGCAGCGTTGCCATCCGGTGGTGGCCATATTTTTGTAGTGTGACCCTTCCTGTGCCGACATCTCCAGTGTTCTGTGCCCACCGATCGACACTACCGTCCAGTGCCAATCGACCGCTTATAAATCGAAGCGCCCCCATCCCTTTAGACGAGCGACATGACAAGAAAGTTTCAATGGTATGTTTTTTTCCTTTCTTTCTCCACTTTCACCCTTCTCACTTTGTACTCTCTCTTTTGGCCTTTCGCCCTCCAGTCGCCCTTGGCCGTATAGCCTCGATGTCGTGAACGGGAAGACCGATGCCGCCTGTACCCTTTTTTTTGTGTTTGTGTTATTATACCCGTTAGTTAGCGCAAGTTTGTTTCAAAATGGTGCCACGCCCTCTCTGACGCCACAGTTTTGATGCTATTATGAAAATTTTAATTGATATGTATTTGTTTCGTCAATACCTATCGATTGGCCTAATAAAAGTTTGCCACGCCCACTCTAACGCACAAAAACCCATTAAACGCTTAAGCCTGGCTAGCGCCTACATTTCCGCCTTCATGGCGCCATCTAACGGATGACTTTTGAACAGCTGGCCAAGGTGCTCAACAGAGTCAACGTTAATTCTCGATAAAGATTTCTATTAAAGGAATTTGTGATGGTTTTCATTTGTCAATACCGAACTATATCCCAAGAACTATGCAAATCAAATCAAGTTAGCCAAATTGGAGATCTGAGTCAAAACATACAAGAAGGCATATTTATATTAAGTTGTTTAGCTGAGTAACGGCTATCTAATAGTCGAGGCACTCGACTATAGCGTTCTCTCTTGTTTATTTGCTTGTATTGTGCGCGTTTGTTATGTTTGCTGTGCCCGTGTTTTCTGTGTTCCCTGTGCCAGGGTTTTTTTTATACCCTTGCAGAGGGTATTATAATTTCAGTCAAAAGTTTGCAACGCAGTGAAGGAGACATTTCCGACCCTATAAAGTTATATATTCTTGATCAGTCACCCTGAGTTGATATAGCCTGTCCGTCTGTCCGTCTTGTTGTCCGTCCGTCCGTTTCTACGCAAACTAGTCCTCGTTTAAGCTATCTGCTTGAAACTTTCCCAAAGTTGTCTTTCTATTGCGGTGTATATAAGTCGGAACGAGCCGGATCGGGCGACTATATCTATAGCTGCCTATAACTGAACGATCGGAAAAGCCATAACGTTGGTGTTTTTAAGTTAGGAAGTTGGGTTTTTTAAGTTTTATTTTGGCCAATTAATCCGACCTACCAAATTTCTAGGATCGGACTATATCCTATAGCCGCCTATAACTGATTGATCGGAAATGCCATAACTTTGTTGTTTTTAAGTTAGGAAGTTGTTTTATGAGTATTAAGAATGCATCTATGATAATTTTGGAGAATTAATTTACAGAATATTCTGCTTTCAACTTCGCCCGTTAGTTTCCTTTCTTTTTTATGTTTATATATGTTATGTTTTTATTTTCTTATATATTATTATTATTATTTTTTTAAATCACTCGCATTGGGACCTACGGTGCAAGTCTGCTGTGCCGTCTCTCCCCTTTCTTCGGCAGCTCTGCTCTAATCCGTATAGAGTCGCTACGGATTTGCAGTTGCTGCTCGTATTGTATAAACCTATTACCTATTACGCTGAATCCGACTGCCTTGTTGGGGGTTTTAATGCAATCTTTCTTTTCCTTATGTACCTTATTTACGCGGCGTATAGGCGGATGACTCGGGCGTATGCTCGACGCTGAATCCTACTGCCTCGTTGGGGTTTTTATGTACCCTTTCTTTTCCTCAGGTACCCTATTTACGCGGCATGTAGGCGGATGACTCGGGCGTATGCTCGACGCTGAATCCGACTGCCTCGTTGTATGGGTCCCCTTTTTTTTTTTTTTTTTACACCTTATCTACGCGGCGTATCGATGGATGACTCGGGCGTATGCCTGACGCTGAATCCGTCTGCCTCGTAGTCGGGGTCTCTAGCATCCTTTGCCATTTATATTCTGTGTCTTATCCTTGTGATTGTCCTTTCTGCGTGGCGTATGGATGACTCTTGCTTCGGCCTGACGCCTAATCCTGTTGCCTCGCAGTCTGTATAATGTGATTTGTCCATCTTTGTCCGCCGTCTGCTCTTGTGCCGTTTCTGTTTGTTGCTGTTTAAGCTCGCCAATGTGAATCGTCCGCTCTTTCTTCGAATGTGTGTGACGTATTTTGCAGATTACCGGCGAGACGATGTCTACCACCTGGTAAGGACCATCGTACCTCGGGGCTAGTTTCGCAGCAAATCTCTCGGCTGCTTTGGATAGGTGGTGTTCTTTGGCCCACACTATGCTGCCCACCTCTGGTGTCCACTGCCTCCTCCTCAGGTTGTAGGGTCCGGCTTGGTCCTGGGATGCTTTTTCCATATTTCGCCGTACGATTTCGAAGATTTCTTTTAACTTAGCGGCCTTCTCGTCTGGAGTCTCTGTAATTCTCCCAGAGCCTATCGTTTCTCTGTCATATAATGTGTTAGGCAAACGGGGTTCCCGGCCTTGTGTGAGAAACGCTGGGGAGTATCCAGTTGATTCATATATGCTTAAGTTCACTGCTAGCATAATTTCTGGCCAGTTCTCGTCCCAAGTTCTGCGATCCTTTCCTGCGAATTGAGCTATCATCGTTTTTACCGTACGGTTAGCCCGTTCTGTTGGGTTTTCCTGCGGTGTGTAGGGCGCCGTGAATTGCTGCCTTATTCCCATTTCGCTAAGAAATCTTTTGAAGGATCGACTGGTGAACTGTACTCCGTTGTCGGTTATCACTATCTTTGGAGCCCCGAACCTTGATATTATGCGTTCTCTGAACGCCCTCTGTAGGGTCTCCGCTGTTGCTGTTCGTAGTGGTAAAATTTCCGTCCATTTAGAAAACCGATCGATTAACACCAGTATCATTTGATTTCCGTGCTTCGATCTCGGCAATGGCCCGACGAAATCCGCACTTACTGTTGCCCATGGTTCCTCTGGTAGCTGAGTGAGCATTTTCCCTGCAGCCTGCAGCTGATTGGGCTTGTATTTCAGGCAAACTTCACACTTGCGTTCGTGCGTCCTGTCGTCTCTGTGCATTCCTGGCCAGTAGTACCGGGCTGCCAGGCGTGCTATTGTTCTTCTACTCCCTACATGACCAGCGGATGGGGAGTCATGGTTTTCTTCTAATACGGCTTATCTTAGACCCCGCGGAACGCACAGTTTCCAAGCCACGACATCTTCATTGCCCGCTCTGTGAGGAATGTGCCTATAGAGAGACTCGCCTTCCATTACATAATCTGGATATTTTTGTGGTTGGGCTTTTATTTTCTTGCACATACTCCTGATCCAGCTGCAGCTATTGGTTGGTTGTTCCGATGCGTCTTTCATGGCCCTAAGAGTCTCCGGCAACGGATGTCGGGATAGGGCGTCTGACACCACGTTCAGCTGTCCTTTCCTGTACGCTATCTCAAAGTTGTACTGCTGTAACTCCAGGGCCCATCTTGCTATCCTTCCAGAAGGGCTTTCTATGCTGTTTAACCACTTTAAAGCCATGTGGTCTGTAACCACTTTAAAATGGTAGCCCACCAAGTACGGCTTCAGCTTCCTGATTGCCCACACGATTACCAAGCACTCTTTTTCTGTTGTGGAGTAATTTTTCTCCGCGCCGTTTAGTGTCCGGCTTGAGTATGAAATTACCCTTACGCCGTCCTCTGTCTCTTGCGTCAGGATTGCACCTAATCCATAGTCGCTGGCGTCCGTGAAGAATGAACTTTTTCTCGAAATCAGGGCACGCCAGCTCTGGATCGGCTACTAATCGTGCCTTTACCTCTTCGAAAGCCTGTTGGTGTTTCGGCGTCCAAATCCACTTTGTGCCTTTGCGTAGAAGATCATTAAGTGGTTTTACTATACGCGCAAAATCTGGCACAAATCGTCGATACCATGAAGCTATGCCTAGGTATTGCCGTAGTTCGCGTACTGTCGACGGTGGCTCTAGTTCGGCCATAGCCGCTACCTTCTCGGGATCTGTGCCTATCCCTTCGCTAGTAACGCGGTGTCCTAGGTAAAGCAACTCTTGCTTGAAAAATGTGCATTTATCGGCGTTTATTCTTAAGTTTGCTTCCTTGAGGCGCATAAACACTTCCTTTAGGTTCTCCACGTATTCTTTCAGCGTGCGTCCGATCACAATGATGTCATCTTGGTATGCAAACGCGTATGGTGACATCTCCGGGCCGATTACCTGATCCAGAGCCCTTTGGAACGTGGCCGATGCTGAATGTAGTCCGAAAGGCATTACTTTCCATTGGAACAAGCCTTTGCCGGGTACTGTAAACGCCGTATATTGCCTACTATTTTCCTCCAAAGGGACTTGCCAATATCCGTCTTTCAAGTCTAGGCTGCTTATGTATTTCGCCTCTCTGAGTTGGTCCAGGATATAATTAATCCGCGGCATTGGGTAGGCATCTTTTATGGACTTTGCGTTTATTTGTCTGAAATCAACGCATAGCCTCCACTTACCCGTCTTCTTTTTCACCATTACGATGGGCGAGCTGTATGGACTTCTTGAAAGTTCTATGAAGCCCATTTGTAACAGCTCGTCCACTTTTGCGTTGATTTCTCCTTGGACTCTTGGGTTCTGAGGATAATACCTCTGTTTGATTGGCTTGTCGTCTTTCATGGTGATTTGGTGCTCGGCCACTGTTCCTGACATGGTGCTGAAATCTGCTAACTGTTTGTCGAGGAATTTCTCAATGTCCTCTTCATCACTTAAGTGTGAATCTACAGCCACCGGACAGCCTTTGTTCCAGACATCCATTGTGCTGTTTTATTGCCGGTATTCGCAATTCATGCCCGGCACATTTTATTTCCGCCCCGACTCCCGTGACGAAATTCCATCCCAGCACTAATTCATCCACTACTCCTGGAAGTATTACCAGATTCATCTCCAATTGTTTGCTTCCAAATTCCACCGTGATCTCGAGCTGTGAGCTTATTCTGCTGCATCTGCCGTCTGCCAACCTAACTTGCCGTCTTGTCCTTGTGATCATTCCTATGTCAGCCGGTCTATCCTCTAGCTCCTCGTTGATGAAACTTGACGTTGCTCCGAGTGGCCTCATCAAGGTCTGCATGTCCACCATGTAATCTTTGAACGGTTTCCTGAAACCCTGTTTCCGCTGTTTCACCTTGTCTGCCCAATCGGCAGAAAGTACGTCTGAAAACTTTCGCTGAAATCCCCATTTCAGTGCTTTGCCTTGCAATAGCTCTGGCATTGCACGTGGGATCATGTTCAGGTGCAGACCGTACGTGTTTGCGGACCATTCCACCTGTTCTAGGAATTCCAGTGGCTTCTCTGTGCCATCGAATTTGAACGACCATTCTCTCACTTGCTTTGCGACTTTGGCGTAATCTGGTGTGCTAGGTCTTTGCTGCCCTGATTTTCTTTCTTGGCTTGTGTTTCGACTCCTGCCAGCTTCCTTCATGCTGTCCACTCCAAGACTTGCTATGAGCTCCTCGGCGTCAGGGTTCAGCAATTTGACTGTTGGGCCTGGCTTATTGTCGTATTTCCTTTCCAGCTCAGCCCAGATCTCTGCTACTCCTGGGACATTCTGTTTCCTTGTTAGGTACTTCCTCATGTCATCCGTTCTTCCCTCCAAAGTGATGCCTAACTTGGCTCCTATTTTTGCGAAATCCTCTTTCTTGAGGAGATATATCCATCCTTTCCACATTTCTGTTTATTTGCTGATTCTCACCGACCGGACAATCACGTTTTGGGCGCCAGATGTAACGAACTGATTTTTACGGTCTGCTCGCTACGAGTATCGTGCGGCTAGCTCAGAAGATGTGTGTTGTTCGTCCCACCAAATTTATATAAACGTGACCGTCCGATTGTCTAGTCAGAACGCACAGAATGTTAGCTTGTTTATACTAGGATATTTATTCGCCGACTTGTCCTTCGGCCTGGGACTAATGGTGACAGATGGGTGTCTCAACGCCTTCCTTGAAGAATTGTGGCTGCTCCACCGTCGCTCTCCGCTGCCTCGTTGCTCGCTGCTCCGGAACGCCTCCGCTGTCTTTGGCCTCGGGGCTATGAAGGTCTAGGGATGTGTCACCGTTCCCAGACTAGGGTGAACAGGCACTGGGCTCTCAAAGCGTACGCCTTTCGCAGCCACAGCGTCCTGTCCCGGGATCTGTCCCGGCCGGTCACACCAGACACCTACACAGTTTCTACCTGACGGTTCAAGCATACGCCGGAAGTCCGCCAATGCAGTCCCTGTGGCAGGAAGCTAGGTTCAAGACGAACGCTTCCGTCCTCGCCTCTTAGCTGTGGACTGGATACGTCGGAGTGTGGCTTGGTTGCTGCTGGGCCTGCGATGACTGCTCGTCGTTTCTTGTGTCCTCGATGTCCTTGTTCTGCTCACGGCGCGAATCCTGCCTCCGTCGTCCGCGTGCTCTTGTGAGACTAGGTGCAGCGGGTCTTTGGCTCTCGGGATTCGGTCAGCTGCCTGTTTAAGACTCTGGCGGTGAACTACTGTGCTCTCGACGCATACGCCTCTCGAGACACCCGTGGTTCGGACGCGCGTCCTTCTTGGCTAGTCGCACCAGGACCTGCACAATTCTCGCCTGCCGGTTCAGGCGTACGCCGGAATTCGACAAGGCAATTGTTTTCGCACGGCAGCTGGTTCTGGACAACTTCCCTTCCGAGCCCACGGTTCTTTATCGAAGGACTCTTTTTATTCACCTCTGTCGGACTCGCCGAGCAATATGCCAAGCTCAAATCGCGACAAGAACTAGAACAAAGCGCCTGGACTTAGCCGCGTGATGCCTTAAGGACCTCAGCTACCTGTTTCTCAGCTCGGAGACTTCAACTCTAAGTCCCGAACGTCTTGATGTAGCGATCTTGCTCCTGTTGACTCGGCGCGGCTCTGCTTCCTCCTGATGTTGACTTGACTTGTGTTTGTTCACTGATTTTCTGCTTGTCTAGTGATCTTGCTGGATTGACTCCTTGTGATCGACTGATGCCGCTTCCTGCGCTCGGCCTGCTTATATAGGCGTATCCCGTTAATTCTCGGCTTCTCCTCTTTCGGTTTTGCGCACGGCGCCATACTAGGGTCCAAAGTCCGCCGCGTTTTACAGTTACTCCTTCTCTCCAAACTCTCTCTCTCTCATCGTTCTCTCCAAACTCCCTCCAGCTGTACTCTCCAAACTCTCTCCAGCTGTATTCTCCAAACTCTCTCCAGCTGTATTCTCCAAACTCTCAGTAGCAAGCTTTGCCAATATAAATTAATTACATTATTAATAAGAATCTTTAATTAAAGTTATAGTTAACTCTCCCCCTCCTTAGATGAATCGTCCCGATTTATTACAAGTGTGATGCGAGGGAGGAGATTCTATTGTTAAGTTCAGCAAATGTTATTTCTATATTATTTTCGGGTTCATTCTCTGTAACGGATTCAATTGTATTTTCGGGTTCTGGGATATCTACTTCTATTTTGGTTTTGGTGCGTTTTTGAATTTGTTGTATTATTTTGCTTAAGATTTTGGGTGATTTGTATATGGTTAACAATGGTTATTAACAATATTTGAGATGTTTATGTTATCTAAATATAATTCGGTATCGTTTGAGAAGATGTAGTCTGTGATCATATAGTTGTTATATTTATATTGTGTTATGTATTCTAACATCTTTTGCTTTTCATTAATTTATTTTACGTTATTAATGACGATGCTTTCAATAAATAAAATCAGAAATGCGCCGTTTAATTTTGGCTCGTTAACAATGTTTTCCCTAGTCTTTGAACAGTTTGCTTTTTTCCACTTAATAAATTTTTGAAACAGGAACTCTCGTTAGAAAGTTTACAATAATTATTGAATAAAAAAAGAAATCTTTTTTTAAATTTGATATCTTATTAAATATTCCGTTGGAATACGCTGTCTTATCGTCTATTATTAATTTTTCATTATTTTGGGCAATTGCCCTTGATGAATACAAACTACAAATATTATTAATTATTGGTTATTTTATATATATTATAAGTAAATGTTTGTTTTTTACTATTTTGAATGTTGAAATGTCTAGTAAATCTGATAGTACAATTGGTTTATTTTCGTGTCTAAAGATTTCTTTTATGTCTTTTTCATTTAATATTTTTGTATTGAAAAAGTCGACTTTTGCTAAAGCGATAGTATCGATTAAATTTTGGATATCGAGTGTAATTAATTTCAGATGGTGTTGTCTTACTTTTGTTTCTTTTTTAAAAAGGATTGAATCAAGGGTTTTGGTGATTAATTGACCCTGAAATATTCGTGAGTTTATTGTAAGTTGTTTATTATTAAATTTTTTTTTTGAGTTTTTCCGGCTCGAGGTCAACAATTGAAAAATGTTTTAAATAAAAGTTTTTAATTTTTATTTTTTATTATTTCCAATATATTTCGGTTGCACTTCGGCAACCGTCTTCAGGGCAACTATAATTAATATAAAAAAATAAAATAACATAAATTTAGACAATAAAAAACAAAGCTTTAAAAATTATTACACCTACATAATTTTACACGTCTGCACCGTCGGACGTGGAGATTAATACTAGTTGTTATTAAGTAAGTGTCTGTAAATGTGAGCGCAATTTTCAACGTCTGTTTTGTAGTTCAGTCTTATGCTTGTGGGTGTGTTTGTTATATGTAACATTTCTATGGTGAAGCGTTTTTTGTAATGTTGTTCTTGTTCCAAAATAGTCGTTGCTTCAAAATTTGGTGAGTGACCGCTGGTTTTACAGTGGGCCATAAGTGCTGTTTTTTGTATATTAGCTTGGTGTCTTAATTTGAAGTCTGATCTGTGTTGTGATATTCGAGTTTTTAGTTTGGATTTAGTTGTTCCTACATATATACTGTCACATTTTTCATTTATATCTCCATTGCATGGTATTTTATATACCACATTGTTTTTGTCAAACATTTGTATTTTGGACTTGGTCTTGTTGAATATTGGTCGTAGGGTATTGTTGGGCTTGTGTGCTATTGTTATTTTTTGTATATTGTAAAATTCTGAATTTTTAAGGCGTTCTGATAGTCTTGGTATATATGTTACGGACATGTATTGTGTAGGTTCTCTACATTTTTGGGAAGTTTGGGAAGTCGTTGTCCTTTAAAATTTAAATGTTGTCCGAAATGGCTAGCATCCGTTGTATACAACCTACCGCTGTACTGATTATCATTGTTTTAGGGTGTTTTGAGTTAAAGTTTATGATTCGTCCTGATGCTGTTGGTTTTTTATACCACTTTAGTTTTAGAATGTTCCCCTGTCTGTGAACCATTGAGTCCAAATAAGCTAGTCCTCCATCTTCTTCCTGTTCCAGTGTGAATTTTATATTTTTATTGAAAGAGTTTAAAGCGTCAATTGTGTTTTGTATTTCGTCTTCTTTTACTATTGCGAATAAATCATCCACATACTTTGTCAAAAGTCTTGGTTTGTGTCCTAGTTTTTTCAAAGTGTTGTCTAATAGCTCTTCCATTACTATGTCTGCAATTATTGGTGAAGCAGGGGATCCTCCTGAGTTAATATAAGCATGTCCGTCTGTCCGTCCGTCCTTCTGTCTGTCCGTCTGTCTGTTTCTACGCAAACTAGTCTCTCAGTTTTAAAGATATCGAATTGAAACTTTGCACACATCCTTCTTTCCTTTGCACGCACTATATAAGTCGGAACGGCCGGGATCGGCCGACTATATCCTATAGCTGCCATATAACTGATTGATCGGAAATGCCATAACTTTTGTGTTTGTAAAGTTAGGAAGCTGGGATTTTCTATGGGTTTTATATTTGGCCAATCAATCCGACGTACCAAATTTCATAAGGAGTTGCTGACTATATCCTATAGCTGCCATATAACTGATTGATCGGAAATGCCATAACTTTTGTGTTTGTTAGGAAGTTGGGATTTTCTTTGGTTACGGCATAACGATCGGCAGACTATATTCTATAGCTGCCATATAACTGAACGATTGGAAATGCCATAACTTTGGTGTTTTTAAAGTTAGGAAGTTTGGATTTTTATGAGTGTTAAGAATGCAGCATATGAATAATTTTGGAGAATATAATTTACTGACTTGCTGGTGAATTGTGAACCGTTATCTCACAACAGTTTCCTCGGGGCTCCCAAATGGCTGATGATCCGTTCGCGGAAAGCTCGTATCAGAGTCGCCGTGGTTGCCTTGCTTAGGGGTATCAACGCGACCCACTTGGTGAAGGTGTCGAAAAAGACGAGGAGTCTTTAGAACGGGGCAGCGGTCCGACGAAATCCGCACACAGTATGCCAAAGGGCTCACTGACCTGTCTTGTTAGCATCTTTCCGGCTTGTTGTCGCTGTTCTGACTTGTATTTCTGACACGGGATACATTGACGTACGTATCGTCGCACGTCGCGAAACATCCCTGGCCAGTAGTACTTCTGCGAGATCCTGATGATGGTCTTCCTAACGCCACGATGTCCGGCTGTGGGTCCATCATGGCATTCATGTAGGATTCGAGCTCGATGTTCGGCTGCTACGCACAGCTTCCACGGTACATAGTCCTGGTCATCTGGACGGTGGCCGAGGTGGCGACCACTGAGGCGAAGTTGGGTACGAATCGCCGGTACCATGAGGCCATCCCGAAGCATCACCTCAGCTCCCGTAAGCTCATGGGAGGGCTCAGGTTTCGTACGGCGGCTACCTTGTCCGGATCGGTGTGGATGCCCTGGTCACTGATCACATGCCCGAGGTAGGCCAGTTTTCTCTTGAAGAATGAGCACTTTTCATGGTTGATGCGCAGGTTGGCTCTCCTCAATCATTTAAAGACTTTGCGCAGATTGTCCATGTGTTCTCCTAGGCTGGCTCCGATGACAATAATGTCATCGAGGTAGGCGAACGCGTATGGGTTCAGGTCTGGCCCGATCACGCTATCTAGAGCACGCTGGAATGTGGCCAGGGCCGAATGCAAACCAAAAGGCATGACTCGCCACTGAAATAGGCCGCGTCCGGGTACCGTAAATGCGGTACATGCCGGCTGTCATTGGCCATGGGTATCTGCCAGTATCCGTTGCGCAGATCCAGGGTCGAAATGTATTTTGCGTTTCTCAGTCGCTCTAAGATGTGGTTAATCCGCGGCAACGGATATGCGCCCGGGATGGATTTTGCGTTTAGTTGTCGGACACGCACATGCGCCACTGGCCGGTTTTCTTCCGGACCAGATCCAAAGGGGCACTGTGCGGGCTACGCAACGGTTCGATACATCCCTGCTCCAGCAAAGCGTCCACTTGTTCGTCTACGATGCGCTGTATGGCAGGCTTCTTTGGGAAGTAGCGTTGTTTAATCGGCCGGTCGTCCCTCATGGTGATCCGGTGCTCTGCTATGTTTGCTCCTCCAGCCATTCCTTCAAATCGTGCTAGCTGTTCGTTAAGGAACGCTTGGACCTGCGGATTAGTCTCGCAGCCGTGTTCCTTGTACTTCTGATTGATTATTTGATACCCCTGGGTCTCGGTGTCTTTGTCGGGTATCCCTCGTGTATTCTCAGCGTGTTTCTCCTGATTGTGATCTTTCTGATGTTCCCTGTCCTTGTTCTCTGTTGCTATCCTGGCTTCGTCGTTCTCTGTTGATTCTCTGGTGTTTCCTCCTGTGTTGATGTTCTCGTCGTTTTCCTTGCGTGTTGCTGTGTTATGCGTTTTATGTGCTCTGTGCGGCTCTTCGGGCGCATTGGTATCCCTGTCGTTCTGTGATCCTATTTCATATTCGGACGTTGATGCACTATGATAGGCGTAAAAACGAGATCGCGAGAAGTTAAAAGCACAATGTAGAAGCGGACAGACTAAGATTAGAAATACGTACGAGACTAATACTAATACTAATTTTGTGCTAAGTAAGATAAAATTAATGATTTTAGGCTTGGCAAAGAGTCGGTAGTAGAAATAATGTGGTATAGTCTATTATATTATAGTTCATGCATATCAAAGTTAGATTTACAAATATTTAATGTAAGAGGAACATAGTTCCTGGTAATTCTATTAGGCACGGAGAAGCTTATGCGACCCAGTATCTCGGGACTATCCACATCCCCGTGAATAAGTTTATAGATAAAAGTTACTAAGGATGGTAGATTAATTAGGAGAAGTCTATTAGAGTAGGAAGGTAAAATAAGGCTTGCATTCGAGTTAAGAGCAAATAATAAAAAGTTCTTTTGCACAGACTCTATCCGGTCTATATGTACACCATACTGAGGACACCAAACTGCAGAACAGTACTCCAGGATTGGACTAGTGAAATGAACAGAGTCTTTTTAACATAGGGATCATCGAATTCCTTTGACCACCTTTTAATAAATCCAAGTACTCCCCTGGCTTTATTCACCACATGGTCCCAAAACTTAAGTTTAGGGTCAAGGAGGACGCCAAGGTCATCAACATGCGTAATTCTAGACAACGCGCAACCACCCAGCGTATACGTTGCATATTGTGGGTTCACCCGAAAAAATGTCATTACTTTGCACTTAGCGCTATTTAAACCCAAAAGATTTTCACAACACTATGTTTGAAAAGCGTTTAGGTCAGATTGTAAGTCTGAACTGTTGGAAATTTAGTAATATTGCAGGCATAACTTAACGTCATCTGCGTACATAAGGACACGCGACCTTGTCAATATTAGAGGGAGATCGTTTATAAATAAAGTAAAAAGAAATGGACCAAGGTGGCTTCCTTGTGGGACGCCTAAAGCAACTCGGATCAAATTAGAGACCGAGTTTTTAAAGAGGACTCGTTGGCTCCTTCCACTTAGATAACTTAGGATCCATGTTAGAAGATCACATTGAAACCCTAATAAGTCTAGCTTTAATACAAGAAGCGAGTGATTTACTGAATCAAACGCTTTACTAAAATCACTAACTACGTCAGTCTGCATGTTCTTTCTGAAGCCATTTATTACAAAAGACGTTAGCTCCAAGAGGTTTGTCGTCGTAGATCTTCGCCTTATAAATCCATGTTGACATGGAGATATAATTGATCTACAAAGATGTTGCAAATGGGGTGTAATAGTGTTTTCGAAAAGCTTTGGGATGGCGGATAATTTGGATATGCCTCTGTAATTACTTGTATTGCATTAATTTCCTTTCTTATGAATTGGAATGACAAATGACTCCTTCCAAATAAGTGGGAAATGAGATATTTTCAAAGACAAGGTAAACAATTTGTACAGAGGTCTACACAGAGTTTCAGCACAGTACCTCAGCATGCGGCCTGGAACTCCGACCGGACCCGGTGAATAGACAGGCTTAACTTTATGGAGATCCAAAAGAAGGGAGCTTTCGCTTAACCTCGGACAAAAAATCAAGTTCGACTTGGGTATGACATTTGAATAAGACGGATTTTGACGGGATGAAACAGAATATGTTGTCTGGAAAAACTGGGCAAATAGATCGGCAATTGCCTGATCAGAATTTGCCGTAGAGTTTTCGAATGATAGCGATGCAGGGTAACAGGCTGATTTACGCTTAGTGTTAACAAAATTATAAAACTGTTTTGGATCTTGTGAAAATTGGACCCTACAACGAGTCAAATAGCTTTTATAACACCGGGCGTTAAGCACGATAAAATTTGACCCAGCCCTTAGGTACCGAGAGAAGGCAGATTGTGAACCGCACATTTTAAATTTATTGAAAAGTCTGGACTTAATATTTTCTAGGTGTGACAACTCTTTATAAAACCACGGAGGTTTATTTGAAATTGACGGATAGTATAACGGAGCACACAGATAAAAGAAGGAATTCAATGCATTATAAATGATATTAACGGCCTTAGCCACGTTAGTGCATGAATAAAATTCGGACCAGTCATAGCCGGATATAAAAGTATTTAAAAGATGAAAGTTTTCCTTTCGAAAGCAGCGGATTCGTTTAACCGACTTTTCGGATTTTTTATTCAGCTCTGTTCTTGCGTCTACAGTCAGCTCTAGAGTTGGATGATAAGGATCTTGCGGTTGTGTAAGTGGTGACGTTCTTGATAGGCAAACGCCTTCTGAATTTGAAACAAACATGGTTGGCTATGCCTAGCCGAGGTTCCGTTGATGGCGTGTTCGATGTCCTGGGCGTAGCTTCGTGGCTGAGTGGTCTTCGTGGTCGGTGTCGAGGTTGTGGTTCCGATTGATTGCCTTGGTTGGAGCACGGTTCATTACGTCTAATCGTCTCACATTCTCCGAGTCTTCGTCGAGACAGCGTGAGGGTCGCCGTACCACATCGGAGGGTAGTGCCGATGGAAGCGAGAAAATCCATCCCTAGGATTAAAGTTTCCAGCATGGCGGGCATTACTCGAAGGGGAACCTAAATCGACTTCCGGGCGAGCGTCATGTCCGCAAGGAGTAACCTCGTTACTTCGACAGACGAGACGTGTCCGCGAGATTAATCTGGGTGCGAATCTCCCCAAAACTGGTGTGGCTGACCGATTACGTCGGCGATGTCCTGCCTAATGAAACTCCTAGATGCCCCGGTGTCGATGGTGGCTAAACGCACGTGTCCGCCAAGGTCGACCTCGACCTTCTCTCTCTATCCTAAGCGGTGCGGTTACTGATGGGCCTCTGCTGGATTGGGTCCCGACGGACTCCGCCGGTCGAAGGGACCCATCCCGTTTCCCGGTTGTGGGCGTCGACAACATTGGACTGTCCGGACGTCTCGTCGTCCGCAGTCCCAACAGAAATACTGTCGTGGATTCCGGCAATCGCGGCTGAAATGTCCCGGTGCTCCGCAATTCCGGCAAGCATCCCGCTTCAGAGGCGATTCGACGGTCAGAGGCGGTCACACGGTTAACCCTAGCTGGCGGGGCAGCTCTGGGTTCTGGCGATGCATTTGGTGGGTTTCTTTGGTGAATTCTCTCAGCGAACGCAGGTTGAGTCTCCCCCTGCGAGGGTGGGCGGTAAGCTGTCGCATTGTTAAAGGCGTGGTTATAGTTTATGACGTGCGAGTGTGCCAGTTGAGATGTACGGGAGGGGAGCTCGGTGCACTGTTCGGTGTTGCGCGGATCACGTGCTTGTATTTCTAGTAGTGTACCGGAGGGACGCTCGAGCACACATCCACTCTCGGCAAAAAGTCAAAAACGAAAGAGGCCGAGGTTAGGAATCAGAGATCGAACTTCCGTCGGTCGTCACGCTCGCTGAACCAGTTCCCCGCTATCGATTGAGTTATCGATATCGGCTTTGTCTAGGGTGTGCGTCTTGGCTCAAAATTAATACTATTTTAATTAGTTTCCTTAGTTTTCTATTATTTTAATTCATGTCCGATCTTAAAGCTAAGACCGAAACTTATGACTACGATTATAATGATTATAATAATTAAATATAGTTTGTGCGCCCTCAATTTAGGGCGTTACAGTATGCTACTTCTCCTACGTGATAATTTTTTTGTAATTTATTTTTATTTTCATGATCTAACATCTAAGTTTGTGCTATCTGTAATTTGACTGGTAAGTCGCTATGATCTATTTTATTAAACAAGATGTCGAAAGGTTTTTGGTTTGTCACTGAGTGAATTGTCAAATTGTAATTTTTGGCTGCTCTTATAATAATTTCAGAATTATATAGGAGGCGGTACTCGTCTTTAATACAACGAGCTATTTCTGTTAAGGTTGAATGAACTCTTTCAACTTGTCCGTTGGATAGGCTATGTCTGGAATAGGAGCTTCTCCGATAGGGATTTGTGTTGGATTTCTATTGTATTTATTCGACTTACAAATTTCGCAACTCGTGATATATTCTTTTAATTTTTTGTATAAGTTTGGCCAATAGTATAGTCTACTGATTTGTTTATAATTTTTATCTAATCCTCTGTTAGCTCGACAATGGGTTTCCTCTTTATTATTGCTTTATCTTCATTATTTGTTATATCTTGAACCAAAATTTTTGTATATAGAAATTTATTTGTAAAATTATTTTTAGTGGAATTTGAATTTCGTACAATACTTCAGGGATGCAGTGGATTCCTGTGCTAATATTCGGTTGCAGATATTCTTTTAGAATTGTAATTAAGTTTTCTGGTTGGTCATATTCGATGATATGCCTTCTGCTGTCGAAGACATTGATTTGTTCATGTATTGTGAAGTTTCCTTTTGCTATTAGAAGTTGTTGCTTAAATTGATTAAGGGGTTTTTTTGTTTCGTTAATTATGTTATCAAAGCTGATTTCGGCTGAATGTTGAGTGCCAGAATCCGTGAATTCTTCATTCCCTTCTTCTGTTATATTATTTATTTCGATTCTAGAAAGGGCATCCGCTACTACATTAGTAGTACCAGGCTTATATACAATTTTTGGGTTAAAACCTTTTATATAATTAAACCATCTTTTTAATTCAACATTTGGGTTTTTATTCGAAATAGCGTAAGAGAGCGGTTGATGGTCCATATGTATTTCTAGTCCTGATACTCCGTATAAATAATTTGTTAAGTTTTTTAGTGCCCAAACTATCGCTAAAAGTTATTTTTTGTTGGTAGCGTAATTTCTTTCGGTTTTATTGAGTGCTTTAGATATAAAGGTAATTGGGACTTCGTTTTGGGAGAGCACTGCTCATTTGTTTTGTGTAATCTGGTTGAACTAGTTCATGTAGCTAATTAGTTGTTCTTTTGGTTCGTTAAGCCTAGTACTCAGAACGACGAAAACTGTGCGCCAGTCATGAGACAGAGCGAGAGTCAAACAGCTGGCGTTCACTTTTCGTCAGGCCTTTTTTTCACCTCGGTACTCAGATCGACGAAAAAATACCAGAAAATTTCATAGCGTTGCCAGTCTGCTGAAATGGACTTTGGGTGAACCCTAGCGAAAAGAATAACAAATTTCATCTTTTGGCGGGCGCTTCTCACTGAACATTTTATAAAATGGAGGGAAAAAATAAAAAAACCCGCAAAAGTCGATTTCTGGAGTTTACATGTGAAGACAAAATAACCTTAATACTATCTGGGGTGCCTCTTGTCAGAGCAAAGCGTTTCTTAGGTCAAAAATGTACAAAAAAACACTATAAAAGTGCAGCTAAGAACTTTAAATTAGCAAATAATTATCAGTAAAGTAAAAAAAAACAATTGTTAAATTTAAATTGTAAGGTTTTTTAATTTTTTTGTACAGCGGCAGACGTGTCTTGCCAACTACCTTGATAATATCTTTTAAAGGCTCTTTCCCGCAAATACGATATTTGAATTTTAACTGCTTGTCAACAAAGCCAGCTGAGTGACAGTACGACCGTAGCACGCATAATTCTGATGAACTCTCGAAATTTTGGTCACACTTGAAACATTAAAGTTTTTACGATAGCGTACTCGTTTGTCGATCTGAGTACTAGGCTTTAATGGCCTGGATTGCAGGATCATCAAGAGTAATTGAAAAATTTTGTTGACATTCTTTTTGAAATTTTTCCATTGTAGCGTTCTAAAAATCTGGTTAGGGGCTTGGCAATGGACGCGTAATTTTGTACGATTTTTTTATAGTATCCTGTGAGACCCAGGAAGCTACGCAGCTCTCTGAAATTTTTGGGAATTGGATTTTTCGATATGGTTTCTATTTTTTGGCAGTCGGTTTTAATAACGTTTTGTGATAGTACTTATCCTAGAAATGATGTTTCCATTTTAAAAAAGAAAAGAAAGAAAGTTAATTATCGAATTGAGGTCATTTAAATGTGTTTTGAGGGAGTGTGAGGCACCGTAAAAGCTGCCCCACATCCAGCGAGTAAATTTAAGATATACATATACATACACATATTTGGTAGATAATAAGAAAAACTAGTTCTAAGTTAGGATAGGCCACGGAGGCAGGCAAGAAGCCAAAAGAGCCGTTAAGTTAAAAACTTCGGCCGTTAGCCAGTAGTTGAAATAGGCGTTATTTAGTGTGTTAATTAGGATTTCAGCTGATCAGGCGCTCTACTCTGCGGGTTAGGCGATCTAAACACGATCGGATTAGGCGATCTACGCACGTTTTCAGTGTTGAGAAGCGAGAGCCCGGCTGGCTATATAAGCCCGCCGTCTGCCAGTCCCTCTTTTTTTCATTCGCCACAAGTCAAAGACCAAACATCGAAGCAGAGAAAAACCACGCAAGGACACCAAGGACACGCAGGACATCAAGGATCAAGACGAAGGACACTAGTGAGTAGAGTGCGAGAGAGATAGGAAGAGACAGGGAAAGAAAATAGTGCGGCTAGGGAAAATATACATATAGAAAACAGGAAGAAAAGTCCAATAAGATAACCAAGAAAAATAAAACAAAAACACGGACAATAAGAACAGCGAACATACCCCGAGTTGGATTTATTTCTTCCCTGACCCTCAAAGCCCTGATCCGCGTGTGCTAAAACAGTGGCCTAAGCCAAGCCGGTTGCGTTTTCGAGAAGATTCCTCTGCGCAACTGGACCTTGGTGGCAGCCACGTGCACAGACGTGAAGGCGTGCAAGTACGGGTTTCTTTCCGCTTGCATAGCTTTCCGTCGCGATTCCGGTCGACGCACCCAAGCCCCAAGTAACCCAAACCCGACCCGCGTGTGCCAAACTGTGGTCCAAGCCAAGCCGGTTGCGTTTTCGAGAAGATTCCTCTGCGCAACTGGACTTTGGTAGCAACCACGTGCAGTGACGTGAAGGCGTGCAAGTACGGGTTTTCTTTCCGCTTGCATAGCTTTCCGTCTCGGTTACGACCGACGCACACCCATTCCGAACAGTGGGAGCCTGTCCCAGAACTGGGAGCGCAGACTTCTGTCCATGTTTAGAGACGATTCCTCTGCGTGGGCGTGAAACAGCACCCAAGGCGGCGGGAATTGACACAGTGGTACGGGCCAATCCCCTCTTTGTGCCTCCTCCGGCACGCACGTGACGGTTTTTTACTCGTTCGCGTCTGGCCAAATCCGAGTTTTTTATTTTTTTTATTTATTGAATCTTCTCTATATGAGACTAACAATAAGTATATCAAATCTTAAGAATATAACTTAACTTACAGTCATGTAGACTGAATTTAGACTAAAGGGCCCTAATATTTATTGCTGGGCTGGTAGATCGTTACGATGCAGACGAGTTCTGTTCGAAACCCGTCTTAGGTTCCTTGCGAGATTATTTGGGTGCAGTGTAAGCTTGTTATGGTAGGCCGCTTTTTGCTTTGCTATTTCATCTTTGACCGGTGGTATGCCCAGATCCCTGTGGATGTTTTCGTTCCGAACATACCATGGTGCCCCAGTGATTGTTCGCAGGATTTTTGATTGTGAGCGCTGTATGATGTCAACGTTGCTGTTGCTCGCGTTCCCCCAGAGCTGGGAGCCGTAGGTCCAAATGGGCTTGAGGGTGGAGTTGTAGAGAAGAACTTTAAAGTCCAGACACAGGGGTGATCGAGAATTTATAATCCAGTGTAGGCTGCTAGCTTTAAGTCTGAGATGTACTTTCTTGCATTCAATGTGCCTCCGCCAGGTTAGGCGTCTGTCGAGGTGGACGCCGAGATATGTTACATCGCTGGCTTGGGGAATCTGCGTACCATTCAAAGTTAGCGGCGGGCACGATTGTCTGTTAAGGGTAAACGTTATATGTTTACACTTTTGTTCATTAATTTTGATTCGCCAGTCTGATAGCCACTTTTCAACTACCACCAAATGATAAGCCAGTTGAGCTGTTGCTCTAGTTGGGCATCTCGAGCGGCTCAGGATTGCGGTGTCGTCAGCAAATGTGGACGTAGTCAGCCTCTCGTTCGTAGGGATGTCTGCTGTGTATAGAATAAACAGGGTAGGGCCCAGGGCGCTACCTTGTGGGACTCCGGCTTCAATGTTATACTCGTTGGATGTCGTTGTATTGCAACTTATGAGTGTTTTCTGGCAGTAATGTTATGATTTTATGCATAAGGCCTTCAAGTCACACTCGGTCGAATGCCTGAGAGACGTCGAGGAATATCGCACTACAATATTCCCGATGTTCGAAGGCTGTACGAATTTCTGAAGTTATCCGGTTGACTTGCTCGATGGTTCCGTGGCTTTCACGAAACCCGAATTGATGTGCCGGGATTAAGTTTTGTTCTCTTAAATATGGTGTAATGCGCGTGAGCAGGCATTTTTCCAGTAATTTGGACAGGCACGATAGTAAGCTTATTGGCCTGTACGATGAGGGAATTGTGTGGTCTTTGCCAGGCTTCGGTATCATTATAACCACGGACTTTTTCCATTTTTTGGGGTAGTAGCCAAGTTTTGCGATCCCGTTAAATAGCTTGCATATAACATCCACTGCGCAGTTTGGAAGTTCAATTATCATTTTTGGGGTTATTAGGTCGGCCCCAGGAGCCTTTTTCGGTTTTATTTGCTTCCTAATGACGTTAGCAATTTCAGGTGTTTGAAACAAAATCGGGTTAATTACAATTTCAGAGCTAAACGGCGGTAGTTGAAGAGAGTTTGTGGCGGCGTTCGGCTGAAATACATTTCGTAGGTGTAAAGCAAATGTTTCGGCTCTGTCTTCGTCACTGCGGGCCCAAGTACCCGAGGAGTTTCTAATCGGAGTGACTGATTCTATCGGAGAGCTTAAATTTGGGTGAGCTCTCCACAAAGGATGCTTTGTATTGGTCGGCGACAGTTTCTCGATGTACCGGCGCTGCGCAAGCTCCTCTTCTTGCTTGAGGGTTTTGGTGAGTCTGCGGGTGGCATCATTATAGAGTTGCTTCGAATGGGGCGATCTGCAGGATTGCCAAATGCGTCGTAGACGTCGTTTTTCCCGAACCAGTTGTTCGATTTGCAGATTAGTTTTGTATTGGTTGCTACGCACGATTGTCTCTTCTGGTGTTGAGATTTTGGCTGCTGCCACGAGTACTGACTCCAGGGCATCAGCACAGAAGTCGATGTCGTTCTCTATGTTTAACTGTGGTGTTAGTTCAATGTGGGAACTTACGTACTTTTTGTACTTTAGCCAGTTAGTTCTAGTCGAGGTCAGCCTGAAGGGGTGCTCGATTACTTTCGGGCTTTGAAGGAGAGTTATTAAAACAGGCGAGTGGTCCGATGATAAGTCCGATAGCGATTTGGCGCTGACTAAATTTCTTGGGATGTTCTTGGTCACAGCGAAGTCAATTAAGTCCGGGAGTTTTCTGGGGTCAGCTGGCCAATATGTGGGGCTGCCAGGGGAGACATAGTCGAGTTTGTTGCTCAAATTTATGATTGCTTTATACAATTGTCTTCCTTTGGGCGTCACTAGTCTTGATCCCCAGTGCGTGTGCTTGGCGTTGTAGTCTCCTCCTGCTATAAAGCGATCTCCGAGTGAATTGTAGAAGTCCAAGAATTGCTCTTCAGTTATTGTAAAACGCGGTGGGCAATAGACAGCGGCTATAGTGATACTGCCGTTGCCTGCTTGTAGTTTTATAGATGTAGCCTGCAAATAATTTGTTGCAAACCTCTGGTGAAAGTGGTGCTTAATGCGTTCCCTGATTAGGATTCCAGTTCCTCCGTGAGCCTTACCGTCCGGATGATCTGTGCAGTATGAAGTATAACCTCTTATTTGGAAGTTGTATTTACTTGTGAGATGCGTTTCTGCCAGCAGCATTACATCTATTTGGTTTTCATTGAGGAATTGAGTTATTTCAAGTTTGTGCCGTGAAACGCCATTGGCATTCCACATGGATATTCGAAGACAAGACATCGATTATTTAGATTGTTGGGATGTGAGCAAATTTATTAAAATGTTTTGATTTTGCATAAGGTTTGTCATTGTTGTTCTCATGAAGGACATAAATTCCATCATACCCTGTTGTAAAGTCAGCATCATGGTTTCCATGCTGTTTGGTATTTGTCCTATTGCTTGCTGAGGTGTTATTATATTTTGCTCAGAGCATTGAGCTTGTGGGAACCCCGTCTGATTGGCAAGTCCTGATTTTAGGGCACTGGCGTATGAAACTCCCCCATTTGTGTTGAGGGGCCCAAATGAAGATCTGGCTGCTTTCGCAAAGAAAACATTAGGTGTGGTTTGGGATTGCACGTACGCATTTCGTGCATTCTGGGAGCGTGCTTGTTTTGCTTGTTGAAACTGACTCTTTAGCTCTTTATAGACCGGGCAGCCTCTGTAGTTTGCGGTATGGTTATCTTCACAGTTAGCGCATTTCTTTATCTTTGGGTCTTCTTTGCTTGCAGGGCAAGGTTCGGATTTGTGGAAGCCACCACAAGCTACGCAGACTGAACGAAGCCCGCAGTTGTTTCTGGTGTGTCCATACTCTTGGCAGTTTGTGCATTGTAGCGGGCCATTCCGCTTATGCGGTTCTTCAACAGTAATCCTTCTGTGCAACAGGTATTGCAGTTTATAGATCGGGTGCACTTCATTTTTCTTCAAGGCTCTGCTTTCAGGCTCCAGTTCGACCTTAAAGAGTGGTTGCGGCTTTTTATTTTTGTTGATAATATTAATAATATTTTTGGCGAAGAATCCTTTTTCTTTCAGTGCCTCTTTTACCTCATTGGTGGATACGTCGGGCTCTATGCCCTTTAGCACTACTTGCAAGCCCTTGCTACTCTTGAGCTGGTACGTGTAGTAGGGTTTCCTAGCCTCGTCTAGGTAATTTGTTACAGCTCTTAATTGATCTTCTGTTTTAGCTTGAAGCTTTGTTTCATGAATATTCCCTTTAACAAGGGGAGTAACATAAAAGTTGTCATTCCCGACCAGCGCAACAATTTTCTTTACTAGGGTATTTGAGTTCTGTTCCCTTATGTAAATTGGTGGGGGCTTTGGTTTCTTTTGAACAGCCTGTCCAGATTCGGATTGATTATTATCAAATTCCGACAATAGGGCGAATCTGTTGTTACTAGATGCCCCTGGTTGTTCGCTGCCTTTATTAGGGCAATTTTGTTTTGGTTTATTTCCAACCATTTTATTTTGCGGGCTTAGCTTCCCTTTGATTTGGATGTAACGGTCCATGCCAGTCTGTATAGCCGGACCCACTTGTTGTTGTTTGATATTGCCGATATGGGCACTCGTACTTACACTTGGCTTTGTAGTTTTATTCGGCGCTGCAGAAGTTGCAAACGCATTCGAAATCGCGTTGTTGTTAACGGCGACCGTTGATGTTGTTGTTGCAGTGGCTGCGGTTGCAGAAATTAACGAGGTCGCAGTGCTCGTGGCTGGTGAGCTGTTAGTCGAAGCTGGGGTTCTACACTGCAAGCTCCATGAAGTGGGAGTTGGTGTGAGTAGGGCGGGAGAACAAGACCGTGCTCTCGCACTGTCAATGGTCAGTAGGGCTGAGTTGCTCTTTGAAGAAGTTCTTTCTACTTCTGTATCGCGGGTTGAGAAATAAGAAATATAACTGTTTCTCTGGTCTACGGAGCTTCTACGCTCATTTTTTGAATCGCCGCTCAGCTATCACTCGTGGCACTTCTTAGTTTTTATAATAACTTTGCACTAGTTTTTTACATAGCACTAATTATTATTTACTGTTTTTAGCAATAAGATTGCCTTTATTACACCACTCTAGTATTTTTAGTTATTGTTTTTCACTTTTGAGCGGTTTTTTTCCGGAGCTCGCGCAAAACACGTCTGCACTCTCCGGCTGCACGTTAGTGCATGAATAAAATTCGGACCAGTCATAGCCGGATATAAAAGTATTTAAAAGATGAAAGTTTTCCTTTCGAAAGCAGCGGATTCGTTTAACCGACTTTTCGGATTTTTTATTCAGCTCTGTTCTTGCGTCTACAGTCAGCTCTAGAGTTGGATGATAAGGATCTTGCGGTTGTGTAAGTGGTGACGTTCTTGATAGGCAAACGCCTTCTGAATTTGAAACAAACATGGTTGGCTATGCCTAGCCGAGGTTCCGTTGATGGCGTGTTCGATGTCCTGGGCGTAGCTTCGTGGCTGAGTGGTCTTCGTGGTCGGTGTCGAGGTTGTGGTTCCGATTGATTGCCTTGGTTGGAGCACGGTTCATTACGTCTAATCGTCTCACATTCTCCGAGTCTTCGTCGAGACAGCGTGAGGGTCGCCGTACCACATCGGAGGGTAGTGCCGATGGAAGCGAGAAAATCCATCCCTAGGATTAAAGTTTCCAGCATGGCGGGCATTACTCGAAGGGGAACCTGAATCGACTTCCGGGCGAGCGTCATGTCCGCAAGGAGTAACCTCGTTACTTCGACAGACGAGACGTGTCCGCGAGATTAATCTGGGTGCGAATCTCCCCAAAACTGGTGTGGCTGACCGATTACGTCGGCGATGTCCTGCCTAATGAAACTCCTAGATGCCCCGGTGTCGATGGTGGCTAAACGCACGTGTCCGCCAGGGTCGACCTCGACCTTCTCTCTCTATCCTAAGCGGTGCGGTTACTGATGGGCCTCTGCTGGATTGGGTCCCGACGGACTCCGCCGGTCGAAGGGACCCATCCCGTTTCCCGGTTGTGGGCGTCGACAACATTGGACTGTCCGGACGTCTCGTCGTCCGCAGTCCCAACAGAAGTACTGTCGTGGATTCCGGCAATCGCGGCTGAAATGTCCCGGTGCTCCGCAATTCCGGCAAGCATCCCGCTTCAGAGGCGATTCGACGGTCAGAGGCGGTCACACGGTTAACCCTAGCTGGCGGGGCAGCGCTGGGTTCTGGCGATGCATTTGGTGGGTTTCTTTGGTGAATTCTCTCAGCGAACGCAGGTTGAGTCTCCCCCTGCGAGGGTGGGCGGTAAGCTGTCGCATTGTTAAAGGCGTGGTTATAGTTGTTTCTCTCGAGGCTCCGCTTCTGGACGGCCTCGAGCTCAGTGGCCAACTGAGCCAGTTCCCCAATGGTCCGGAACTCGCTACTTCGAATATACATCTGGTATTTTGGCGCGACATTTTCGTATAACCTATCCAGCTCTTGGGTTTCGTTGTAGCCCGCATGGCGCATGAGAGCTCGAAGATCTAGCATAAAGTCTTTAAACGTTTCCCCTTTCATTTGCTCACGACTCCGAAACTGGTCGTCCAAGCGCTGGCGGTATCGGGGTGGAAGAAAAAACTCGAGGAATTCGCGGCCGAATGTGATCCAGTCAGCCCCTTGGAGGCGGCTTGTTTGGAACCACTTGTCCGCTCTGCTCGTCAGCAGCTCTGCCATGGCTCGAGGAAGGAGTCCTAGGTCGATCCCGTAGGATAAGGCTTTTAAGGGGTTTTAATACCCATCGAATTGGAGGCCCCATTTACGGATTTACGCAAACGACCTCGCGGCGGTTCCGCTCGTGGCTCGGCTCCATACAAGAGGCGCTTATGTTTGCAGCGGCGCCACAAAGGCCTGATTTTTCTTCCCCCAAAGTTACGGGGCTCGGGGCACGTGAGGTAAATTGCCTTCCTAGGTCGGCGAGTCGAGCCCACACCTCTTGTGTTTGTTCAGAGTCTCTAAGTAGGGTGACAAAGTTTCGCCGCAAGTCGTCGATGACCCCTTCGGCGGAGAACCCGAATTCGTTAGCAAAGGCTAGTAATTTGGCCTTCAAGCGGGAATAAATCCACCGCGAGGGGACACCAGGATTTTTAAGCAAGCGTGGAACGGACTCACCGGAAATTTTCTGGTCCGGATCTATGTTTGCAGCGCGTCTCTGATGTGTTGTCGTCTTAGAGTAAAGTCTTCGTTGGTTAGAGTCTTTGTTGGACTTCTTGGGTATTTTCACAGACACTCGAACGCGTTGACTGTACGGGATCGCCAGTAAGCTCGTAATTTTCCTGGTCTTTCGCCCTATCAGGTCCCTGCTCGGGCGCCACTTGTCACGTAGTTCTCTGGCCGGGGTAAAACCTCGATCGGGGCCAAGGAACCTATACATGAAATTTATATAGAATGGTGGAACCTGTAGTAGGAGTTTGTATGGGAGGTGGTAGACGCCTTACGGGGAAACCTGTAAAAGGATCCGAGCGTACCGCGAGGTTGACAACCCGATATGTACTTTAGGACGCCGCTAGGCGGCATGTAGAGGCAATAGGGCCTACTACACTGCTGGGGCATATAAGTTCAGGGCTTTTATTTGGCTAAGGGCCCTTTGCTTACGTGAAATCTGATGCACAGTTCGGCGTTGCGCGGATCGATGTAGATGTACGGGAGGGGAGCTCGGTGCACTGTTCGGTGTTGCGGGGATCACGTGCTTGTACTTGTAGTAGTGTACCGGAGGGACGCTCGAGCACACATCCACTCTCGGCAAAAAGTCAAAAACGAAAGAGGCCGAGGTTAGGAATCAGAGATCGAACTTCCGTCGGTCGTCACGCTCGCTGAACCAGTTCACCGCCATCGATTGAGTTATCGATATCGGCTTTGTCTAGGGTGTGCGTCTTGGCTCAAAATTAATACTATTTTAATTAGTTTCCTTAGTTTTCTATTATTTTAATTCATGTCCGATCTTAAAGCTAAGACCGAAACTTATGACTACGATTATAATGATTATAATAATTAAATATAGTTTGTGCGCCCTCAATTTAGGGCGTTACAGTATACTACTTCTCCTACGTGATAATTTTTTTGTAATAATATATAATAATAATATTATATATTAATTTCAGAATAATATAGGAGGCGGTACTCGTCTTTAATACAACGAGCTATTTCTGTTAAGGTTGAATGAACTCTTTCAACTTGTCCGTTGGATAGGCTATGTCTGGAATAGGAGCTTCTCCGATAGGGATTTGTGTTGGATTTCTATTGTATTTATTCGACTTACAAATTTCGCAACTCGTGATATATTCTTTTAATTTTTTGTATAAGTTTGGCCAATAGTATAGTCTACTGATTTGTTTATAATTCTCATCTAATCCTCTGTGAGCTCGACAATGGGTTTCCTCTTTATTATTGCTTTATCTTCATTATTTGTTATATCTTGAACAAAATTTTTTGTATATAGACATTTATTTGTAAAATTATTTTTAGTGGAATTTGAATTTCGTACAATACTTCAGGGATGCAGTGGATTCCTGTGCTACTATTCGGTTGCAGATATTCTTTTAGAATTGTAATGAAGTTTTCTGGTTGGTCATATTCGATGATATGCCTTCTGCTGTCGAAGACATTGATTTGTTCATGTATTGTGAAGTTTCCTTTTGCTATTAGAAGTTGTTGTTATGTTATCAAAGCTGCTTTCGGCTGAATGTTGAGTGCCAGAATCCGTGGATTCTTCATTCCCTTCTTCTGTTATATTATTTATTTCGATTCTAGAAAGGGCATCCGCTACTACATTAGTAGTACCAGGCTTATATACAATTTTTGGGTTAAAACCTTTTATATAATTAAACCATCTTTTTAATTCAACATTTGGGTTTTTATTCGAAATAGCGTAAGAGAGCGGTTGATGGTCCATATGTATTTCTAGTCCTGATACTCCGTATAAATAATTTGTTAAGTTTTTTAGTGCCCAAACTATCGCTAAAAGTTATTTTTTGTTGGTAGCGTAATTTCTTTCGGTTTTATTGAGTGCTTTAGATATAAAGGTAATTGGGACTTCGTTTTGGGAGAGAACTGCCCATTTGTTTTGTGTAATCTGGTTGAACTAGTTCATGTAGCTAATTAGTTGTTCTTTTGGTTCGTTAAGCCTAGTACTCAGAACGACGAAAACTGTGCGCCAGTCATGAGACAGAGCGAGAGGCAAACAGCTGGCGTTCACTTTTCGTCAGGCCTTTTTTTCACCTCGGTACTCAGATCGACGAAAAAATACCAGAAAATTTCATAGCGTTGCCAGTCTGCTGAAATGGACTTTGGGTGAACCCTAGCGAAAAGAATAACAAATTTCATCTTTTGGCGGGCGCTTCTCACTGAACATTTTATAAAATGGAGGGAAAAAATAAAAAAACCCGCAAAAGTCGATTTCTGGAGTTTACATGTGAAGACAAAATAACCTTAATACTATCTGGGGTGCCTCTTGTTAGAGCAAAGCGTTTCTTAGGTCAAAAATGTACGAAAAAACACTATAAAAGTGCAGCTAAGAACTTTAAATTAGCAAATAATTATCAGTAAAGTAAAAAAAAACAATTGTTAAATTTAAATTTTAAGGTTTTTTAATTTCTTTGTACAGCGGCAGACGTGTCTTGCCAACTACCTTGATAATACCTTTTAAAGGCTCTTTCCCGCAAATACGATATTTGAATTTGAACTGCTTGTCAACAAAGCCAGCTGAGTGACAGTACGACCGTAGCACGCATAATTCTGATGAACTCTCGAAATTTTGGTCACACTGGAAACATTAAAGTTTTTACGATAGCGTACTCGCTTGTCGATCTGAGTACTAGGCTTTAATGGCCTGGATTGCAGGATCATCAAGAGTAATTGAAAAATTTTGTTGACATTCTTTTTGAAATTTTTCCATTGTAGCGTTCTAAAAATCTGGTTAGGGGCTTGGCAATGGACGCGTAATTTTGTACGATTTTTTTATAGTATCCTGTGAGACCCAGGAAGCTACGCAGCTCTCTGAAATTTTTGGGAATTGGATTTTTCGATATGGTTTCTATTTTTTGGCAGTCGGTTTTAATAACGTTTTGTGATAGTACTTATCCTAGAAATGATGTTTCCATTTTAAAAAAGAAAAGAAAGAAAGTTAATTATCGAATTGAGGTCATTTAAATGTGTTTTGAGGGAGTGTGAGGCACCGTAAAAGCTGCCCCACATCCAGCGAGTAAATTTAAGATATACATATACATACACATATTTGGTAGATAATAAGAAAAACTAGTTCTAAGTTAGGATAGGCCACGGAGGCAGGCAAGAAGCCAAAAGAGCCGTTAAGTTAAAAACTTCGGCCGTTAGCCAGTAGTTGAAATAGGCGTTATTTAGTGTGTTAATTAGGATTTCAGCTGATCAGGCGCTCTACTCTGCGGGTTAGGCGATCTAAACACGATCGGATTAGGCGATCTACGCACGTTTTCAGTGTTGAGAAGCGAGAGCCCGGCTGGCTATATAAGCCCGCCGTCTGCCAGTCCCTCTTTTTTTCATTCGCCACAAGTCAAAGACCAAACATCGAAGCAGAGAAAAACCACGCAAGGACACCAAGGACACGCAGGACATCAAGGATCAAGACGAAGGACACTAGTGAGTAGAGTGCGAGAGAGATAGGAAGAGACAGGGAAAGAAAATAGTGCGGCTAGGGAAAATATACATATAGAAAACAGGAAGAAAAGTCCAATAAGATAACCAAGAAAAATAAAACAAAAACACGGACAATAAGAACAGCGAACATACCCCGAGTTGGATTTATTTCTTCCCTGACCCTCAAAGCCCTGATCCGCGTGTGCTAAAACAGTGGCCTAAGCCAAGCCGGTTGCGTTTTCGAGAAGATTCCTCTGCGCAACTGGACCTTGGTGGCAGCCACGTGCACAGACGTGAAGGCGTGCAAGTACGGGTTTTTTTCCGCTTGCATAGCTTTCCGTCTCGATTCCGGTCGACGCACCCAAGCCCCAAGTAACCCAAACCCGACCCGCGTGTGCCAAACTGTGGCCCAAGCCATGCCGGTTGCGTTTTCGAGAAGATTCCTCTGCGCAACTGGACTTTGGTAGCAACCACGTGCAGAGACGTGAAGGCGTGCAAGTACGGGTTTTCTTTCCGCTTGCATAGCTTTCCGTCTCGGTTTCGACCGACGCACACCCATTCCGAACAGTGGGAGCCTGTCCCAGAACTGGGAGCGCTGAATTCTGTCCATGTTTAGAGACGATTCCTCTGCGTGGGCGTGAAACAGCGCCCCAGGCGGCGGGAGTTGACACAGTGGTACGGGCCAATCCCCTCACTGTGCCTCCTCCGGCACGCACGTGACGGTTTTTACTCGTTCGCGTCTGGCCAAATCCGTGTCCCAAATGCCTGCTCTGACCCGCCAATAAGGCCCGCCGCGCGCATCGCGACTGATCGGCGACTGCGTCCATGTTGCCCGCCTCTCCTCGTCCCCGCTTATTTACAAATTCGATTGTAAAGGATCCTGGGGAGACTGAGCTCCATCCCAGCCGTAGAAACATCCTTACAGTCTGGCGCCCGAACAGGGACGAGCGGAGGACGAGCCGGGGTCCACCAAATTTATGGCCTAAAGACCCATAAGACGCCGCTGACCGTCGCCAAACCGCCCCGGCACGCGTGCCGATCACGGCAGAATATATAAATCCTGACCAGACACCGCTTAGGCCACCAAGGGGCACCGCGCACACCAGCAGCGACGCTTGGAGCTATTTTTTCGCCACAGACAGGGTCGTCGCACACGTCAGACGCACGCCAGCTCAGCAAAACAGACAGGGTCGTTACACGCGCCAAGCACCAGTAAACCAGGGTCGGAAAACCAAGTAAACACACACGACAATAGGAAAACAATTTTTGATACGCACACGACTGCCGCCATAGTTTTGGTTGGGGCTCTCTCACCTCTATTTGCAACGGGGAACTTTTATCGTTCCATTTAAACGTGGCCGTCGCCAACGACACCACCGATCCTCGCCAAACCCCGGTTCGGCCGCACAGCGCCGTCGCCATCCCTCGTTCCGGCCATCGACGCCGCGAATCCGCGCCGGATTTGTGTCCAGGCCGCGCAGCGCCGCCACCAACGCAGTCGGAAAGCGCCACCAACGCAGTCGGGAAGCATCATCGACGCAGTGCATCATCACTAGGCCTCGTTCCGGCCGCTTAACGCCGCCGCTAACGTGACCGAGAGCCACCGCTCACGCAGCTCAGCTTCGCCAGCCCTTCTCCCAGCCATCGACGCCGCGGATCCTCGCCGGATTGGTGTCCAGGCCGCTCAGCGCCGCCACCAACGTGGTCGGGAAGCCTCACCGACGCAGCGCAGCGCCGCCAGCCCTCGTTCCGGCCATCGAAGCCACTGATCCCTGATCGTCGCTCCAACGTAGTCGTGGACCACCACCGACGAGGTACAGCTTCACCAGGCCTCGTTCCGGCTGCTTGACGTTGCCGCCAACGTGAGCATTGGCCATCGACGCCGCTGATCCCCACCGGATTTCGGCCAAGCCTCCCAGCATCGCCGCCAACGTGGTCGTTGGCCACCAACGCCACTGAGCCGCACCGGATTTCGGCCAGGCCGCTCTACGTCGCCGCCAACGTGGTCGTTGGACACCGACGCCAAGGATAAAGGAACTGGACCACCCGGAAACCCTCGCAAGATGACAACCTGGAGGAATTAGTCGTAGCAACCGGAAGTGAGAAAAAGCCGGCCACCTTGGGCGTCCGGTGGATCTCATATCGCCGGAAAGAGGAACTGGAGGGACTCCTCAAGGAGTTCGGATTAGAAACGGCGGGAACGGTAGTCGAGCTGCGAGCACGACTAGCCGACTTTATCGGGAAGACAGAGCATAGCCTGACCACGCTGTCTCGACTCGCAAAGCTAGAAGCCCTCTATCCCGAGGCATCATCCGCGAAGGAAATGAAATCACGGTCCACGTCCCCAATGCCGGAAGCGGGGGCCATGAAGCTGATCGTACCCGGGCGGTCATCCTCCCCAGGACGCATGACCACCAGCGTGAAAGCCCAGAATGCAACCACGGCCTCCACTAACCGAGCACCGCGCGACGCCATATCCGCAGCGGTACTGACCGAGAAGCTACGGAGCTGGGGAATCCTCTTCGACGGACAAACGGACCCGGTCCATTTCGTGGAACGAGTCGAGGAAGGAGCAGCCGCCTACAACGATCAGCGACGTTATGAGATCTCACCGCATATGAGATCGCACGGGATCGGGACTCGATCCGGCACGCCGCCCTCGCCCACGTCGCCACCATGGGGTCGGACCAAGCGCAAAGGTCACCACCATACCCTAGGACTACGACCGCAAGAGAACACAACGCCGTCCCCATGCCCATCGGGGCTACGAATCACATGATCTCCGACGAGGACAGCCGGCCGGTGGACATACAGCGTGCCTGCCGCCGCTGCGCAGAGGTAGGCCACTTCGCCAAAGAGTGCACTCGGCCGGCCCGCCTATTCTGTTGGGATTGCGGACGCAGAGGCGTGCGGACAGTGAACTGTTGTCGGCAGTCGGGAAACGGACAGCATCCCCGCTCGAATTGGGAGCGGCCGGGGACAGCCAGTACACTTCCCAACCCGTAAAGCCACCACTTCGACTGGAGAACGGGCTGATAGTAGCGACGATTAGCATCGACGGACGACCATCTCTGGCCACGCTGGACACTGGAGCGTCGCGCAGCTTCGTGAGCGAGCGAGTGGCCCAAACTCTGGCCACCACCATTAACAAGAGGGTAGTGCGAACGCGGATCTCCTTGGCTGACGGCTCCTCCCAAGAAGTCACCAAGGCCGTGTGGGCACGCGTCAAACTGGACCAGCAAGAGACCGAGCTACCCCTCCTGGTGTTACCCACGATCCTGGATCGACTTCTTGTGCGTCATCCGGGCGTCCCTGATCTGTGGTCGCACTTGCTTGCGACTCTTTCCGGCGCCCCCTCGAGATGCAACGACGATAACCACGCCCGAGACACTGCCTGCAGACCCGACAGCCGCGAACCCACCCCGAGCGGGTGTCGTAATCGGTGGACACCCACGGGACCCACTCCAGCAGTCAAGTGACGCCACAGCGTCATCGGGCTCTCGGGCTGTGTTATCATCGAACTCTCGAGCCACCAAGGATGCATCCTCATCGCCAGCGTCATCGTCGCCAAGGGCCACCGGAGATGCACCCTCGTCGCCATCGTCATCATCGCCAAGGGCCGTCACGGCCACAGCATCGTCGCTGCCGGCTCCAAGGGCCACCACGGCCACATCATCGTCATCGCCGTCTCCAAGGACCAGACCGGTCACCTCAGCAGCAGGCTCTCGAGCCATGTCATCGTCGTCAAGAACCACCACGGATGCATCCTCATCGTCATCGTCATCGTCGCCAAGGGCCACCACGGCCACCTGCCGAATGTCTGGAAGAACAGCAGCCACAGACACTCACCGGCGAGCCTATGGAACCCCGAACCCTAGCGTTCCTCGAGGAGGAGCTGAAGCGATTCGACGGATTGGCCGGGGTGACCCACATCGCGGAGCACCAAATAGTCATGCGGGACGAAAAGCCACTGAAGCAGCGGTATTTTCCAAAGAACCCGGCCATGCAGCAGATCATCAGTGACCAAGTCGATGAGCTACTCCGGGATGGGAGGATCGAACCATCACGGAGCCCGCATAGTGCTCCCATTGTCCTGGTAAGGAAGAAGACTGGGGAAATGCGAATGTGTGTCGATTTCCGGCAGTTAAACGCACACAGCGTGCCGGACGCGTACCCGCTTCCAGGCATCAACCACATCCTGGAGCGCCTGCGGAACGCGCGCTATATCTCGACGCTGGACCTGAAAAACGGCTACTGGCAGATCCCAGTGGCGCAGGAAAGTCGCGCTTGTACCGCATTCACCGTGCCTGGACGAGGATTGTTCCAGTGGCGAGTAATGCCGTTTGGATTACATTCGGCTCCAGCGACATTTCAAAGGGCCCTGGATAGCGTCATCGGGCCAGACCTAGAGCCTCACGCTTTTGCCTACCTAGACGATATCATCGTCACAGGAGCTACGCGGGAAGAACATATGCAAAACCTCAAGGAGGTCTTCAAGCGGCTTCGGAATGCCAACCTACGGCTGAACCGGACCAAGTGCAAGTTCTTCTGCCGAAGCCTAGTATACTTGGGGCATGTGATCAGTGAGGCCGGTATCCAGACCGATCCGGACAAGATCGCGGCCATAAAGGAGCTACAACCCCCCACCAATTGCAAGGAGCTGCGGCGATGTCTGGGAGTCGCTTTATGGTATAGGCGATTTGTACCCAACTTCGCCGCCATAGTGCAGCCGATATCCACGTTGCTAAGGAAGGTGAAACGATGGCTCTGGGAGGAACCACGGCAACTCGCGTTCGAAGATCTAAAGAGCAAGCTCACCGAAGCGCCGGTGTTGGCATGCCCGGATTTCACCCGGAAGTTCCAGTTGCAAACCGACGCCAGCGTCTACGGGCTCGGGGCAGTCCTGACGCAGCAAGCCGAAGAAGGCGAACGAGTGGTGGCGTACGCTAGCCGGCGAATGGTGAAATCCGAAGAAAACTACTCGGCCACCGAGAAAGAATGCCTCGCCATCGTCTGGGCCATTCGGAAACTCCGGTGCTACCTGGAAGGGTATCGGTTCGATGTTATCACAGACCATTTAGCCCTGAAATGGCTGAATAAAATTAAAAAACCCGACCGGGTGTATCGCCCGCTGGGCGCTGGAGCTCCAGCAGTTCCAATTCGACGTGCACTACAGGAAGGGTAACCAGAACGTGGTCGTTGATGCACTGTCGCGCCAACCACTGGACACCCTTCGCCAGCTACAGGAAGCAGTATCACCATGCAAGTGGATCCGAGCCAAACTGGAACAAATCAACGTCCAACCGGAAAAGTTTCCGGACTACGCCAGAGAGAACGGACAGCTGTACCGACACCTCGGCGATCCATCACCCGACGAACCCCACGCACGCTGATATGCGACAACGGCGCGCAATTCACGAGTCGAGGGTTTAAGGCACTCTGCAAACGGGCCGGCGTCTAGATCCAGTACACGGCTCCGTACTCGCCGCAACAGAACCCGACCGAGCGTGCGAACCGGACGATCAAAACTATGATCGCCCAATACACCGCGGACGACCAGCGATCCTGGGACCAGCTACTGCCAGAGATCTCGCTCGCAGTGAATTCCAGCATCTCGGACAGCACGGGATTCAGCCCCGCCTATTTAGTCAGCGCCGCCACCAACGTGGTCGGGAAGCCTCACCGACGCAGCGCAGCGTCGCCAGCCCTCGTTCCGGCCATCGAAGCCACTGATCCCTGATCGTCGCTCCAACGTAGTCGTGGACCACCACCGACGAGGTACAGCTTCACCAGGCCTCGTTCCGGCTGCTTGACGTTGCCGCCAACGTGAGCATTGGCCATCGACGCCGCTGATCCCCACCGGATTTCGGCCAAGCCTCCCAGCATCGCCGCCAACGTGGACGTTGGCCACCAACGCCACTGAGCCGCACCGGATTTCGGCCAGGCCGCTCTACGTCGCCGCCAACGTGGTCGTTGGACACCGACGCCAAGGATAAAGGAACTGGACCACCCGGAAACCCTCGCAAGACGACAACCTGGAGGAATTAGTCGTAGCAACCGGAAGTGAGAAAAAGCCGGCCACCTTGGGCGTCCGGTGGATCTCATATCGCCGGAAAGAGGAACTGGAGGGACTCCTCAAGGAGTTCGGATTAGAAACGGCGGGAACGGTAATCGAGCTGCGAGCACGACTAGCCGACTTTATCGGGAAGACAGAGCATAGCCTGACCACGCTGTCTCGACTCGCAAAGCTAGAAGCCCTCTATCCCGAGGCATCATCCGCGAAGGAAATGAAATCACGGTCCACGTCCCCAATGCCGGAAGCGGGGGCCATGAAGCTGATCGTACCCGGGCGGTCATCCTCCCCAGGACGCATGACCACCAGCGTGAAAGCCCAGAATGCAACCACGGCCTCCACTAACCGAGCACCGCGCGACGCCATATCCGCAGCGGTACTGACCGAGAAGCTACGGAGCTGGGGAATCCTCTTCGACGGACAAACGGACCCGGTCCATTTCGTGGAACGAGTCGAGGAAGGAGCAGCCGCCTACAACGATCAGCGACGTTATTCTCACATATGAGATCCGATCGGCACCCGCCCACGTCGCCACCATGGGGTCGGACCAAGCGCAAAGGTCACCACCATACCCTAGGACTACGACCAAGAGAACACAACGCCGTCCCCATGCCCATCGGGGCTACGAATCACATGATCTCCGACGAGGACAGCCGGCCGGTGGACACAGCGTGCCTGCCGCCGCTGCGCAGAGGTAGGCCACTTCGCCAAAGAGTGCACTCGGCCGGCCCGCCTATTCTGTTGGGATTGCGGACGCAGAGGCGTGCGGACAGTGAACTGTTGTCGGCAGTCGGGAAACGGACAGCATCCCCGCTCGAATTGGGAGCGGCCGGGGACAGCCAGTACACTTCCCAACCCGTAAAGCCACCACTTCGACTGGAGAACGGGCTGATAGTAGCGACGATTAGCATCGACGGACGACCATCTCTGGCCACGCTGGACACTGGAGCGTCGCGCAGCTTCGTGAGCGAGCGAGTGGCCCAAACTCTGGCCACCACCACCAACAAGAGGGTAGTGCGAACGCGGATCTCCTTGGCTGACGGCTCCTCCCAAGAAGTCACCAAGGCCGTGTGGGCACGCGTCAAACTGGACCAGCAAGAGACCGAGCTACCCCTCCTGGTGTTACCCACGATCCTGGATCGACTTCTTGTGCGTCATCCGGGCGTCCCTGATCTGTGGTCGCACTTGCTTGCGACTCTTTCCGGCGCCCCCTCGAGATGCAACGACGATAACCACGCCCGAGACACTGCCTGCAGACCCGACAGCCGCGAACCCACCCCGAGCGGGTGTCGTAATCGGTGGACACCCACGGGACCCACTCCAGCAGTCAAGTGACGCCACAGCGTCATCGGGCTCTCGGGCTGTGTTATCATCGAACTCTCGAGCCACCAAGGATGCATCCTCATCGCCAGCGTCATCGTCGCCAAGGGCCACCGGAGATGCACCCTCGTCGCCATCGTCATCATCGCCAAGGGCCGTCACGGCCACAGCATCGTCGCTGCCGGCTCCAAGGGCCACCACGGCCACATCATCGTCATCGCCGTCTCCAAGGACCAGACCGGTCACCTCAGCAGCAGGCTCTCGAGCCATGTCATCGTCGTCAAGAACCACCACGGATGCATCCTCATCGTCATCGTCATCGTCGCCAAGGGCCACCACGGCCACCTGCCGAATGTCTGGAAGAACAGCAGCCACAGACACTCACCGGCGAGCCTATGGAACCCCGAACCCTAGCGTTCCTCGAGGAGGAGCTGAAGCGATTCGACGGATTGGCCGGGGTGACCCACATCGCGGAGCACCAAATAGTCATGCGGGACGAAAAGCCACTGAAGCAGCGGTATTTTCCAAAGAACCCGGCCATGCAGCAGATCATCAGTGACCAAGTCGATGAGCTACTCCGGGATGGGAGGATCGAACCATCACGGAGCCCGCATAGTGCTCCCATTGTCCTGGTAAGGAAGAAGACTGGGGAAATGCGAATGTGTGTCGATTTCCGGCAGTTAAACGCACACAGCGTGCCGGACGCGTACCCGCTTCCAGGCATCAACCACATCCTGGAGCGCCTGCGGAACGCGCGCTATATCTCGACGCTGGACCTGAAAAACGGCTACTGGCAGATCCCAGTGGCGCAGGAAAGTCGCGCTTGTACCGCATTCACCGTGCCTGGACGAGGATTGTTCCAGTGGCGAGTAATGCCGTTTGGATTACATTCGGCTCCAGCGACATTTCAAAGGGCCCTGGATAGCGTCATCGGGCCAGACCTAGAGCCTCACGCTTTTGCCTACCTAGACGATATCATCGTCACAGGAGCTACGCGGGAAGAACATATGCAAAACCTCAAGGAGGTCTTCAAGCGGCTTCGGAATGCCAACCTACGGCTGAACCGGACCAAGTGCAAGTTCTTCTGCCGAAGCCTAGTATACTTGGGGCATGTGATCAGTGAGGCCGGTATCCAGACCGATCCGGACAAGATCGCGGCCATAAAGGAGCTACAACCCCCCACCAATTGCAAGGAGCTGCGGCGATGTCTGGGAGTCGCTTTATGGTATAGGCGATTTGTACCCAACTTCGCCGCCATAGTGCAGCCGATATCCACGTTGCTAAGGAAGGTGAAACGATGGCTCTGGGAGGAACCACGGCAACTCGCGTTCGAAGATCTAAAGAGCAAGCTCACCGAAGCGCCGGTGTTGGCATGCCCGGATTTCACCCGGAAGTTCCAGTTGCAAACCGACGCCAGCGTCTACGGGCTCGGGGCAGTCCTGACGCAGCAAGCCGAAGAAGGCGAACGAGTGGTGGCGTACGCTAGCCGGCGAATGGTGAAATCCGAAGAAAACTACTCGGCCACCGAGAAAGAATGCCTCGCCATCGTCTGGGCCATTCGGAAACTCCGGTGCTACCTGGAAGGGTATCGGTTCGATGTTATCACAGACCATTTAGCCCTGAAATGGCTGAATAAAATTGAAAACCCGACCGGGTGTATCGCCCGCTGGGCGCTGGAGCTCCAGCAGTTCCAATTCGACGTGCACTACAGGAAGGGTAACCAGAACGTGGTCGTTGATGCACTGTCGCGCCAACCACTGGACACCCTTCGCCAGCTACAGGAAGCAGTATCACCATGCAAGTGGATCCGAGCCAAACTGGAACAAATCAACGTCCAACCGGAAAAGTTTCCGGACTACGCCAGAGAGAACGGACAGCTGTACCGACACCTCGGCGATCCATCACCCGACGAACCCCACGCACGCTGATATGCGACAACGGCGCGCAATTCACGAGTCGAGGGTTTAAGGCACTCTGCAAACGGGCCGGCGTCTAGATCCAGTACACGGCTCCGTACTCGCCGCAACAGAACCCGACCGAGCGTGCGAACCGGACGATCAAAACTATGATCGCCCAATACACCGCGGACGACCAGCGATCCTGGGACCAGCTACTGCCAGAGATCTCGCTCGCAGTGAATTCCAGCATCTCGGACAGCACGGGATTCAGCCCCGCCTATTTAGTCAGCGCCGCCACCAACGTGGTCGGGAAGCCTCACCGACGCAGCGCAGCGCCGCCAGCCCTCGTTCCGGCCATCGAAGCCACTGATCCCTGATCGTCGCTCCAACGTAGTCGTGGACCACCACCGACGAGGTACAGCTTCACCAGGCCTCGTTCCGGCTGCTTGACGTTGCCGCCAACGTGAGCATTGGCCATCGACGCCGCTGATCCCCACCGGATTTCGGCCAAGCCTCCCAGCATCGCCGCCAACGTGGACGTTGGCCACCAACGCCACTGAGCCGCCCCGGATTTCGGCCAGGCCGCTCTACGTCGCCGCCAACGTGGTCGTTGGACACCGACGCCAAGGATAAAGGAACTGGACCACCCGGAAACCCTCGCAAGACGACAACCTGGAGGAATTAGTCGTAGCAACCGGAAGTGAGAAAAAGCCGGCCACCTTGGGCGTCCGGTGGATCTCATATCGCCGGAAAGAGGAACTGGAGGGACTCCTCAAGGAGTTCGGATTAGAAACGGCGGGAACGGTAATCGAGCTGCGAGCACGACTAGCCGACTTTATCGGGAAGACAGAGCATAGCCTGACCACGCTGTCTCGACTCGCAAAGCTAGAAGCCCTCTATCCCGAGGCATCATCCGCGAAGGAAATGAAATCACGGTCCACGTCCCCAATGCCGGAAGCGGGGGCCATGAAGCTGATCGTACCCGGGCGGTCATCCTCCCCAGGACGCATGACCACCAGCGTGAAAGCCCAGAATGCAACCACGGCCTCCACTAACCGAGCACCGCGCGACGCCATATCCGCAGCGGTACTGACCGAGAAGCTACGGAGCTGGGGAATCCTCTTCGACGGACAAACGGACCCGGTCCATTTCGTGGAACGAGTCGAGGAAGGAGCAGCCGCCTACAACGATCAGCGACGTTATGAGATCTCACCGCATATGAGATCGCACGGGATCGGGACTCGATCCGGCACGCCGCCCTCGCCCACGTCGCCACCATGGGGTCGGACCAAGCGCAAAGGTCACCACCATACCCTAGGACTACGACCGCAAGAGAACACAACGCCGTCCCCATGCCCATCGGGGCTACGAATCACATGATCTCCGACGAGGACAGCCGGCCGGTGGACATACAGCGTGCCTGCCGCCGCTGCGCAGAGGTAGGCCACTTCGCCAAAGAGTGCACTCGGCCGGCCCGCCTATTCTGTTGGGATTGCGGACGCAGAGGCGTGCGGACAGTGAACTGTTGTCGGCAGTCGGGAAACGGACAGCATCCCCGCTCGAATTGGGAGCGGCCGGGGACAGCCAGTACACTTCCCAACCCGTAAAGCCACCACTTCGACTGGAGAACGGGCTGATAGTAGCGACGATTAGCATCGACGGACGACCATCTCTGGCCACGCTGGACACTGGAGCGTCGCGCAGCTTCGTGAGCGAGCGAGTGGCCCAAACTCTGGCCACCACCACCAACAAGAGGGTAGTGCGAACGCGGATCTCCTTGGCTGACGGCTCCTCCCAAGAAGTCACCAAGGCCGTGTGGGCACGCGTCAAACTGGACCAGCAAGAGACCGAGCTACCCCTCCTGGTGTTACCCACGATCCTGGATCGACTTCTTGTGCGTCATCCGGGCGTCCCTGATCTGTGGTCGCACTTGCTTGCGACTCTTTCCGGCGCCCCCTCGAGATGCAACGACGATAACCACGCCCGAGACACTGCCTGCAGACCCGACAGCCGCGAACCCACCCCGAGCGGGTGTCGTAATCGGTGGACACCCACGGGACCCACTCCAGCAGTCAAGTGACGCCACAGCGTCATCGGGCTCTCGGGCTGTGTTATCATCGAACTCTCGAGCCACCAAGGATGCATCCTCATCGCCAGCGTCATCGTCGCCAAGGGCCACCGGAGATGCACCCTCGTCGCCATCGTCATCATCGCCAAGGGCCGTCACGGCCACAGCATCGTCGCTGCCGGCTCCAAGGGCCACCACGGCCACATCATCGTCATCGCCGTCTCCAAGGACCAGACCGGTCACCTCAGCAGCAGGCTCTCGAGCCATGTCATCGTCGTCAAGAACCACCACGGATGCATCCTCATCGTCATCGTCATCGTCGCCAAGGGCCACCACGGCCACCTGCCGAATGTCTGGAAGAACAGCAGCCACAGACACTCACCGGCGAGCCTATGGAACCCCGAACCCTAGCGTTCCTCGAGGAGGAGCTGAAGCGATTCGACGGATTGGCCGGGGTGACCCACATCGCGGAGCACCAAATAGTCATGCGGGACGAAAAGCCACTGAAGCAGCGGTATTTTCCAAAGAACCCGGCCATGCAGCAGATCATCAGTGACCAAGTCGATGAGCTACTCCGGGATGGGAGGATCGAACCATCACGGAGCCCGCATAGTGCTCCCATTGTCCTGGTAAGGAAGAAGACTGGGGAAATGCGAATGTGTGTCGATTTCCGGCAGTTAAACGCACACAGCGTGCCGGACGCGTACCCGCTTCCAGGCATCAACCACATCCTGGAGCGCCTGCGGAACGCGCGCTATATCTCGACGCTGGACCTGAAAAACGGCTACTGGCAGATCCCAGTGGCGCAGGAAAGTCGCGCTTGTACCGCATTCACCGTGCCTGGACGAGGATTGTTCCAGTGGCGAGTAATGCCGTTTGGATTACATTCGGCTCCAGCGACATTTCAAAGGGCCCTGGATAGCGTCATCGGGCCAGACCTAGAGCCTCACGCTTTTGCCTACCTAGACGATATCATCGTCACAGGAGCTACGCGGGAAGAACATATGCAAAACCTCAAGGACGTCTTCAAGCGGCTTCGGAATGCCAACCTACGGCTGAACCGGACCAAGTGCAAGTTCTTCTGCCGAAGCCTAGTATACTTGGGGCATGTGATCAGTGAGGCCGGTATCCAGACCGATCCGGACAAGATCGCGGCCATAAAGGAGCTACAACCCCCACCAATTGCAAGGAGCTGCGGCGATGTCTGGGAGTCGCTTTATGGTATAGGCGATTTGTACCCAACTTCGCCGCCATAGTGCAGCCGATATCCACGTTGCTAAGGAAGGTGAAACGATGGCTCTGGGAGGAACCACGGCAACTCGCGTTCGAAGATCTAAAGAGCAAGCTCACCGAAGCGCCGGTGTTGGCATGCCCGGATTTCACCCGGAAGTTCCAGTTGCAAACCGACGCCAGCGTCTACGGGCTCGGGGCAGTCCTGACGCAGCAAGCCGAAGAAGGCGAACGAGTGGTGGCGTACGCTAGCCGGCGAATGGTGAAATCCGAAGAAAACTACTCGGCCACCGAGAAAGAATGCCTCGCCATCGTCTGGGCCATTCGGAAACTCCGGTGCTACCTGGAAGGGTATCGGTTCGATGTTATCACAGACCATTTAGCCCTGAAATGGCTGAATAAAATTGAAAACCCGACCGGGTGTATCGCCCGCTGGGCGCTGGAGCTCCAGCAGTTCCAATTCGACGTGCACTACAGGAAGGGTAACCAGAACGTGGTCGTTGATGCACTGTCGCGCCAACCACTGGACACCCTTCGCCAGCTACAGGAAGCAGTATCACCATGCAAGTGGATCCGAGCCAAACTGGAACAAATCAACGTCCAACCGGAAAAGTTTCCGGACTACGCCAGAGAGAACGGACAGCTGTACCGACACCTCGGCGATCCATCACCCGACGAACCCCACGCACGCTGATATGCGACAACGGCGCGCAATTCACGAGTCGAGGGTTTAAGGCACTCTGCAAACGGGCCGGCGTCTAGATCCAGTACACGGCTCCGTACTCGCCGCAACAGAACCCGACCGAGCGTGCGAACCGGACGATCAAAACTATGATCGCCCAATACACCGCGGACGACCAGCGATCCTGGGACCAGCTACTGCCAGAGATCTCGCTCGCAGTGAATTCCAGCATCTCGGACAGCACGGGATTCAGCCCCGCCTATTTAGTCCAGTGCCGCGAGCCACGCCTGCCGGGGGCCTGGTACGACAAAGTAACGCCGAGCTCAAGTACCACGCCATAGCCACCCGAAGACAGGGCTAAAGGATTACAGAAGGCATATGCCATCGCACGAGAGAACAACGAGCGGGCATCCCAGGAACAGCAGCGGTACTACTACTACGGCGGCGCGCTTGGCAACCGTTGGTGGGATCATGGGGGCTGGTCCGTACCCATTACCTGTCCAAGGCCAGCGAGGGATTCAACGCCAAGTTGGCTCCGAAGTACACCGGTGAAGTTCCTGTCCCAGAATGTAGTGCGCCTACAACTGCGGGGCTCTAGGAAACGGCGGACTGCCAGTCTCCCGGATCTCAAAGAGTACTGGACCGGAGAAGCCGACGACGAAGATACAGCGGACAACGAGGCAGAGCCATACACAGAAGCGTTCGCCTCCGAACGCCCAAACGTGGATCCAGAAGACTCCCAAGCTCTGGGCGACCAGCAGGAGATACTCGGCCAAGAGAGCAACCAGGATGCCCAAGTCACTGAGCAGCGTACCCAGCCCAAGAAAGCCACCCATCGACGAGTACACTCCGAATAAACCAACATCAAGCAGAGTCACGTGAGTCAAGCGGGGCACCCGCGCTGCCATAGTTAGGTTAAGCCACCAAGTAAGCTAAGAACTCTGAACTTGTAATCTAGAACCATAAGTATCTCAAGCCGCACTATAGGTAGGATTCACACAATAAGACCTAGGCTAATACGTTACATTTACTAGCACACCGTCACCATGTCCGAAAACGAGGAGTACGAGTACCGCCAATGGAGCGAATCCACCTGCTCTCCCTCACCACCAGCCGTCACCATCAGCACCGACTCCGTGCTATCGGAGCACGCGGAGCGCATCGCGTCGTCGCCGTTCGACCCGGCCGAGACACCGCCGCCTCCACCTCTTGCCTGCGACGGAGACGCCGACTCTTAGTCCACCATCCTCCGCGACCCGTCGTACGAATGCGAGGTGGGCAGTGGATCGAACGGACAACCAAGACAGGAGGAGGAGCCGCCAGCTCGAGATGACGAGCCCGAAACCAGGGGGCTGACTACAGCGAGGCTGGCACGGTTAAACGTCGCGGGATCCCCGGCAGTCGGATACAGCACGGCCTGCTACCTAGTGACCGCTTGGCTGGAGAGCGTGGCGACTTAGGCATTCGCTGAGGGATTTGAGGAGAGATGCGTCCAGGAGAGTCGTGCCTGGGTACCACACCCGGCACCGGCTACAGACGACTCGTAAGTTGGAGAGGATGGCCGCTTCGCGACTGGAGGCCCACCCGTGCCTCTCCAGTGCTCTAGTGCAGCACAGCCTCGCACCCCCACCGCCTCGACCGCCCCACGGGAAGCCGATGCCACCGGAGCCTCGTTTATGGGTACCTTCGGTGAGTGGATCCCTGAGCGACGACGCCGACGCGGAGGCCGTAGCTGTCGAGCCGCACCAGATGGACGAAGGCGAGGAAGGGACGGATCCCACACCGGACTGCCCGACGACGCGGGAAACGCAGCCAGAAGAAGCCGAAGCCAGGACCCCGAGTCCCCAGACGACCGCAGCCCAGAACGAGCCACTTCCAGCTGCCCCGGGAAGGGGAATCCCCAAAGTTGGAAGCTTGAGAGCTCAAGACCGGCACCCAGAACGGGAGGACAAGCAAACAACGCCAGAGCCCTCAGACACCGAGTCCTAGGGAAGCCGCCCTAGACGGACTAATCCCGCCCACTCCAGGGAGCAGCATCCCGAGAGTGGAGATGAGCCGCTGGCTCGATCCCCACCCGGCGGGTCCGGAACAAGGCCCGACGACACAGAGGATGCCGATATCCTAGACCTGGGTCTCTTCCCGGCCGGACCAGAGGAAGACGCACTCCTGCAAGCGTTACGGGAGCACCCGGGAATAGAGCAACTCCTCGACGAGTATGATTGGATCGTCGCACCGGCAGCATGGAGGGTGGACACGAACGAGCGTCGTCTCCCCCGCGCCATCGTGGAGTACGTGGAGGCCCACGACCGCACGGACGTTCGTTTCCTGCGGCACCACCAGGACCACCGATTCCGCGTCACAATCACGGCCCGACGCGGCATCGCCATCTCGCTTCGCCCCCCGACGTAAGGGGGGGGTGTGAGGCACCGTAAAAGCTGCCCCACATCCAGCGAGTAAATTTAAGATATACAGGCAAGAAGCCAAAAGAGCCGTTAAGTTCAAAACTTCGGCCGTTAGCCAGTAGTTCAAACAGGCGTTATTTAGTGTGTTAATTAGGATCTCAGCTGATCAGGCGCTCTACTCAGCGGGTTAGGCGATCTACACACGATCGGATTAGGCGATCTACGCACGTTTCCAGTGTTGAGAAGCGAGAGCCCGGCTGGCTATATAAGCCCGGCGGCTGCCAGTCCCTCTTGTTTTCATTCGCCACAAGCCAAAGACCAACAATCGAAGCAGAGAAAAACCACGCAAGGACACCAAGGTCAAGCAGGACATCAAGGATCAGGACGAAGGACCCTAGTGAGTAGAGTGCGAGAGAGATAGGGAGAGACAGGGAAAGAAAATAGTGCGGATAGGGAAAATATACATATAGAAAAGAGGAAGAAAAGCCCAAAATGATAACCAAGAAAAATAAAACAAAAACATGGACAATAAGAACAGCGAACATACACCGAGTTGGATTTATTTCGTCCCTGACCCTCAAAGCCCTGATCCGCGTGTGCTAAAACAGTGGCCTAAGCCAATGTGAGGAGTTAAATAACCTCACAAATAAATGAGAGTTTGGAGGAATTCAGCTGGTGAGAGTTTGGAGGAATTCAGCTGGTGAGAGTTTGGAGAATTCAGCTGGTAAGAGTTTGGAGAATACAGCTGGTGAGAGTTTGAAGAGAAACAAGAAGAGAGTTTGGAGAGTACGGCTGGAGAGAGTTTGGAGAGAACGTGTAACGGTAGAAGGCGACGGACTTTGGACCGAGTATGGTGCCGTGCGCAAAAACCGAAAAGGAGAAGGCGAGAATTAACGGGATACGCCGGCCTATAAAAGCGGGCCGAGCGCAGGAAGCGGGATCAGTCGATCACAAGGAGTCAATCCAGCAAGATCAGTAGACAAGCAGAAAACCAGTGAATAAAACAAGTCAAGTCAACGTCAGGAGGAAGCAGAGCCGCGCCGAGTCAACAGGAGCAAGATCGCTACATCAAGACGTTCGGGACTTAGAGTTGAAGTCTCCGAGCTGAGAAACAGGTAGCTGAGGTCCTTAAGGCATCACGCGGCTAAGTCCAGGCGTTTCATTCTAATTCGTGTCGCGATTTGAGCTTGGCGTATTGCTCGGCGAATCCTACAGAAGTGAATAAAAGGAGTCCTTCGACAAAGAACCGTGGGCTCGGAAGGGAAGCTGTCCAGAACCAGCTGCCGTGCGAAAGCAATTGCCTTGTCGAATTCCGGCGTACGCCTGAACCGGCAGGCGAGAATTGTGCAGGCCCTGGTGCGACTAGCCAAGAAGGACGCGCGTCCGAACCACGGGTGTCTTGAGAGGCGTATGCGTCGAGAGCACAGTAGTTCACCGCCAGAGTCCTAGACGGGTAGCTAACCAAATCTCGAGAGCCAAAGACCCGCTGCACCTAGTCTCACAAGAGCACGCGGACAACGGAGCCAGGATTCGCGCCGCAAGCAGAGCGAGGACATCGAGGACACGAGACACAACGAGCAGTCGTCGCAGGCCCAGCAACAACCAAGCTGCACTCCGACGTATCTAGTCCACGGCGAAGAGGCGAGGGCGGAAGCGTTCGTCTTGAACCTAGCGTCCTGCCACAGGGACTACATTGGCGGCCTTCCGGCGTATGCTTGAACCGTCAGGTAAAAACTGCGTCTGGTGTGACCGGCCGGGACAGATCCAGGGACAGGAGGCTGTGGCTGCGAAAGGCGTACGCTTTGAGAGCCCAGTGCCTGTTCACCCTAGTCTGGGAACGGTGACGCATCCCTAGACCCTCAAAGCCCCGAGGCCAAAGACAGCGGAGGCGTTCCGGAGCAGCGAGCAGCGAACAGCGAGGCAGCGGAGAGCGACTACGGTGGAGCGACAACAATTCTTCAAGGGAGGCGTTGAGATACCCATCTGTCACCATTAGTCCCAGGCCGAGGGACAAGTCGGCGAATAAAGATCTTTGTAAATATCCTAACCTTCTGTGCGTTCTCACTAGACAATCGGGCGGTCACGTTTATATAAATTTGGTGGGACGAACAACACAAATCTTCTGAGCTAGCCGCACGATACTCGTAGCGAGCAGACATACAAAAATCAGTTCGTTACATCTGGCGCCCAAAACGTGATTGTCCGGTCGGTGAGAATCAGCAACAAACAGAAACGGCACAAGAGCAGACGGCGGACACATCAGAGGACTAGGACAAGGATTTCACATTGATACAGACTGCGAGGCAACAGGACTAGGCGTCAGGCCGAAGCAAGAGTCATCCATACGCCACGCCGAAAGGAAAATCACAAGGATAAGACACAGATTATACATGGAAAAGGATGCTAGGGACCCCGACTACGAGGCAGACGGATTCAGCGTCAGGCATACGCCCGAGTCATCCATCGATACGCCGCGTAGATAAGGTGTAACAAAAGAAAGGGTGCAGAAAAAAAAACCCCCCAACGAGGCAGTCGGATTCAACGTCGAGCATACGCCCGGGTCATCCGCCTATACGTCGCGTAAATAGGGTACCTAAGGAAAAGAAAGATTGAATAAAAACCCAAACGAGGCAGTCGGATTCAGCGTCGGGCATACACCCGAGTCATCCGCCTATACGCCGCGTGAAATAGGCTTATAAAGCACGAGCAGCAACGCCAAGCCCGTAGCGTCAGTAGACTCTATACGGAGTAGATCAGGCTGAAGCTACTGGCTGCCGAAGAAAGGGGAGAGACGGCACAGCAGAGCTGCACCGTACGATGCGAGTAATTAAAAAAAAAAAAAAATAACAATAATAAATAAGAAAATATATAAACATAGAAAACACGGGCACAGCAAAAATAACAAACGCGCACAATACAAGCAAATAAATAACACAAGCGGCATCGGTCCTCCCGTATACGACATCGAGGCCCTACGGCCAAGGGCGACTGGAGGGCGAAAGGCTAAAAGAGAGAGTACAAAGTAAGAAGGGTGAAAGTGGAGAAAGAAAGGAAAAAAACTTACCATTGAACCTTTCTTGTCATGTCGCTCATCTAAAGGGATGGGGGCGCTTCGATTAATAAGCGGTCGATTGGCACTGGACGATAGTGTCGATCGATGGGCACTGAACACTGGAGATGACGGCACATGAAGGGTCACACTAAAAACTATCGCCACCACCGAATGGCAACGCTGCACTATTTCAAATCATCGAGATCGGCTGGAAAACCGATCGGGAAAGCAGTAGTGTGACCAAACAACGAAGGAAAGGAGATGCTTAGAACGCGAAGCATATGGGGGAAACATCTTGGGCGGGACATTCAAAGGAGATGCAAAGGAGAACACGAGACGTCTATGGGGAAACATCTTGGGCGGGAAAAGGAATGGAACATCGGCGCTGTGGAACTCAGGTACGAGCTGTGAGCGTCGAGGGAACCATTTGAAGGAGCAAGAGGACTCGAAGGCTACAACGATTTACAAGGAAGACAGCCGGAGAAGGAAGACAGCCGGGAGAAGAGCAAGGAGGATCGGCGCTGTACTGTAATTCGAGCTTTGAGCAAGGATTTACAAGGAAGACAGCCGGAGAGAAGAAAATCAAGTCTATGGGGGAAACATCTTGGGGCGGGAACTACATAGAACGAGAAGGAGCGACGTCGAGGGAAGGAGGACCAACATCAGCGATCCAGAACAGCGGATCCAAGGAGAACTCCAAGATAACAGCCGGAGAAGAGGTGCAAGTCTCATTTCGTTCCCGAAGAAAGGGGAGAATGTGAGGAGTTAAATAACCCCTCACAAATAAATGAGAGTTTGGAGGAATTCAGCTGGTGAGAGTTTGGAGAATACAGCTGGTGAGAGTTTGGAGAATACAGCTGGTGAGAGTTTGGAGAATACAGCTGGTGAGAGTTTGGAGAGAAACAAGAAGAGAGTTTGGAGAGTACGGCTGGAGAGAGTTTGGAGAGAACGTGTAACGGTAGAAGGCGACGGTCTTTGGACCGAGTATGGTGCCGTGCGCAAAAACCGAAAAGGAGAAGGCGAGAATTAACGGGATACGCCGGCCTATAAAAGCGGGCCGAGCGCAGGAAGCGGGATCAGTCGATCACAAGGAGTCAATCCAGCAAGATCAGTAGACAAGCAGAAAACCAGTGAATAAAACAAGTCAAGTCAACGTCAGGAGGAAGCAGAGCCGCGCCGAGTCAACAGGAGCAAGATCGCTACATCAAGACGTTCGGGACTTAGAGTTGAAGTCTCCGAGCTGAGAAACAGGTAGCTGAGGTCCTTAAGGCATCACGCGGCTAAGTCCAGGCGTTTCATTCTAATTCGTGTCGCGATTTGAGCTTGGCGTATTGCTCGGCGAATCCTACAGAAGTGAATAAAAGGAGTCCTTCGACAAAGAACCGTGGGCTCGGAAGGGAAGCTGTCCAGAACCAGCTGCCGTGCGAAAGCAATTGCCTTGTCGAATTCCGGCGTACGCCTGAACCGGCAGGCGAGAATTGTGCAGGCCCTGGTGCGACTAGCCAAGAAGGACGCGCGTCCGAACCACGGGTGTCTTGAGAGGCGTATGCGTCGAGAGCACAGTAGTTCGCCGCCAGAGTCCTAGACGGGTAGCTAACCAAATCTCGAGAGCCAAAGACCCGCTGCACCTAGTCTCACAAGAGCACGCGGACAACGGAGCCAGGATTCGCGCCGCAAGCAGAGCGAGGACATCGAGGACACGAGACACAACGAGCAGTCGTCGCAGGCCCAGCAACAACCAAGCTCACTCCGACGTATCTAGTCCACGGCGAAGAGGCGAGGGCGGAAGCGTTCGTCTTGAACCTAGCGTCCTGCCACAGGGACTACATTGGCGGCCTTCCGGCGTATGCTTGAACCGTCAGGTAAAAATGGAGGCGTCTGGTGTGACCGGCCGGGACAGATCCAGGGACAGGAGGCTGTGGCTGCGAAAGGCGTACGCTTTGAGAGCCCAGTGCCTGTTCACCCTAGTCTGGGAACGGTGACGCATCCCTAGACCCTCAGAAGCCCCGAGGCCAAAGACAGCGGAGGCGTTACGGAGCAGCGAGCAGCGAACCGCGAGGCAGCGGAGAGCGACGGTGGAGCGACAACAATTCTTCAAGGGAGGCGTTGAGATACCCATCTGTCACCATTAGTCCCAGGCCGAGGGACAAGTCGGCGAATAAAGATCTTTGTAAATATCCTAACCTTCTGTGCGTTCTCACTAGACAATCGGGCGGTCACGTTTATATAAATTTGGTGGGACGAACAACACAAATCTTCTGAGCTAGCCGCACGATACTCGTAGCGAGCAGACATACAAAAATCAGTTCGTTACATCTGGCGCCCAAAACGTGATTGTCCGGTCGGTGAGAATCAGCAACAAACAGAAACGGCACAAGAGCAGACGGCGGACACATCAGAGGACTAGGACAAGGATTTCACATTGATACAGACTGCGAGGCAACAGGACTAGGCGTCAGGCCTAAGCAAGAGTCATCCATACGCCACGCCGAAAGGAAAATCACAAGGATAAGACACAGATTACACAGATGCTAGGGACCCCGACTACGAGGCAGACGGATTCAGCGTCAGGCATACGCCCGAGTCATCCATCGATACGCCGCGTAGATAAGGTGTAACAAAAGAAAGGGTGCAGAAAAAAAAAACCCCCCAACGAGGCAGTCGGATTCAACGTCGAGCATACGCCCGGGTCATCCGCCTATACGCCGCGTAAATAGGGTACCTAAGGAAAAGAAAGATTGAATAAAAACCCAAACGAGGCAGTCGGATTCAGCGTCGGGCATACACCCGAGTCATCCGCCTATACGCCGCGTGAAATAGGCTTATAAAGCACGAGCAGCAACGCCAAGCCCGTAGCGTCAGTAGACTCTATACGGAGTGGCTGCCGAAGAAAGGGGAGAGACGGCACAGCAGAGCTGCACCGTACGATGCGAGTAATTAAAAAAAAAAAAAATAAATAACAATAATAAATAAGAAAATATATAAACACAGAAAACACGGGCACATCAAACATAACAACGCGCACAATACAAACAAATAAATGACACAAAATAACACAAGCGGCATCGGTCCTCCCGTATACAACATCGAGGCCCTACGGCCAAGGGCGACTGGAGGGCGAAAGGCTAAAAGAGAGAGTACAAAGTGAGAAGGGTGAAAGTGGAGAAAGAAAGGAAAAAACTTACCATTGAACCTTTCTTGTCATGTCGCTCATCTAAAGAGATGGGGGCGCTTCGATTTATAAGCGGTCGATTGGCACTAGACGATAGTGTCGATCGATGGGCACAGAACACTGGAGATGACGGCACATGAAGGGTCACACTAAAAACTATCGCCACCACCGAATGGCAACGCTGCACTATTTCAAATCATCGAGATCGGCTGGAAAACCGATCGGGAAAGCAGTAGTGTGACCAAACAACGAAGGAAAGGAGATGCTTAGAACGCGAAGCATATGGGGGAAACATCTTGGGCGGGACATTCAAAGGAGATGCAAAGGAGAACACGAGACGTCTATGGGGAAACATCTTGGGCGGGAAAAGGAATGGAACATCGGCGCTGTGGAACTCAGGTACGAGCTGTGAGCGCCGAGGGAACCATTTGAAGGAGCAAGAGGACTCGAAGGCTACAAGGATTTACAAGGAAGACAGCCGGAGAGAAGAGCAAGAGGACTCGAAGGCTACAAGGATTTACAAGGAAGACAGCCGGAGAGAAGAAAATCAAGTCTATGGGGGAAGCATCTTGGGGCGGGAAATACATAGAACGAGAAGGAGCGACGTCGAGGGAAGGAGGACCAACATCAGCGATCCAGAACAGCGGATCCAAGGAGAACTCCAAGATAACAGCCGGAGAAGACAGCTGGTAAGAGTTTGGAGAATACAGCTGGTGAGAGTTTGAAGAGAAACAAGAAGAGAGTTTGGAGAGTACGGCTGGAGAGAGTTTGGAGAGAACGTGTAACGGTAGAAGGCGACGGTCTTTGGACCGAGTATGGTGCCGTGCGCAAAAACCGAAAAGGAGAAGCCGAGAATTAACGGGATACGCCGGCCTATAAAAGCGGGCCGAGCGCAGGAAGCGGGATCAGTCGATCACAAGGAGTCAATCCAGCAAGATCAGTAGACAAGCAGAAAACCAGTGAATAAAACAAGTCAAGTCAACGTCAGGAGGAAGCAGAGCCGCGCCGAGTCAACAGGAGCAAGATCGCTACATCAAGACGTTCGGGACTTAGAGTTGAAGTCTCCGAGCTGAGAAACAGGTAGCTGAGGTCCTTAAGGCATCACGCGGCTAAGTCCAGGCGTTTCATTCTAATTCGTGTCGCGATTTGAGCTTGGCGTATTGCTCGGCGAATCCTACAGAAGTGAATAAAAGGAGTCCTTCGACAAAGAACCGTGGGCTCGGAAGGGAAGCTGTCCAGAACCAGCTGCCGTGCGAAAGCAATTGCCTTGTCGAATTCCGGCGTACGCCTGAACCGGCAGGCGAGAATTGTGCAGGCCCTGGTGCGACTAGCCAAGAAGGACGCGCGTCCGAACCACGGGTGTCTTGAGAGGCGTATGCGTCGAGAGCACAGTAGTTCGCCGCCAGAGTCCTAGACGGGTAGCTAACCAAATCTCGAGAGCCAAAGACCCGCTGCACCTAGTCTCACAAGAGCACGCGGACAACGGAGCCAGGATTCGCGCCGCAAGCAAAGCAGCACGAGCAGTCGTCGCAGGCCCAGCAACAACCAAGCTGCACTCCGACGTATCTAGTCCACGGCGAAGAGGCGAGGGCGGAAGCGTTCGTCTTGAACCTAGCGTCCTGCCACAGGGACTACATTGGCGGCCTTCCGGCGTATGCTTGAACCGTCAGGTAAAAACTGTGTAGGCGTCTGGTGTGCCTGTTCACCCTAGTCTGGGAACGGTGACGCATCCCTAGACCCTCAGAAGCACCGAGGCTAAAGACAGCGGAGGCGTTACGGAGCAGCGAGCAGCGAACAGCGAGGCAGCGGAGAGCGACGGTGGAGCGACAACAATTCTTCAAGGGAGGCGTTGAGATACCCATCTGTCACCATTAGTCCCAGGCCGAGGGACAAGTCGGCGAATAAAGATCTTTGTAAATATCCTAACCTTCTGTGCGTTCTCACTAGACAATCGGGCGGTCACGTTTATATAAATTTGGTGGGACGAACAACACAAATCTTCTGAGCTAGCCGCACGATACTCGTAGCGAGCAGACATACAAAAATCAGTTCGTTACACCGAGCCGGTTGCGTTTTCGAGAAGATTCCTCTGCGCAACTGTACGTTGGTACCAACCACGTGCACAGACGTGAAGGCGTGCAAGTACGGGTTTTCTTTCCGCTTGCATAGCTTTCCGTCTCGGTTTCGACGACGCACACCCATCCCGAACAGTGGGAGCCTGTCCCAGAACTGGGAGCGCTGACTTCTGTCCATGTTTAGAGACGATTCCTCTGCGTGGGCGTGAAACAGCGCCCCAGGCGGCGGGAGTTGACACAGTGGTACGGGCCAATCCCCTCACTGTGCCTCCTCCAGCACGCACGTGACGGTTTTTACTCGTTCGCGTCTGGCCAAATCCGAGTCTTAAATGCCTGCTTTGACCCGCCAATAAGGCCCGCCGAGCGCATCGCGACTGATCGGCGACTGCGTCCAGGTTGCCCGCCTCTCCTCGTCCCCGCTTATTTACAAATTCGATTGTAAAGGATCCTGGGGAGACTGAGCTCCATCCCAGCGCCCTGAACAGGGACGAGCGGAGGACGAGCCGGGGTCCACCAAATTTATGGCCTAAAGACCCATAAGACGCCGCTGGCTGTCGCCGAGCCGCCCGGCCACCCAGAGCGCCCGGCATCGCCGCAAACCGCCCCGGCACGCGTGCCGATCACGGCAGAATATATAAATCCTGACCAGACACCGCTTAACGCCGCCGCTAACGTGACCGAGAGCCATCGCTCACGCAGCTCAGCTTCGCCAGCCCTTCTCCCAGCCATCGACGCCGCGGATCCTCGCCGGATTGGTGTCCAGGCCGCTCAGCGCCGCCGGCAGTCGGGAAACGGACAGCATCCCCGCTCGAATTGGGAGCGGCCGGGGACAGCCAGTACACTTCCCAACCCGTAAAGCCACCACTTCGACTGGAGAACGGGCGGATAGTAGCGACGATTAGCATCGACGGACGACCATCTCTGGCCACGCTGGACACTGGAGCGTCGCGCAGCTTCGTGGCCCAAACTCTGGCCACCACCACCAACAAGAGGGTAGTGCGAACGCGGATCTCCTTGGCTGACGGCTCCTCCCCAAGAAGTCACCAAGGCCGTGTGGGCACGCGTCAAACTGGACCAGCAAGAGACCGAGCTACCCCTCCTGGTGTTACCCACGATCCTGGATCGACTTCTTGTGCGTCATCCGGGCGTCCCTGATCTGTGGTCGCACTTGCTTGCGACTCTTTCCGGCGCCCCCTCGAGATGCAACGACGATAACCACGCCCGAGACACTGCCTGCAGACCCGACAGCCGCGAACCCACCCCGAGCGGGTGTCGTAATCGGTGGACACCCACGGGACCCACTCCAGCAGTCAAGTGACGCCACAGCGTCATCGGGCTCTCGGGCTGTGTTATCATCGAACTCTCGAGCCACCAAGGATGCATCCTCATCGCCAGCGTCATCGTCGCCAAGGGCCACCGGAGATGCACCCTCGTCGCCATCGTCATCATCGCCAAGGGCCGTCACGGCCACAGCATCGTCGCTGCCGGCTCCAAGGGCCACCACGGCCACATCATCGTCATCGCCGTCTCCAAGGACCAGACCGGTCACCTCAGCAGCAGGCTCTCGAGCCATGTCATCGTCGTCAAGAACCACCACGGATGCATCCTCATCGTCATCGTCATCGTCGCCAAGGGCCACCACGGCCACCTGCCGAATGTCTGGAAGAACAGCAGCCACAGACACTCACCGGCGAGCCTATGGATCCCCGAACCCTAGCGTTCCTCGAGGAGGAGCTGAAGCGATTCGACGGATTGGCCGGGGTGACCCACATCGCGGAGCACCAAATAGTCATGCGGGACGAAAAGCCACTGAAGCAGCGGTATTTTCCAAAGAACCCGGCCATGCAGCAGATCATCAGTGACCAAGTCGATGAGCTACTGCGGGATGGGAGGATCGAACCATCACGGAGCCCGCATAGTGCTCCCATTGTCCTGGTAAGGAAGAAGACTGGGGAAATGCGAATGTGTGTCGATTTCCGGCAGTTAAACGCACACAGCGTGCCGGACGCGTACCCGCTTCCAGGCATCAACCACATCCTGGAGCGCCTGCGGAACGCGCGCTATATCTCGACGCTGGACCTGAAAAACGGCTACTGGCAGATCCCAGTGGCGCAGGAAAGTCGCGCTTGTACCGCATTCACCGTGCCTGGACGAGGATTGTTCCAGTGGCGAGTAATGCCGTTTGGATTACATTCGGCTCCAGCGACATTTCAAAGGGCCCTGGATAGCGTCATCGGGCCAGACCTAGAGCCTCACGCTTTTGCCTACCTAGACGATATCATCGTCACAGGAGCTACGCGGGAAGAACATATGCAAAACCTCAAGGAGGTCTTCAAGCGGCTTCGGAATGCCAACCTACGGCTGAACCGGACCAAGTGCAAGTTCTTCTGCCGAAGCCTAGTATACTTGGGGCATGTGATCAGTGAGGCCGGTATCCAGACCGATCCGGACAAGATCGCGGCCATAAAGGAGCTACAACCCACCACCAATTGCAAGGAGCTGCGGCGATGTCGCTTCATGGTATAGGCGATTTGTACCCAACTTCGCCGCCATAGTGCAGCCGATATCCACGGAAGGGGAAACGATGGCTCTGGGAGGAACCACAGCAACTCTCGTTCGAAGTTCTAAAGAGCAAGCTCACCGAAGCGCCGGTGTAGGATTTCACCCGGAAGTTCCAGTTGCAAACCAACGCCAGCGTCTACGAGCTCGGGGCAGTCCTGACGCAGCAAGCCGAAGAAGGCGAACGAGTGGTGGCGTACGCTAGCCGGCGAGTGGTGAAATCCGAAGAAAACTACTTGGCCACCGAGAAAGAAAGACTCGCCATCGTCTGGGCCATTCGGAAACTCCGGTGCTACCTGGAAGGGTATCGGTTCGATGTTATCACAGACCATTTAGCCCTGAAATGGCTGAATAAAATTGAAAACCCGACCGGGGGTACCGCCCGCTGGGCGCTGGAGCTCCAGCAGTTCCAATTCGACGTGCACTACAGGAAGGGTAACCAGAACGTGGTCGCTGATGCACTGTCGCGCCAACCACTGGACACGCTCCGCCAGCTACAGGAAGCAGTATCACCATGCAAGTGGATCCGAGCCAAACTGGAACAAATCGACGTCCAACCGGAAAAGTTTCCGGACTACGCCAGAGAGAACGGACAGCTGTACCGCCACCTCGGCGATCCATCACCCGACGAGGGCATCAGCCCATGGAAACTGTGCGTTCCCACGGAGCACTGACGACACGTGCTGGAGGAGTGCCACGACCACCCCTCGGCAGGGCATCTAGGGATCCGCAAGACGATCCGACGAGTTGGACAGCGCTATTTCTGGCCTGGAATGCATCGGGACGTTCGCCGACACGTAAGGTTCTGCGAGACCTGCCAGCGGTTCAAGGCGAGTCAGCTCAAGCCCGCGGGGAAGATGCTCTCCCGTCGCCCAGAGGAACCCTTCACAATGGTCAGCGCGGACTTCATCGGACCCCTACCCCGGTCTCGTCGCGGGAATACAATGCTGCTGGTCTTCCTGGACGTCTTCTCGAAATGGGTCGAGATCATACCGCTGCGGAAGGCGACGACGGCCCAGCTGGAACTGGCGTTTCGAGAGCGCATCCTCTCCCGATACGGAACCCCACGCACGCTGATATGCGACAACGGCGCGCAATTCACGAGTCGAGGGTTTAAGGCACTCTGCAAACGGGCCGGCGTCTAGATCCAGTACGCGGCTCCGTACTCGCCGCAACAGAACCCGACCGAGCGTGCGAACCGGACGATCAAAACTATGATCGCCCAATACACCGCGGACGACCAGCGATCCTGGGACCAGCTACTGCCAGAGATCTCGCTCGCAGTGAATTCCAGCATGTTACGGAATTAATCCGGAACTGCCGTAAAAATACGGACCTGCTCGTGGCGCTTGAATCTCAGCTCACTAGCCGCATGCTAGCTGAGCCCGATTCCCCAAAGCGCAAAAAAGTCGCGGTCGGTGGGCATTCTACGGCAGGTGCTGTGCAACCTGCTGCCCGCGATTCGACTCCAGCTCAGCTGCCAATCTTAGGCGCCACTCAAATGGTAAGATCGGGGGCAAAAAGTGATTCGGTATCCGAAGTTGCTGAAATCGATGTGGCTCCGCTAGGTACTTCCGCTCTGTCCGATCAAAATAAAGTAGTGGCCCCAACACCTCATGTAGACCTTACGTCCGGATTACCGGCCGATACTGGTAGTACAGATACAAGTTCTGTAGTACCAAAAAGGGTTGCATGTGTTGTACCAAAAACGGTTACTTGTGTTCGGGTGCCCCAGCTAAAACATGTATTTGTTTCACGGCTCGCCCCAGACCTCTCATCATTGGATATTACGGCTTATATCCGTAACAAAATCCAAGTTGATGATTTGAAGGTCGAACAATTTAAATTTTCTTATGCTAGGAAAGTATCATCATTTAAGATTGGTATTCCTTGTGCTCTTTTTGCATCTGTGTGTTCCACCAGTTTCTGGCCCGAGGGCATATTTGTAAAAGAGTACGAAGCTAAGAGAAAAAAAGAATAGTTCAGGGGAAATGGAAAACACCATTAAAGAACCATCCCCAGCGCCCTCCACATCCTCTTCTGTCCCAAAAAACTAGCCTCCTCTTTTCTTCTTTGCTATCAGAATACAAGAGGCTTACTTAGTAAGCTGACTAAATTGTATTCGGATAGTTTTTCTTTCCCATATAATATTATGGTATGTACAGAGACCTGGTTAAGGCCGGATATTCTTAGCTCCGAAATTCTCCCGGGTAAGTACACAATTTATAGGCTTGATCGTCAGTCCAGACGGGGAGGTGGAGTCCTGATTGCTGTCGACTCCACCTTTTCGTCTGAATTACTAACTTTCGAAGAATTTTATGACATCGAATTCCTAGGTATAAAATTATCGTTCCCCGGTAGTTTTGTATATATTACTTGTTCATATATCCCACCATCATCTGAGTTCCCTATTTACGCAAATCACCTTTCCGTTATTCAGTCCATTTCCAAAAAACTGTCGGATCGAGATCAGTTAATTGTATTAGGTGATTTTAATATACCTAGTGCGACATGGTCCCCTGACGAAAACTCTAATATTTTACTTCCTTTAGCGCAGCATGACTTTATTGACGGCTTGCTTGACATTGCGCTATCCCAAGTGAACCATGTTAAGAACTCCTTAGGACGTTTACTGGACTTGTGTTTTGTTTCAAATTCAGAAGGCGTTTGCCTATCAAGAACGTCACCACTTACACAACCGGAAGATCCTTATCATCCAACTCTAGAGCTGACTGTAGACGCAAGAACAGAGCTGAATAAAAAATCCGAAAAGTCGGTTAAACGAATCCGCTGCTTTCGTAAGGCAAACTTTCATCTTTTAAATACTTTTATATCCGGCTATGACTGGTCCGAATTTTATTCATGCACTAACGTGGCTAAGGCCGTTAATATCTTTTATAATGCATTGAATTCCTTCTTTTATCTGTGTGTTCCGTTATACTATCCGTCAATTTCAAATAAACCTCCATGGTTTAATAAAGAGTTGTCACACCTAAAAAATATTAAGTCCAGACTTTTCAATAAATTTAAAATGTGCGGTTCACAATCTGCCTTCTCTCGGTACCTAAGGGCTCGGTCAAATTTTATCGTGCTTAACGCCCGGTGTTATAAAAGCTATCTGACTCGTTGTAGGGTCCAATTTTCACAAGATCCAAAACAGTTTTATAATTTTGTTAACACTAAGCGTAAATCAGCCTGTTACCCTGCATCACTATCATTCGAAAACTGTACGGCAAATTCTGATCAGGCAATTGCCGATCTATTTGCCCAGTTTTTCCAGACAACATATTCTGTTTCATCCCGTCCAAATCCGTCTTATTCAAATGCCATACCCAAGTCGAACTTGATTTTTTGTCCGAGGTTAAGCGAAAGCTCCCTTCTTTTGGATCTTCATAAAGTTAAGCCTGTCTATTCACCGGGTCCGGACGGAGTTCTAGGCTGCGTGCTGAGGTACTGTGCTGAAACTCTGTGTAGACCTCTGTACAAATTGTTTACCTTGTCTTTAAAAACATCTCATTTCCCACTTATTTGGAAGGAGTCATTTGTCATTCCCCTTCATAAGAAAGGAAATAAATGCAATACAAGTAATTACAGAGGCATATCCAAATTATCCGCCATCCCAAAGCTTTTCGAAAACACTATTACACCCCATTTGCAACATCTTTGTAGATCGATTATATCTCCATGTCAACATGGATTTATAAGGCGAAGATCTACGACGACAAACCTCTTGGAGCTAACGTCTTTTGTAATAAATGGCTTTAGAAAGAACATGCAGACTGACGTAGTTTACACTGACTTTAGTAAAGCGTTTGATTCAGTAAATCACTCGCTACTTGTATTAAAGCTAGACTTATTAGGGTTTCCATGTGATCTTCTAACATGGATCTCAAGTTATCTGAGTAGTAGGACTCAACGAGTCCTCTTTAAAAACTCGATCTCTGATTTGATCCGAGTTACTTCAGGCGTCCCACAAGGAAGCCACCTTGGCCCACTTCTTTTTACTTTATTTATAAACGATCTCCCTCTAGTCTTAACAAAGTCGCGTGTCCTTATGTACGCAGATGACGTTAAGTTATGCCTGCAATATAACGAAATTTCTAGCAGTTCAGACTTACAATCTGACCCAAACGCTTTTCAAACATGGTGTTGTGAAAATCTTTTGGATTTAAATAGCGCTAAGTGCAAAGTAATGACATTTTTTCGGGTGAACCCACAATATGCAACGTATACGCTGGGTGGTTGCGCGTTGTCTAGAATTACGCATGTTGATGACCTTGGCGTCCTCCTTGACCCTAAACTTAAGTTTTGTGACCATATTACTTTTATGGTAAAAAAAGCCAGGGGAAAAAAATATTTTAAAAAAAAAGGAAAAAAAAAAAAAAAAAAAACTTAAAAAAAAAAAAAACTTTTTTATTAAAAAAAACCAACCAAAAAAAAAATTAAGTTTTTGGAATTAAAAAACAAAAAAAAAAAAAAAAAAAAAAAAAAAAAAAAAAAAAAAAAAATTATTTTTTTTTATCAAACAAAAAAAAAAAAAAAAAAAAATTAAAATTTATTATCCTATTAAACTAAATTAAAAAAAAAAAAAAAAAAAAAAAAAAAAAAAAAAAAAAAAAAAAAAAAACAAAATAAAAAAAAAAAAAAAAAAAAAAAAAAAGGAAAAAGGGGGGGGGGGCGAATAAAAATCGACAAAAAAAAAAAAAAAAAAAAAAAAAAAAAAAAAAAAATATAAAATAAAAAAAAAAAAAAAAAAAAATAAAAAAAAAAAAAAAAAATAAAAAAAAAAAAAAAAAAAAAAAAAAAAAAAAAAAACAAACCCCCCAACCCCCCCCCCCCACCACAATATATATTTACGCAATAGTCATCTAAGTTTCACATTATTACCATTAGCATGTAAGAGATTTAAAATGAAGTATTATAATTTAGTAATGGTTAAGCGGTCTTATGGATTTTTGGGTATAAAACCAAAATAGGTCAAGTTTGGTTCCGCACCACCTGCCCGAGGTGGCAACCATAGAGAAAAATACTGGAAAATAGGGAAAATACCAAACCTTCCTTGGTGAGAAAAGGTCCAAAAGGATGAGAGGGTCACACGGCGGTTTCCGGGACTCTCTCGGCTCTTGGACTTCGAAGCGATCGGTCGCGCACGCGGACAAAGTAAAATAAAGAAAACACGTGTGAAAGAGAACGCGGTCGGTAGGAAATAAGGTTAGTGAATCAGTGTAATCGGCGCAGTGAAACACAGGGACGTTTTAAAACCAAAGAATTAAACTGAGTGAACTCGTACGAAAAGAAACGTCAAGCCGGATTGTTATGCATTTTATTTTTACCCCGTACCCCTTTGTTCCCCGAGTGATTCAGGCCGTTAGCGACTGATGACCCAATTGGAAGCGGTAAATTATTTGCACCATATACATACACGTTATCCCGATCTACTGAATTTCACCCACTAACCTGCCTGCGTAGTGAGGCGGAAGATCCCCTCATTCTCCTACTTAATCCCCCTCCCCCGCGAAGTGGCAGATCCCTTCGTGCCCTACTAAACCCCGCGGCGAGACGGAAGATCCTCTCACGCATCCCATTCTAATATCCTACCGCGAAGTGGCAGATCCCTTCGTGTCCTACTAACCCCCGCGGCGAGACGGAAGATCCTCTCACGCATCCCCCTCTAATATCCTACCGCGAAGTGGCAGATCCCTTCGTGTCCTACTAACCCCCGCGGCGAGACGGAAGATCCTCTCACGCATCCCCTCTAATATCCTACCGCGAAGTGGCAGATCCCTTCGTGTCCTACTAACCCCCGCGGCGAGACGGAAGATCCTCTCACGCATCCTCTCCTCGTATCCTACCGCGAAGTGGCAGATCCCTTCGTATCCTATTAACTCCGACGGTGAGATGGAAGATCCTCTCACCGGCCCCTATTAATCCCACATCTTAACGGAAAGGCAGATCCTTCCGACTAATCAAACTTGTTTCCAGCCGCCGGTCAACCACGATAGAATCCGGCTGCGGCCTCGCCCGAAGGTCCAGCCCGTGGGATTCTTGCCCCTCGAACCACGTTCTCGGCCAACCACGATAGAATCCGGCTGCGGCCTCGCCCGAAGGTCCAGCCCGTGGGATTCTTGCCCCTCGAACCACGTATCTCGGCCAACCACGATAGAATCCGGCTGCGGCCTCGCCCGAAGGTCCAGCCCGTGGGATTCTTGCCCCTCGAACCACGTATCTCGGCCAACCACGATAGAATCCGGCTGCGGCCTCGCCCGAAGGTCCAGCCCGTGGGATTCTTCCTCTCTCTGACCACGTATCTCGGCCAACCACGATAGAACCCGGCTGCGGCCTCGCCCGAAGGTCCAGCCCGTGGAATTTTTCGTCCCGGAAGGACTTGGTGGTCTGACGTTATCGTACCCTCGAAGGTCCTGGAGCACTTCGGGATAATTGATCAAAAATCGTCGTTCGCCGCGCGAACATTACTCTCTAGCCCTATGTCTCAGTGACTTTACAAATTTCTTGTAAAAGGACCTCTGGATCCGACTGAGAGTTGTATCCTGGCCAGAGAGAATCCTTACAAGTGGCGCCCGAGCAGGGACATTGAGGCTAACTAGAGCAACACCAAAGTGGCCTAAAGACCCACTAAGATAAAGATCTTTATCCCGAAGGATCGCGCCCCTGCGGAGTGTTACAACTGTGAGAGCAAAAGAAAAGGCAAAGGAAAAGGAAAAGCAAAGGAAAAGGAAGAAGGTTCACGTATCACAATAAACCATGGCTAATACGAAGGAGTCCGACGGCGAGTACGAGGAAGCCGATTCGATAGAAAATCCAGGCGTAGGAGTACGATGGATTTATGCCCGGCGTAAAGATGAGTTAGCCGCTCTAGCACTCGAGTTCGGGTTTAGCGCCGACGGCACCGTAGCAGAAACGCAGAAGGCGTTCGCTACACTCGTAAGCACAGGATCGTTTCCAGAATCGGTGTGGAAACGACTCGCTCAACTACAGGAGCAGTACAGTTCGAGAGCCGTCACTCCGAACCGCCTAGGAGGCGACAAAGGGTTCATGCCGGGAGCCAAGATAACCCAAGTTGACCAGAATCAGGCTCCATATTTCGCCAGTCATAGTTTTCCCGGAAGACTGACAAGCTATCGAGGTGTCCATCCCGGCACGTCACGAGATTTTACCGCCTCATCACTCGGAAATCATGGCGTGTCGAAGCCGCCAGAGTCAGAAGTTCCACTCATTATCACTCTTCCTCGTCATTTACTAGCCGAGCGGATGCATAAATGGAATCTACGATTCGACGGGACGTCGGACCCGCTGACCTTGATCGCTGAACTTGAAGAGAAGATAGCAACCTACGGAATCAACCAGGAGGAAGTACCCCGCGCCATGTCAGAGATTTTGGAAGGTAGGGCAGCGCGATGGTTCCGCACGAGCCGCTTACAGACAGCTACGTGGGCAGAGTTTCGCGCCGAGTTCTTAAGTTTCTTCCTGCCCCCACGTTACTTCGAGCGACTAGAGGACGAAATCCGAGCTCACACCCAGGGAGCGGATGAGACGTTTAAGGAATATTTGGTCGAGTTGAGGACCAAGATGCAGCAAGCCGGATACCAAAAGGAAGAAGAACTCTATCGGATCTACGAAAATATGGCACCGGAATATCGTCTGTATATAAGACGCCACGAGTTCGCGACGCTGGAACAATTAACCCAAATGGCAACGGAATACGAAAGTGTGAGGCAGCTGACGTCGAGTCGCGCAGGTATTCCTAGGACGACGACTGCAGACCGGGATAGGGCCAACGCCCGTCTGACGCCGAACCCCTTTCGAGGCCACGGGGTACCCGTTCAAGGAGGGAATGCAACTCACCGAATGATCAGACAGCCCCTCTCGAACGTCGACGTACAGCGAGCTTGTAGTAGATGTGGAGAAGTCGGTCACTTTAGGCGGGGTTGTACTAACCCACGTCTGAACTTTTGTTGGGACTGCGGTCGAAGGAACACATTGACCGTCGACTGTTGTCGCCGGGATACCCCGGGAAACGAACAACGTCTTCGCCGAGATGCGGGCGCAGCGGAGACGAATGCAGTAACAGCCCGGCACCAAGAAACCCACCATTAAGGATAAGCAACGGCCTGATCACTGCTTCCGTGCAGATCGGAGGCCGATGGGTGGATGCCACGGTGGATACAGGAGCGTCGAGGAGCTTTGCGAGTGAAGGGTACGCTCGTATGGTAGCAAGACCTGAGGAGATGCAGGAGATCATCACTACGATAGCGTTAGCTGATCGGTCAAGCCTGGCAGTGAAGAAGTTATGGCGTACTCGCGTGGAGTTAGCTGGCACGCGAGTGTGGATGCCATTCTTGGTGATGCCAACCATGTTGGATCGCGTGATATTAGGTATGGATTTCTTGGCGGCAATGGGAACACGGATACAGTGCGGAGAAGCTACCTTAAAGGTAAAATTGCGCCCGTCGGTGGAAGACCCCCGACTGCGGCCGAGCAAAGTCGATCGGATGTCATCAGAGGATACGAACTCGGAAATACTCGAAGGAAGGAGTATGACGGTTCTAGGGGGTCAAGAACCCGACGATAAGGACACCAGGTATGCAGAGCAGAGTGAGGTCCCCGCACACAACCGGATCATGCGTCAGATGGCCCCATCAGGAGAATTAAAGAACGACGGAGGAGACGGGACCGGGAGGCACGACGAACCGGGAAGGGCCTTGCAGGACTTTCCAGATGAAATCGACGAAGCAGAGGGCGAAGAACCAACGGCGGAAGAGGATGATCTGAGACCCGACCAGCGGGAATTCATCACTCGCGAGTTGGCGCTTTTCAAGGAGCTTCAAGGCGTATCACACGTGGCGGAGCATCGGATTGTAATGCGAGACGATAAACCCTTGAAACAAAGGTACTACCCAAGGAATCCGGCAATGCAGAGCGTGATCGACACCCAAGTGGACGAACTACTCCGCGAAGACGCCATCGAACCGTCACGGAGTCCACATAGCGCACCCATAGTGTTGGTCAAAAAGAAGACGGGTGAATGGCGCATGTGTGTTGATTATAGGCAATTGAACGCTCACTCAGTACCCGACGCGTACCCCGTCCCCAGGATCAACCATATTCTGGAGAAGCTACGACAAGCCCGATACATTTCGACGCTGGACTTAAAGCACGGTTATTGGCAAATACCCATGGCCAAGGACAGCCGTCAATTCACAGCCTTCACCGTTCCGGGCAGAGGCCTATACCAGTGGAAGGTCATGCCCTTCGGCCTTCACTCGGCCAGCGCAACCTTCCAACGCGCTTTGGATGGCGTGATCGGTGTGGACATGGAGCCGTTCGCCTTCGCCTATTTGGACGATATCATCGTTATAGGCGCCACGGAGGAACAACATTTGTCCAACCTGGCCGAAGTCTTCCGTAGGCTGCGGAGGGCGAACCTGAAGGTGAATCCAAAGAAGTGCGCGTTCTTCAGGAGGAGGTTAGTTTACCTAGGCCACGTGATTAGCGCCGAAGGGGTACAAACCGACCCGGAGAAAGTGACGGCCGTTACCAACCTTAAGTCCCCTACCTGTCTCAAGGAGCTCCGGCAGTGGCTAGGCATGGCATCTTGGTATCGCCGGTTCGTCCCTAACTTCGCAACCGTGGTCCAACCGATGACGCCCCTGTTAAAGAAAGGCCGGAAGTGGTCGTGGGGTCCCGAACAACGGAGTGCGCTGGAGGAGGTAAGAAGGAGGTTAACCACCGTCCCCGTGTTAGGATGTCCCGACTTCGACAAGACGTTTGTGTTGCAAACTGACGCTAGCGACGTGGGACTAGGAGCAGTCTTGTCGCAAGATATCGAAGGCCAGGAGAGGGTCATCGCGTACGCCAGCCGTCGACTCACGGCCGCGGAGGGCAATTATACGACGACGGAAAAAAGTGTCTGGCCATTATATGGGCCATTAGGAAAATGAGGTGCTACTTGGAAGGGTATCGGTTCGAAGTGGTTACCGACCACCTAGCCCTCAAATGGTTGAACTCCATCGAAAGCCCCTCCGGTCGGGTAGCCAGATGGGCGCTGGAGTTGCAACAATTCCAGTTCGACGTGCGGTACCGCCGAGGCAAATTGAACGTGGTGGCGGACGCGTTATCCCGGCAACCCTGTGAAATCTTGCAACAGATGACCGAGGTGGAGACACCCTGTAAATGGATCCAAGGTATGCAAGTTAAGATAAGAGAGTGCCCCGAGAAGTTCTCAGACTACATGACGGAAAATGGACAACTATACCGGAATTTGGGACATAGAGCGGATGACGAGGACTACTTCCCATGGAAACTGTGCGTCCCTAGTTCAAACAGGGTCCGAGTCCTCCGAGAATGCCACGACGCGCCCACGGCTGGACATTTGGGCGTCCGAAAAACCGTTTCCCGACTATCGCAGAGGTATTTCTGGCCCGGCATGTTTAGAGACGCGAAGCGTTACGTCCAGCGCTGCGAGTCGTGCCAGAAGTTTAAAACCGCCCAGACGAAGGCGGCAGGCAAAATGCTAACCCGCGTAACAAGCGAACCGTTTGACGTTCTATGCGCAGACTTTGTCGGCCCGCTACCTCGGTCAAAGCACGGAAACACCATGCTCCTCGTGTTTCATGACATCTTTTCCAAATGGGTGGAGTTGATCCCGTTACGGAAAGCTACCACCGCCCAGGTTCAGAAGGCATTCCGGGAACGGATACTGGGTCGGGTCGGCATCCCTCGGAAGTTCGTCTGCGATAATGGTACTCAATTCACCAGTCGCACTTTGAAAGAGTATTTCAGCACGATAGGGGTAGAGGTCCAATATACTGCCCCATACTGTCCACAAGAGAACCCTACCGAGAGGACGAATCGGACTGTCAAGACGATGATAGCCCAACTCACCGAGGGAGACCAAAGTTCCTGGGACGAGCTGTTACCGGAAATAGCGCTCGCCATCAACGCAAGTGTATCGGACTCGACGGGATACAGTCCCGCCTTTCTGACGCAAGGACGCGAACCCAGACTCCCTACTATGTTATACGACGAGGTCACCCCTGGATCGGCGGTGATATCTAAGGACCCCGCAGGAAAAGCGTTCCAACTCAGAGGAATCTTCGACATCGTCAGATCCAACCTCCAACGTGCTTCCCAAGAGCAAGCACGTCATTACAACCTTCGACGCCGTGAGTGGAGACCGAAGCTCGGTGACAAAGTGTGGGTACGCCAACATCCCCTCTCGAAGGCAGCCGAGGGTTTCGCCGCCAAATTGGCCCCCAAATATGACGGTCCCTACACCGTAACGAGGTTCACATCCCCTAACCTTGTTCTGTTGCGAAGCCCCGGAGAAAGACGTTCACGCTCCGCCAACATCAGCCAACTGAAACCCTATTACTCAGAGGACTTCGAGAATGCCGCCGCAGAAGAAGATGACGAGGCTACCCAGGGGGCCGACACGAGAGGTTAAGTAGGATACAAGGTCATACGGTAATTTCTAAGCTGAATTGTACTAACACACCCTATGTTATTATCTAAGTATTCTAAGTAGAGGTTTCACTGCACCGATAGGTAGGGAGCTTAATCAATAAGGGTCTCGTATCTATAAGTTTAGTCTCCGCTTTCAGATGGAAGAAGTCATCGAGTTGTCGGATGGTTCCGACGATACCGAATCTTTTCATCACGACCTTTCCGATCGCGACGAGTGGGTCGCGGAAGGATACAGCGGAGGAGATTCGGACACATCGGGGGACGAAGAGGGAGAGATCGCAGAGGACCAGGTTACCGACGATGGCCAAGGTGAAGAAGACCCACACGGCGGCGCTGAGTCTTCCGACGACCAGGAGCCTGGGGGTACAGGTGGGTCGCGGTTTGCGGGCATGTGGAGCCCTAAACCCGGCGAAACACGACGACCCGATCGACCATCGGCAGCGTTCAACGTCGAGGACGACTCCAGCAACGCGAGCGACAGCGACGAACGCGACGAGCCTCAGGATTACACGAGAGGTCGTCGCTCACAGGGGCCAGGGTATTACGCACCGCGAGGAGACGACGAACAGCCGTGGACCAGGCGAGATCCTCGAGGCGGTCACCCGCGATACACCGAGTCCCACCAACGTCCCTCCATTGAACACTCGTGTCATCGTACGGTCGAAGACCAAGTCAGCCGCTGGGAAGGGCATGTCGCGATGATGCGCATCGAGGTCAAGTCGGTCGTGTTTAAGACACCCTGGATACACGCCGAAGGTCCTTACGTGGACGAACCTCCATCACCACCGCTACCCCCCGCTCTGGATTGGGACGCGACGTTCCGTCCCCAGGCAGAGGTCCCGACGTCCCCCGTCGGCCGCCGTGCTCGCCGAAGAAGACCCGCGCGCAGGAGACGCAGACATCCCCGACTTGCTGGCAGCGTTCGCCGAAGCAGACCCGTGCCCGGTCTGTCCAGACGTCGCCAACTTGCCGACGACGCTCGCCGAGGGAGACTCGCGTCCAGGCGGTCCAGACATCCCCAGTCGGACTACGGCGCTCACCACGGGAGACCGGAGGGCAGGAGACGAAGCGTTGCCGCGTGAGTTCGCACCACGGGACTCACCACGTGAAATATTTTATGGAGTGCGAGTTGGCAACCGACAGCGAGGACGGGGTAGAAGATCGCCCCCTGTTCCGTCGGGTATTCCAGAACTCGGAGGCAGCGGAGGCCAGTACGGCAGACCCGGACCCGACGGACGAGGCCAAGGAGGACGACGTTGCAGTCCAATCGACGTCACACCAATCCCCGATCTGCGCACCGCCAGGAGCACCACTGACCGAATGGGAGGACGGAGTTCTCGATCAGGTCTTGACCGAGATCCAGGGGACCGGTTGGGACGGGTCGTTCATGGAGGAGTTGACCTCATCCATAGCAACTCCGGAGGTACCTCGAGACGAGTTAGCCCCGTTACCTGAAGGTTGGATTGGGACGGGCGAACTGCGGCGATTGCCGACATCGGCCATTCGTCTGATCGCCGAGAGGGCGGCCGAACAAGCCGGACGAGGACATCGCGTTCGCTTCGCCGTTAAGGGACTGGATTGGCACTACGTCGTCACCGTGAAGAGCGACGGGCGGTTCATCATCAGCCCCCGGTAGGAAAGGGGGGTGTGACGATCCCGCCTGACGGCTAGGCCGCCACAATATATATTTAAGCAATAGTTATCTAAGTTTCACATTATTACCATTAGTATGTAAGAGATTTAAAATGAAGTATTATAATTTAGTAATGGTTAAGCGGTCTTATGGATTTTTGGGTATAAAACCAAAATAGGTCAAGTTTGGTTCCGCACCACCCGCCCGAGGTGGCAACCATAGAGAAAAATACTGGAAAATAGGGAAAATACCAAACCTTCCTTGGTGAGAAAGGTCCAAAAGGATGAGAGGGTCACACGGCGGTTTCCGGCACTCTCTCGGCTCTTGGACTTCGAAGCGATCGGTCGCGCACGCGGACAAAGTAAAAATAAAGAAAACACGTGTGAAAGAGAACACGGTCGGTAGGAAATAAGGTTAGTGAATCAGTGTAATCGGCGCAGTGAAACACAGGGACGTTTTTAAAAACCAAAGAATTAAACTGAGTGAACTCGTACGAAAAGAAACGTCAAGCCGGATTGTTATGCATTTTATTTTTACCCCGTACCCCTTTGTTCCCCGAGTGATTCAGGCCGTTAGCGACTGATGAGCCAATTGGAAGCGGTAAATTATTTGCACCATATACATACACGTTATCCCGATCTACTGAATTTCACCCACTAACCTGCCTGCGTAGTGAGGCGGAAGATCCCCTTATTCTCCTACTTAATCCCCCTCCCCGCGAAGTGGCAGATCCCTTCGTGCCCTACTAAACCCCGCGGCGAGACGGAAGATCCTCTCACGCATCCCCCTCTAATATCCTACCGCGAAGTGGCAGATCCCTTCGTGTCCTACTAACCCCCGCGGCGAGACGGAAGATCCTCTCACGCATCCCCTCTAATATCCTACCGCGAAGTGGCAGATCCCTTCGTGTCCTACTAACCCCCGCGGCGAGACGGAAGATCCTCTCACGCATCCCCCTCTAATATCCTACCGCGAAGTGGCAGATCCCTTCGTGTCCTACTAACCCCCGCGGCGAGACGGAAGATCCTCTCACGCATCCTCTCCTCGTATCCTACCGCGAAGTGGCAGATCCCTTCGTATCCTATTAACTCCGACGGTGAGATGGAAGATCCTCTCACCGGCCCCTATTAATCCCACATCTTAACGGAAAGGCAGATCCTTCCGACTAATCAAACTTGTTTCCAGCCGGTCAACCACGATAGAATCCGGCTGCGGCCTCGCCCGAAGGTCCAGCCCGTGGGATTCTTGCCCCTCGAACCACGTATCTCGGCCAACCACGATAGAATCCGGCTGCGGCCTCGCCCGAAGGTCCAGCCCGTGGGATTCTTGGCCCCTCGGACCACGTATTTCGGCCAACCACGATAGAATCCGGCTGCGGCCTCGCCCGAAGGTCCAGCCCGTGGGATTCTTGGCCCCTCGAACCACGTATCTCGGCCAACCACGATAGAATCCGGCTGCGGCCTCGCCCGAAGGTCCAGCCCGTGGGATTCTTGGCCCCTCGGACCACGTATCTCGGCCAACCACGATAGAACCCGGCTGCGGCCTTGGAAGGACTTGGTGGTCTGACGTTATCGTACCCTCGAAGGTCCTGGAGCACTTCGGGATAATTGATCAAAAATCGTCGTTCGCCGCGCGAACATTACTCTCTAGCCCTATGTCTCAGTGACTTTACAAATTTCTTGTAAAAGGACCTCTGGATCCGATCTCGGACAGCACGGGATTCAGCCCCGCCCATTTAGTCCAGTGCCGCGAGCCACGCCTGCCGGGGGCCTGGTACGACAAGGTAACGCCGAGCTCAAGTACCACGCCACAGCCACCCGAAGACAGGGCTAAGGGATTACAGGAGGCATATGCCATCGCACGAGAGAACAACGAGCGGGCATCACAGGAACAGCAGCGGTACTACAATTTACGGCGGCGCGCTTGGCGACCGTTGGTGGGATCATGGGGCTGGTCCGAACCACCCCCCCCCCAAACCCCCGAGGGGGAAAAAACCCGGCCCCAAAACAACCGAAAAAAAAAAGGGAACCAGAACATGGGGCTGGTCCGTACCCATCACCTGTCCAACGCCAGCGAGGGAAAAAAACCCAATTGGGCCCCTATAAAAAACAAAAAAAAAAAAAAAGTAATTTTTCACCAAAAAAAAAATACCCCCAAAAAAAGGGCTCTAGGAAACGGCGGACTGCCAGTCTCCCGGATCTCAAAGAGTACTAGACCGGAGAAGCCGACGACGAAGATACAGCGGACAACGAGGCAGAGCCATACACAGAAGCGTTCGCCTCCGAACGCCCAAACGTGGATCCAGAAGACTCCCAAGCTCTGGGCGACCAGCAGGAGATACTCGGCCAAGAGAGCAACCAGGATGCCCAAGTCACTGAGCAGCGTACCCAGCCCAAGAAAGCCACCCATCGACGAGTACACTCCGAATAAACCAACATCAAGCAGAGTCACGTGAGTCAAGCGGGGCACCCGCGCTGCCATAGTTAGGTTATGCCACCAAGTAAGCTAAGAACTCTGAACTTGTAATCTAGAACCATAAGTATCTCAAGCCGCACTATAGGTAGGATTCACACAATAAGACCTAGGCTAATACGTTACATTTACTAGCACACCGTCACCATGTCCGAAAACGAGGAGTACGAGTACCGCCAATGGAGCGAATCCACCTGCTCTCCCTCACCACCAGCCGTCACCATCAGCACCGACTCCGTGCTATCGGAGCACGCGGAGCGCATCGCGTCGTCGCCGTTCGACCCGGCCGAGACACCGCCGCCTCCACCTCTTGCCTGCGACGGAGACGCCGACTCTTAGTCCACCATCCTCCGCGACCCGTCGTACGAATGCGAGGTGGGCAGTGGATCGAACGGACAACCAAGACAGGAGGAGGAGCCGCCAGCTCGAGATGACGAGCCCGAAACCAGGGGGCTGACTACAGCGAGGCTGGCACGGTTAAACGTCGCGGGATCCCCGGCAGTCGGATACAGCACGGCCTGCTACCTAGTGACCGCTTGGCTGGAGAGCGTGGCGACTTAGGCATTCGCTGAGGGATTTGAGGAGAGTCGTAGGGTCGTGCCTGGGTAACCGGCACCGGCTACAGACGACTCGTAAGTTGGAGAGGATGGACGCTTCGCGACTGGAGGCCCACCCGTGCCTCTCCAGTGCTCCAGTGCAGCACAGCCTCGCACCCCCACCGCCTCGACCGCCCCACGGGAAGCCGATGCCACCGGAGCCTCGTTTATGGGTACCTTCGGTGAGTGGATCCCTGAGCGACGACGCCGACGCGGAGGCCGTAGCTGTCGAGCCGCACCAGATGGACGAAGGCGAGGAAGGGACGGATCCCACACCGGACTGCCCGACGACGCGGGAAACGCAGCCAGAAGAAGCCGAAGCCAGGACCCCGAGTCCCCAGACGACCGCAGCCCAGAACGAGCCACTTCCAGCTGCCCCGGGAAGGGGAATCCCCAAAGTTGGAAGCTTGAGAGCTCAAGACCGGCACCCAGAACGGGAGGACAAGCAAACAACGCCACTGCCCGCCTCCCCTGAGAGCCCTCAGACACTAATCCCGCCCACTCCAGGGAGCAGCATCCCGAGAGTGGAGATGAGCCGCTGGCTCGATCCGCACCCGGCGGGACCGGAACATGGCCCGACGACACAGAGGATGCCGATATCCTAGACCTGGGTCTCTTCCCGGCCGGACCAGAGGAAGACGCACTCCTGCAAGCGTTACGGGAGCACCCGGGAGTAGAGCAACTCCTCGACGAGTATGATTGGATCGTCGCACCGGCAGCATGGAGGGTGGACACGAACGAGCGTCATACCCCCGCGCCATCGTGGAGTAAGTGGAGGCCCACGACCGCACGGACGTTCGTTTCCTGCGGCACCACCAGGAACACCGATTCCGCGTCACAATCACGGCCCGACGCGGCATCGCCATCTCGCTTCGCCACCCCGATGTGGGGGGGTGTGAGGCATCGTAAAAGCTGCCCCACATCCAGCGAGTAAATTTAAGATATACAGGCAAGAAGCCAAAAGAGCCGTTAAGTTCAAACTTCAACGTTAGCCAGTAGTTCAAACAGGCGTTATTTAGTGTGTTAATTAGGATCTCAGCTGATCAGGCGCTCTACTCAGCGGGTTAGGCGATCTACACACGATCGGATTAGGCGATCTACGCACGTTTCCAGTGTTGAGAAGCGAGAGCCCGGCTGGCTATATAAGCCCGGCGGCTGCCAGTCCCTCTTTTTTTCATTCGCCACAAGTCAAAGTCCAAACATCGAAGCAGAGAAAAACCACGCAAGGACACCAAGGACAAGCAGGACATCAAGGATCAGGACGAAGGACCCTAGTGAGTAGAGTGCGAGAGAGATAGGGAGACACAGGGAAAGAAAAAAGTGCGGATAGGGAAAATATACATATAGAAAAGAGGAAGAAAAGCCCAAAAAGATAACCAAGAAAAATAAAACAAAAACACGGACAATAAGAACAGCGAACATACACCGAGTTGGATTTATTTCTTCCCTGACCCTTAAAGCCCTTATCCGCGTTTGCTAAAACAGTGGCCTAAGCCAAGCCGGTTGCGTTTTCGAGAAGATTCCTCTGCGCAACTGGACCTTGGTGGCAGCCACGTGCACAGACGTGAAGGCGTGCAAGTACGGGTTTCTTTCCGCTTGCATAGCTTTCCGTCTCGATTCCGGTCGACGCACCCAAGCCCCAAGTAACCCAAACCCGACCCGCGTGTGCCAAACTGTGGCCCAAGCCAAGCCGGTTGCGTTTTCGAGAAGATTCCTCTGCACAACTGGACTTTGGTAGCAACCACGTGCAGAGACGTGAAGGCGTGCAAGTACGGGTTTTCTTTCCGCTTGCATAGCTTTCCGTCTCGGTTTCGACCGACGCACACCCATTCCGAACAGTGGGAGCCTGTCCCAGAACTGGGAGCGCTGAATTCTGTCCATGTTTAGAGACGATTCCTCTGCGTGGGCGTGAAACAGCGCCCCAGGCGGCGGGAGTTGACACAGTGGTACGGGCCAATCCCCATACTGTGCCTCCTCCGGCACGCACGTGACGGTTATTACTCGTTCGCGTCTGGCCAAGCTCCATTTCAGCCGTAGAAACATCCTTACAGGAGTGAGAAAAAATAATTATATCGTCCAGGTAAACATGGCAGAATTTTCCAATATGTTCTCTAGGTTATCGTCCATTGCTCTCTGGAATATTCTGGGCGCATTTGTAAGCGCGAATGGCATTCGTATTTTCCGTTGTTAATGGAAAATTAAGTTTTTTCGACGTCTGATTCTTTCAATAAGATTTGATGGAAACCTGATTCTAAGTCTATCGTACTAAAATATTTAGCCTTTCCTAGGTATGATAAAATAACTGACGGATCCTGCATGGGGTATCTATCCGGAATTGTGTTGAGGTTTAATTTTCTAAAATCAATGCAGAGTCTGTGTTTGGGGGTGCCGTCTTCATTAGTACATTTCTTTGATACTACAATCATAGGCGAATTATAAGGGCTTTTGCTGGGTCTAATGATTTCGTCTTCAAGCATGCGACTTATTTCCTGATTCACAAACCCATTTACTGCTTGTGAATATGGGTACTGTCTTGAATAAATTGGTTTGTCATTAATTGTGTCTATCTCGCATCAAACATCTATCCGGAAAGGAAAATTCGTATTTATTCTGAGTGTACTTTTTTTATTGTATTTAATATTTTTGCTGTATAATTTGTTATTAATGTTTCGTCTGTAGTGTTTTCTAAATTATAAATGTCGAGGGTATTGTCAACGTTGCTACCTATATTATCATCTCCTGAAATGTTTATTTTGTTTATGTCGGGCTTGACATCTACTGCGTGGTCGGAATCTGAAGGTCCCAAACTGTTTGATTCATCTTTGTCGGAAATATCGTAGACAGCGCGTTCGGAACTTGAGTGTCCCAAGCTGTTTGTGTCAGAATTGACATTAATGAAGCCATCGGGGCATGATACAATAACATAAGGTAGTCTCGTCGGCAAAATCTGGTACCTCTATGTACTATTATTACAATGAGTGCGAGTGAAATGGGAACTGTTTAGTAAGTGCGAGCAGAGCGACAATAGAATGTGAGGATTAATTAGATGGCTCAGGGGTTTTTTTTTTGCCTTTCATAATAAAAGGATTTTAATTTTTTTTTATAATTTAATTTTTAATAATTTGGAATTTGAAATTAGGCGTTGTTTTTGTCTTTGAATGCTAATTCTTTTGTTAAGATTCTTAATTCTAAAATATGTTCTAATCTTAAGATAAATCTTTTTTATGTCCAAACTTATACTAACATTTTCGGCTGCGATTATTAAAGTTTCTTTTACATTCTTTTTTAATTTAAAATTATCGTCAATGTAGTGTATAAATATAAGTTCTATTTGTTTTATTTTTTCAACGGCACACATTGCAAAAAGTCATGTTGCTCAAGGGTTAATTCTGTAAAAAATTCGTCCGCAGACAACCTTTTCCTTCAAAAAAAAGAACACGCCCTGACCAAAACCCGAACGTTCAGACAGCCGACGAGACTACCTTATGTTATTGTATCATGGTTCGGGGTTTATATAAGTTAACATTAATGAAGAGTAATAAACAGTCGGTAGAACTCTTAGATGATTCTTGGATCAACCTAGTGTTTCTAGACGCAAACTCAGCATACCCGTCTTTGGGGGCCGTGCCTGGGTCCCATTGCACACTGGTCCCAATGACCAATATTTTTGCATAAACTAGAAAAATGATGCTACAGACTTGAAACTTGGCACACTATATAGTTACTATATATGCGAAGTCTGGACAAAATTTTGTGCCGATCGGGCCACGCCTTCCTTTCCGCCCCATAGAAATGCACCCCGGGACAAAAATTTACAAAACATCCACGAAAATTGGGCCAATATATCCAATAAATTTTAAATATATATAAAATATCTTTAGTAAAGCCAATAGCCAATATTTCCAATAAATTTTAAATATATATAAAATGTTATGGAACTGCATATTGTTCTCCCTGGGACGGCCCCGGCTAGCTCCGGAATCCTCAGGGCGGAGTTCCCCCAATGTCCCTACAGCCCCACAACATTAAATATCGATTACTATCGACGTCTCACACTACAAATACTAACATCTCTAATAACAAAAAAAAGGTAAACAAGACAAAATAAACAAACCGGGACAAATATGACGGAAAAGTGGCATTGGATGTAGCTGCCACAGCGCACCCACCCTTCCTGTGGTGCCCCTAGCGTAGCGAGGGAGGCACCACCCATGTTCCGAGGCCGGAGCCACTGCCAGGCCAGACTACGACCGGTTCATCTCCCCGCTGGAAATTGCCTTAGGCCCACATCATCTTTATCTCCATTCTAAGTACATTTATTTATAAATATATACATAAGGTTTCCAAATATAAACGTTAAGTATATCCCCTCCTCTTTATACCATTTCTTACAGGTCAGGGCAAAACCACTACCCGGCCTGGACTGCACCAGCTGCAAGGCCTTCTTGAAATCGGAAATTTGGCCCCGCAGAAAAGTTTAAGCCAAGTGGCTGTCATTAATTAAACACCTCTTTTTTCTCCTAGTTACCCTGCTGGAGCTCCAAGAGGACACAAAAGGGACAGGTAAATATAAATAAATAAATTGTATTGAGTTCTGCTAAGCCCGCTTTCGCAATTTCAGACCCCGAGTTAGCGCAAGGCCAGACTCAAGCTCGCGGAATCACGAAGACGTGCAGAAACGGACAAGGGTGAGTACACAAATTTACAAATACAAAAATTAATCTTAAAATCTAACCACAGGTGCGGCGAGAAAGCCGGCTGCGGGTCGCCGAAGGACGACTTGGGACCCTTATAAAGGGACGTGGCGGTCCGGAAACCGGTATTACGCCCTGCCCCGGCCACTGCAGACCGTGACGTCGGAGATGCTGCGTTGTTTGGGAGTCGCGTCGTGTTCGAGGCGTAGTGCGGCTCGGGTTCTACGTGCCCGGAACGGACTCACCGAGGTAATGTATATAAGCTCAACTGCCTGCGGCGGTGTTGGTTGGTGTTGATGGCTGTGGCTGTGGCTGCCGCCTGTGGCTGTTGCTGCGGCCTGCGGCTGTCGCTGCTGCCGGTGGCTGTTGCTGCTGCCGGTGGCTGTTGCTGCTGCCGGTGGTTGTTGCTGCTGCCGGTGGCTGTTGCTGCTGCCGGTGGCGGTTGCTGCTGCCGGTGGCTGTTGCTGCTGCCGGTGGCTGTTGCTGCTGCCGTTGGCTGTTGCCGCTGAGCACTACCACGAGGGCTGCTGCCCTCCCTCCGAGAAAATTGTAAAAAAAAACCGAAGAAAATCACAGAAACTGCCGGGGCCCTATGTACTAGGGTCCCCGGTGGACCTAAAATAAAGAAATTTCCACTTAATTTCCTAACTTTACTCGCACTAATCGCACTCACTTTTTCTTGGCCTATTCTAAGCTAAGAAATATAAAAATCCCGTCGACATGGCTTCGATGTCTGGCAGCAACTAACCCTATCCCTGACCTACGCAATGTCATGCTGATCACGCCATGTTCCCTTTTCCTCTCCCAAAAGTGGGTCATTGGACGAATCCAAGGCCATCCTAGCCATACCCAGAGCGAACCGGGCTAGTTTAAATAGCTAGATAGCCAAGGGCATGAGCAGAAGGGGGCGCCACTTCAGTAGGCGTTGCCACCCACCAACTTTTATCGATAGGCTTTTGCCCTCGATTTCGATCTACTCCCGGCCGGTTCCAACTTGAAATGCAACACCACCCAAGGATTTAGAGAGACGCCATCGGATTTCAAGCCACTCGACGAAATCATTGGGAGCATTTGGATCCTTTCCTAGTGGAACCTGGACATTTACGCAGCTTGCAGTTCCATACGGTGCTCAACGCGGGGCCCACGCATGCCGGGAAGTACTGCCTTTGTTTTTCTTGCACTCCTTTACTTTGTATTACCCTTTTTTTTCAGATTACCTCCGGATATCCTTGGCGTGGTAAACTCCGAGGTGGCGTCCTTGCAGGTCTTCCAACTCGTAGGCATTGTTACCAACGGCTTTCACCACTCGAGCCTTAAGGAATTTCCTGGCGAACTTGGCGTTAAATGACTTTCCAAAGTCACTGAGGACGAAGTTACGGCGGTATACCTCCTGACCTGGCTTGGCCATGAAGTTCCGAGCCCGTTGGTCATATTGCTTGCGGCTTCGGTCATAGGCTGTCTCCAGATTCTTTCGGACCTTTTCCTGGATCACTCGGAGTTTGTCCGCTGTCTTCATGCCCGCCATCTCGTGGTCACACAAGGACTTTAGCTTCCTCGCTAACCTATAGTTGGCGCCGTTCAGGAACATATGATGTCCGAACACTGTAAAGAAAGGCGCTTCTCCTGTCGCCGAGTGGATCGCGTTTCGAAGGGCTACCTCAATCTCAGGAAGGTAGACGTCCCAGTCTCGATCGTCACCATCTAAAAAGCTCCGGATTGCGGCCAACACGCTTCGATTTACTCGTTCTGCTGCGTTGCTCTGTGGGGAGTATACCGGAGTCTTTAGGTGTGAGATACCGAAACTCTCCATCGCCTCCTGGAAGATCTTCGACGTGAACTGCCGTCCATTGTCTGAGTGTATTACCTCCGGGACGCCAAATTTGTAAAATACCTCGTGAATGAGAAAATCGACGACGTTCGAGGATGTAGCTTCCCTCATGGCCTTCAGGAATACAAATTTGGAGAAATGGTCTACCACGATAAAAATCCAGGCATGACCCTTCTTTGACCTCGGATATTTTCCCAAGAAGTCGATATACAGCTTCTGGAATGCCTGTTCCGTCTGGACTCTTTCTCCAATACCGACCTGCATCCGGAAATTTGGCGCCTTGGACTCCTTGCAGACATCACATCCACGCACAAACTCGCGGACTTGGAGAACCATGCCTGGCCAGTAGAACTGCCGTCGGAGGATTTCCAGAGTCTTTCCCATTCCGCCATGAGCTGCTGTTGGGTCCGTATGCGCACGCTCGATTAGGCTGTGGGTCAGACTCTGTGGGATCCACAGTTTCCACTCGGAACCTTCCACCTCATCGTCCAGATTTGCCGAGGAGACTCTCTTGAAGATGAGACCATCCTCGATCTTCAGGTCCGGTAAGTTTTCCAAGTTGTCTTCCACATCTTTCACTAACTCGAGATAACCTTCTCCAGCGAACTCGGTGGTTTCGAAACCCAACAAATCCGTCGGATTCACTACGAGCTCCTCCACACACCGTGAAAGGGTGTCTGCCACGACGTTCTCACTCCCTTTTCGGTGCTCGATGTTGAAGTGGAACCCTTGAAGCTGCAGCGACCACCTCGCCAAACGTCCCGACAGATCCTTCATGGACATGAGCCACTTCAAGCTAGCATGATCCGTGATGCAGGTGAATGGCATCCCTTCGACATATGGCCGGAACTTCCGGATGGCCATGAGCGCCGCGAGACACTCTTTCTCGGTCACGGTGTAATTTACCTGATGTTTATTCATCTTGGCCGAGAAAAATGCAATTGGCTGCTCTTGTCCGTCGTCGTCTCGCTGGAAAAGCACCGCCCCGACTCCGACGTGTGACGCATCGCACTGGATAAAGAACCGTCTCTTGAAGTCCGCATGCACCAGGACTGGTGCAGTCGTTAAAGCCATCTTCAAAGCTTCTACCGCAAGCTGAGCCTCTGGACTCAAGGAAAACTTAGAATTTCCAGTTTTCTTCAGCGATTCAGTGAGTGGGGCGGCCAACGTCGCAAAGTTCTTTATGAACCGGCGGTACCATCCAGCAGTCCCAAGGAACGCTCTCACCTCCTTCATCGTCCTAGGCTCTGGCATCCTCCTGATCGCTGCTACTCGTCCCGGATCCATTCGTAGACGACCTCCACCAACGATAAAGCCCAGGTAGGTCAATGATTTGAAGCAAAACTTTGACTTACTCATACCTATCGTTAACCCCGCTGCTTTCAGGCATTCCGCGACTCTCCGAAGGTACCTGAAGTGGGTCTGGATATCTGGAGCCAGTATCAGTAGATCATCGAGGTAGACAAAAACGTTGGAACGGATCTCAGCTGGGATCACTCGGTCCATAAGTCTCACCAACCGCTGCGCCGCGTTGCAAAGTCCGAAAGGCATCACCCGGAACTGGTAGAGAGGCCGACCAGGAACCGTAAATGCCGTCAGTTCCTTGCTCTTCGGGTCCAACTCGATCTGCCAGAATGCGATCTTCAAATCCACGCTGGAAATGTAGAACGTTTGGTCGATTCTGGACAGGATTCCGTCGATACTCGGCAGCGGGTAAGCGTCTTTAATGGTCAAATCGTTCAATTTGCGCGCGTCTAAGCAGAACCGATCTTTCCCAGGCCTCGACACTACCGTCGTCCGGTTGCTCCACGGGCTCATGCTCTCCTCGATGACTCCGAGCGCTAGCATCTTGTCCACCTCATCCTCGACAACCTTCTGCTTCGCTGGAGACATGGGATATGGCCGATCCTTGAAGACCTTGGCTCCCTCGATCAGCTCGATCGTGTGCTTCTCCAAATTCGTCGTACCCAGACCATCCTTCTCAAATGTGAGAAACACCTCCTGGATCTCAGCGAGCTGTCGTGCGTCGGCTCCGGATAAGGTCCAGGATTCGGGATCCGGTTTCTCCTCGTCGTCATCCTCCTGTTCGGCGTAGTGCTCCATATCCCTAGCGTGGATTTCGTCTGCCTTGACGCTTTCCGGGTCGCTGGGGCCTATCACCGCTGGAGCCAAGCCAAACGCTTGCCAGAAGTCCACTCCGAAATAGGCTTCCTGCTCCAGGTATGGACATACATAGAACAGGATCCGCTTTATCTGTCCTCGGTACTCCACAGGTAGCTCGACGCGTCCTATAATCGTGCGATCCTCTCCAGACGCCGTTCGGACCACAGACAGGTACTTCTGGATTGGTACATCCAACGCCTCGACGAGCTCTCTTCCACCTTTGCCCAGCAGGCTGACACTAGCTCCCGTGTCCAATAAGCCAGTCAGCTGTTGGGTCAGGATCCGGACTTCAGCGAATGGTCGAGGGTCTCCCGTTCCACTGCGCTTCACAGCGGCAACCACTTCTCGCCTCTTCGCTCGTCTCTTACGGAATCGATCCCTGGCCTTCTGGACTTTCCTAGACACCGTTCGCATGCCGGCTAACTGGTGCTCGGAGAAAATTCGGTTCCTGGTCTCCAGGTACCGACGCATCCTTTCCTCATAAGGTAAGTATTTTAAATGGTTCTTATAACTACTCGTACATACTAAACCTTTTTTACATTCTAGAACATTTACTGCATCGCGGGACTCTTGTCTGGACGCATCCTTCCCGCTCTCGGATCGCCCAGCCGACCGTTTTCCGCGCAATCCGGACATCTCGGAGACACAGTGTCTGGCCTTCCGCATCGGTAGCAGAACAGGCGCCGTTCTGTTGCCGCGCAGTCACGGAAACCATGGTCTACGGCTCCGCAATTCCAGCAGCCCGCTCGGAACGGATTTCGGGCCTTCGCTTGTAACTCCTCCACCTGCCACTGGGAATCCTCTGCAGTGTCGGGACCAGCTGCCTCGCTAACCCTGGCCTTCTCCGCCGGAGGATAACGCATCGGGTGCGCATAGGCCGCGCGTCCTCGTCGTCCAAAATTGCGCTCCACCTCGCAGCACTCTTCCCTCAACTCGTCCACAGTCATCACATCCATTGCGTAAACAAATCTTGCAATACCCTCTCTCAAGCCCTTTTTAATTATTTTAACCATCTGTCGCTCTGACAGTGGTTTTTTTAGGCGAGAGGCTAGCTGCTGCATCGCATGGACATAGTCCTCAACGGCTTCTCCCGGCTGCTGTTCCCTCTGCAGAAGCTGATGCATCCGGTCGTGCTCCGTCTGGTGGCCTCGGAACCTGTCCATCAGCGCAGCACGCAGCTGTGGCCATCTCTCCACCCTACGTTGACGCACGTGGACCCAATACCACTCGCGTGCCCGTCCGGTTAGCAGCACATGGAAATGGCGGAGCACTTCCTGCCAAGGGCACTGGTACTGCCGCTGCAGGAACTCGAGCCGGAACAGGAAATCTTCCACCGAGTTTCGCTCGTCCTCGCCATCAAATGAAACGCCCCACCGCTCGATGCGAACCTGTTGGCTGCCGCCACCTAGCCCTGTATTGGCATAAAAGCGCGGCTCCTCGCGGAAATCAGAAGCCCTGCGGTCCTCGAAGTGCCAATTTCGAGACTCGTTGCGTTGCCCTCGTTCGCCATCCAGAGGATATCCTGGACTGCTGCTCTCCACCGGAAACGACTCCAAGGGCCTTCTAGGCGGCTTTGGTGGAACCTTTGGTGGCGGTGGACGGGAGCCAATCGTGTCTGCTGATGGTGCAGTCTTTGGAATCGCCCCTTTCTGGACCAGACTTGGAGCCAGTGGTGCCGCCGCGTCCGTCCAACCCGGATGTTGCTGCTGATCGGTATGGTTCCCCTGTGGAAGCTGCGGCCGCTGAGCAGCAGGCCTTAACACCTCGTTCATCAGCTTCATCATTTCCAGGAACCCACCTCGAATTTCATTCCTTAAGGACTGGCTGACGCCGGACTCCTGAGCCTTTCGATGGGTCTCTGCCGCCTGGGCCAATGCCACGTTTACGGCCGACCTCGCCGCGTTGTCCAGAAACGCCTCCTGTGTACGGTCACCCCTTCCGTCGATCTGTAGAAGCTGGTTCGTCTCCGAGTTCACTTGCTCCAGAACTTGGTGTTGCGTGGGATCTGTTCCCACCTGAAGTTCCCTGCGCAGCTCTTGATGAAGACGACCCAACGGAGTCCTTGGCAGTCCCATCGATATACGTGGCTGTTCGGCCCCGGCAACCTCATCTAAATCGGTGGACCACAATTTCTCCTCTTCCTCGGCCGGAAGAACCTTCGATCGGAGATCGTAATTGGAAGGCATCGTACAGCACAACAAAAAAAAATATATGTATATTTCCCTAAAAATTATAATATAACACCCGAAACAAATCACCAAAAGAAATAAATACTTAAGAAGAAAAATAAATATAATACGACAAGTAAATATTAAATAAACAGATAAATATATATACATGTAAGGACAGATAATAATTATTGAAACAAATTTTTAAATAACTAAATAAATGTATAATTTTAGGAAAGATATCTATAAATTTTTTTGTGAATAAATAAATACTTGGGAAAATGAATAAATAATTTAGATAAATAAATGGAATTAATAAATAGAATAAATAAATAGATAAATAAATAATATATTATATTTATGATTTTTCCTTTTTATTTTGTTTCTTTTAAGATTTGAATTTGGGGAGATGGAACCGGTCACCAGCCGGTGGACTTCGTGCCGAAAACTTTTCTGCGCTTAATTATTTTATTTCCCGTCATATGTCCTTCCACACGCCGCTCGTCAACTGGACTGGCTATCAACTATGTTGATAGCCGCCAGTTAAGGACATCGGCTGCTCGTTGAATCCTTTTTGATTTGTTTTCGCGCGTATGTTTTGATTCTCAGGTCGTGGTGATCGTGCAGCTCGTGTCCATCACGGGTCACGATCACACATTTAAGTTCAAAACCGAGATGAAAAATCAAACACACCCACGAAACCAAAACAAAGGATCAACTCCTACTCTCACAAGAAAAATATAACAAAACAAATTACTTTACATCAAATAAATAACTAACTAGACCCTACCTAATTTATCACAGATTTTTTTATCACAGATTTTAATCACCGATTTAGCTATCAGCAGGTGCAAATCTTGTCCCTTTTGGGCCAAGATGCCACCCGCAGGTCACCGCTGCTTCTGCGATCTGTGACCAGGAGCAAATTGCCTCCAGTCTGGGCAAGCCTCCTGTCTGCTCTAAATCCTAACGTGCTCTCTTAATTTTTCCCCCAGCCCACCACTTCCGATGCAGTTGCATGCAACTTGTATTGCCCTGCAAGTCACCGGTCGTGTTGGCTGAGGGGAAAAGAAAAAGGCAAATTGGTGAGACGCCGTCGTCCCGACAATTTATATTTATATTTAGATTGGGCGCCATAATGTTATGGAACTGCATATTGTTCTCCCTGGGACGGCCCCGGCTAGCTCCGGAATCCTCAGGGCGGAGTTCCCCCAATGTCCCTACAGCCCCACAACATTAAATATCGATTACTATCGACGTCTCACACTACAAATACTAACATCTCTAATAACAAAAAAAAGGTAAACAAGACAAAATAAACAAACCGGGACAAATATGACGGAAAAGTGGCATTGGATGTAGCTGCCACAGCGCACCCACCCTTCCTGTGGTGCCCCTAGCGTAGCGAGGGAGGCACCACCCATGTTCCGAGGCCGGAGCCACTGCCAGGCCAGACTACGACCGGTTCATCTCCCCGCTGGAAATTGCCTTAGGCCCACATCATCTTTATCTCCATTCTAAGTACATTTATTTATAAATATATACATAAGGTTTCCAAATATAAACGTTAAGTATATCCCCTCCTCTTTATACCATTTCTTACAGGTCAGGGCAAAACCACTACCCGGCCTGGACTGCACCAGCTGCAAGGCCTTCTTGAAATCGGAAATTTGGCCCCGCAGAAAAGTTTAAGCCAAGTGGCTGTCATTAATTAAACACCTCTTTTTTCTCCTAGTTACCCTGCTGGAGCTCCAAGAGGACACAAAAGGGACAGGTAAATATAAATAAATAAATTGTATTGAGTTCTGCTAAGCCCGCTTTCGCAATTTCAGACCCCGAGTTAGCGCAAGGCCAGACTCAAGCTCGCGGAATCACGAAGACGTGCAGAAACGGACAAGGGTGAGTACACAAATTTACAAATACAAAAATTAATCTTAAAATCTAACCACAGGTGCGGCGAGAAAGCCGGCTGCGGGTCGCCGAAGGACGACTTGGGACCCTTATAAAGGGACGTGGCGGTCCGGAAACCGGTATTACGCCCTGCCCCGGCCACTGCAGACCGTGACGTCGGAGATGCTGCGTTGTTTGGGAGTCGCGTCGTGTTCGAGGCGTAGTGCGGCTCGGGTTCTACGTGCCCGGAACGGACTCACCGAGGTAATGTATATAAGCTCAACTGCCTGCGGCGGTGTTGGTTGGTGTTGATGGCTGTGGCTGTGGCTGCCGCCTGTGGCTGTTGCTGCGGCCTGCGGCTGTCGCTGCTGCCGGTGGCTGTTGCTGCTGCCGGTGGCTGTTGCTGCTGCCGGTGGTTGTTGCTGCTGCCGGTGGCTGTTGCTGCTGCCGGTGGCGGTTGCTGCTGCCGGTGGCTGTTGCTGCTGCCGGTGGCTGTTGCTGCTGCCGTTGGCTGTTGCCGCTGAGCACTACCACGAGGGCTGCTGCCCTCCCTCCGAGAAAATTGTAAAAAAAAACCGAAGAAAATCACAGAAACTGCCGGGGCCCTATGTACTAGGGTCCCCGGTGGACCTAAAATAAAGAAATTTCCACTTAATTTCCTAACTTTACTCGCACTAATCGCACTCACTTTTTCTTGGCCTATTCTAAGCTAAGAAATATAAAAATCCCGTCGACATGGCTTCGATGTCTGGCAGCAACTAACCCTATCCCTGACCTACGCAATGTCATGCTGATCACGCCATGTTCCCTTTTCCTCTCCCAAAAGTGGGTCATTGGACGAATCCAAGGCCATCCTAGCCATACCCAGAGCGAACCGGGCTAATTTAAATAGCTAGATAGCCAAGGGCATGAGCAGAAGGGGGCGCCACTTCAGTAGGCGTTGCCACCCACCAACTTTTATCGATAGGCTTTTGCCCTCGATTTCGATCTACTCCCGGCCGGTTCCAACTTGAAATGCAACAAAAATAACTTTAGTAAATATCCCCTCAATCTTCTATCCCCTCCCGCCCTACCAATTTTCAACTTCCAAACTAAATAATGCATCTTAAAAAATTATAATATATTTACTTAATTAATTTTTAATCACTTTCAACATCTAAATCAAAGGAATAGGTATCTTTACATTCAAAGGTATCCAAGTCATCTTCATCATCATTATCTGTAGTAGGAGAACTATTTAGGAAATCGACATTTGGTGGTGTTAAAAGATCATTAAAAGAGCATTTTTTTATTCCAGCATCCACATAAGCAACAAAGTTCTTAATCCTCTTTTTCAAAGGATCTATGTTTTGCTTTAAGTTTCCAATTCGATGCTGCAACACAAAGTTGTAAAGGCTTTCGGTTTCGCGCCCATGTGCCAGCCAATACTCTAGCATTTCTCCATAACATAGGTCTATGTTGTCTAGCAAAAAAGTTTTTTTTTTTGGAAAATGGAGCAAAAACGAGCAAAAAAGGTTTATGTCATCGTATTGTAAATAAATGCAAGAACAAAACTGCGTTAATAGTTTTTATAATCCGGCACAATCCAACATACTTTTGTTCCAAGAAACACGAAAAATTATAGGTTAAAATTGTTAAAAATACAACTCTACAAAAGCACACATACACAAAGACAAATCACATTAAACAAATATTGCATTAAGCATTTAAATTTTACATACCTCCACTAATATTTTTCATTTTACTTTGTTTTAAAATGTTAAGTAGAACTTTTGCAATCTTTCTTTAAAGTGTTGATTTTATTTAGCGCGCCAAAAAGTCAACATTTCTGATCAACGAACTGCTGACTTTCAGGGCTACCAAATTTAACAGGGCTGCAATTTCAGTAACGAAATTGCGATTTTTAAATGCAACGTATATTATTCTACGAAGATAAAATGTTTTTTTTTTTCATAACTTCAAAAAAAAAAATAGGTTTTTGCAAAAATATTGGGCATTGGGACCAGTGTGCATTGGCCAGCATTCAACATGCATTAGTGTAAAATTTTCCAGCGACAAAATTTTGGCATTGCAGGAACTTTGTATCAGACACAGAGCTGCTCAGGAAAATATCAAACAAGTCCTTCGCGACAGTTAGCGACAGAGGTAGTGACAAACTGCAAAATATGCACTACAGCAAAGTATGACAGACACCCCAAGAAAACAGAACTTGGGGTAACTCCAATTGACATTTTTTCCACCGATAAGAAACTATTTTTAACTTGCATCGACAAGTTCTCAAAATTTGCGACAGTACAACCAATAGTATCTAGGCAATAGTGGACGTGAAAATCCCTATCATCCAACTAATAAACTTATTCCCAAATACCAAGGCAATGTGATAACGAAGCGTCTTTCAGCTCTGAAACGATCACATCGCTACTCAAAAATCAGTATGGCATAGATCTTGTAAATGCACCCCCGCTGCACAGCAGTTCAAACGGACAAATCGAACGCCTCCACAGCACCATAACAGAAATAGCAAGGTGCATCAAAATGGATAAGCAAATTAATGATACAGAGAAGTTAGTTGTGCGGGCGACCGTTGAATATAATAAAACATTACACTCGGTCATTAATCAAAAACCCATTGATGTAATTCACTCTGCTTCCGACGAAGTTAAGCATGCATTAAAAATGAATATTGCAAAAGCACAAAAGGATAATTTTGACAGATGTAACCCATCAAGACAAAATAGAGTATTAGAGGTAGGAGAAAAGGTCTACTTAAAGAACAATAGAAGACTAGGCAATAAGCTAACTCCGTTATACACGGAGAAACGCATAGAAGCGGACATGGGGACAGCTGTCCTTATCGGAGGGAGGGTGGTCCACAAGGACAACCTTAAATAACTTTTTTCTCTAATATATGCGCACTTAACACACCCAACACAAACACACACTTAGTTTTCTAAGCTAGTAGACTTAACCTGTCATTTTCTTACAGGATCGCGGGAATCATTTTAACAATATTTGCAGTAGTTAACGCCAGAGTGACAGACTACACTCACGCCCGGTACATCCCCATAACCGACGGAGTTGCATTGGTGTGGGAACATAGGAATTACTTTAGACATTCGAGCAATTTAACAGAGTTCTCAATTATGACAGAAGAAACAACTAAATTGTCCAAGTTATTTCCACATCGCCAGAAGCCTAGACTTTTTAGGCACCGCGTTAAAAGTGATAGCGGGCCCTCCTGATGCAGCTGACCGTGAAATGTTAAAAATGCCCGAGTCTCGGTTAATTGAGTCAAGGCAGATTAACAAATTAACCTACGCCGTCAACGAAATCATTAAGGCAAAAAAGAAGGACCTGATTGACACCCCACATTTATACGAAGTTCTTTTGGCCAGAAACAGAATGCTAATTGCAGAGATACAGAATCTGATGCTCACAGTCACACTTGCAAAGTCAAATATCATAATCCCTGCCATTTTTAATCATGAAGATTTGAAGTCCGTTTTAGTTGATCAGCCCACAGAGGTCCCTGTTATTAGCCTAATTGAGGCATCTAATATTAAAGTCCTTCAGTCCGATAATAGTGTTCACATGCTCATTTCATATCCTAAGATAAAACTTACATGTAAAAAGATCACCGTTTTTCCCGTTTCTCACCAACACACCATTCTCCAACTACGGACAACATGATAGCTGAGTGCAACCAGGAAGTCTTAGCGATCAGCGATTGCAGGTCGACAATGTTCGAAGCATTCTGCAAACTGGCAACCCAGGACACGTGCGCCCGAGGTTTACACGCAGGGGTCACGGCGCATTGTAAAACGCAGGCTAGCCACCTAAGCCCCATAACGCTGGTAGACGATGGTATAATAATAATCAATGACTGTCCGGCAAATAGTCAGCACGGATGACGGCCCCAATATAAGGCGACCGAGGAGGTTCTTAGTTCTAAAGGGGGAATAGTTAACATTAATGAAGAGTAATAAACAGTCGGTAGAACTCTTGGATGATTCTTGGATCACCCTAATGTTTCTAGATGCAAACTCAGCATACCCGTCTTTGGGGGCTGTGCCTGGGTCCCATTGGTTCCCGGTATGGTGAGTTATGGTCATTTTGCCTGCCGACCAAGCTAAGTTTTTCGTACAGTTAAGACCCTCAGTTCTGTTTTACTTATTCTTGAATAAAGAGCACTTGGCTCATAAACCTTACTCCGACCACCGCCGTTATATTATTATATTCGCCCACTGAGGGTAAGGCCAGGGGCATAGGGGGCAGTCACCCTCTCACCATAAACTTCACAGACACCAGGGAGCACCTTACCGGTGCCACATCACCATCAGCCTGACCAGGAGCGGCACCGCCACCAGGCAACCTCAACTCTACCTGACCCGGCCAGGAGCGGCACTTCCACCGGGCAACTCAAGATAACATAATCGAGGACCTTACCGGTGCCACATCACCATCGGCCTGACCATCTGCTTTTAAACCTTCTATTTCATAAAATATGTGTTTTGTTTGAAAAATTGTTATGTAGTGGTATATTTTAATTATTGAGTATCCAATGACTGTGGATACTCTCTTATAAATGGGTAATTCTATTCCGTTTTGGTAAATGCCTTTTTTTATAAAACAGGCTGTAGCTCCTGTGTCTGTGTTTTTTGGTTGAGCTGGTGACTAAACTTGTGTGCGTTTAGCTGGCTGTTCTGCTTGTTGAAATGGTTTTCTTTCTTGGTTATAGGAGTTTGTTTGGAAGTTATTATTTTTGTTTTGATACTGCCAACCTTTGGGAAATGATTGGTTATTAGGATTATAATTTGGAATTGGAATTAGATGCTGGCGTCCACTTATATTGGCTCACTCCTGTTTTGATAAGTATTGTTTGTTTGTGTCCAAACATTATTAGTTGGGTTTGAATCGAACCGAGCGTTGTTATACTGATAGTTATTATTTTAATAGCCATGTTTGTTGGTGTTTTGGTAGTTATTATTTTGCCATTGATAATTTGTATGATTATCATTGGTACTATTTAGGCGCAATTGATTGCCCTGATTTTTGTTGTCAAATTTATAGTATGAATCATATGAAGTTCGTGAAATTTCGTTAAAGCGGCGTTGAGGAGTGCTAAAACGATAAGCGAACTGTGCCCTCATCTGGTTGATTTCCATTTCTTGCTTTCTGGCTAATGCGTTTAGCAAGTTTGGAGGGTTAAGGGAAAATAACATGCCGGAAATTGAGCCGTTTAGGCCAGTTATAAACCCTCTCAAGGCATTTTGCCTATGTCTGAGGTTTGTTTCTGTGGCTATGGGATTTTCTTTCCTGTAAGTCATTATGGTTTTATTTATTAGTAAGGTTAATTTTTTATTAACCAAATTATAAAAGTCCATAACTGAGAATTTATTTTGCGTAAGGACGCTTTTGTCGCTAAAGACGAAGTCGAGGTTTAACACCGTTCCGTGATTTGTTAATTATTTTATTTATTAAAATGGTTAAAGCTAAAAATACCTGCGGCTTTTGCGAACGTATAATCCCATTGTGGTTTCAGCGGCTTCCCATAAGCCCACATATGTAATTTTTTAAGGAGTAATCCGGGTCTTGGAGCACGAAAAAAACTTACTTTCGTGAATTTTTTTTAAAGATCTTACGACAATTTCACAAATTTAATTTATTGTACATTAATGTTTATGGTTTGACCAACATTGTGTAAAAATTTGAACCAAAAATTTTTAAAATTGAGCCGTTGAGGCAGGCTTGAACTTGACCTCATAAAAAATTGTGTCCTTGCGGTAGGCAAAATATCTCCGCAAATTTTTATCTGAAATCAAAAAACCAAAATTTTTCTGATAGCGAATGTGTCTCGCTTTTCCTCTACGAGCCATTTTTTTTTAAAGTTAAAAATTGAATTTTTTTAGCGCTTTTCATAAAAAGTGTCATTTTTTACGTAAATTTTGGCCATATTTTAGCTTATAAAATGAGTTGTAATTAAAAATTTAAAAAATCCCTCCGTTAAGGACAAGAGAATTATGTTTAAAAGAAGTGTGCAAAAGCAGAAGTTGATCGGTGCAATAGTTTTTGAGAAATCGTGACTACCGACTTCAAAAAAGTGGTTTTGAGAAAAACGCGTTTAAAGAATTATGTTTAAAAGAAGTGTGCAAAAGCAGAAGTTGATCGGTGCAATAGTTTTGGAGAAATCGTGACTACCGACTTCAAAAAAGTGGTTTTGAGAAAAACGCGTTTAAAGTGCCGCATCTGCCCGACGCCAGAGCCCGAATGGCTTGTTGTGACGTTCGACGCGCTGGGTTTTAAATTTCTCCCATTCCTACAGTTTTGCTTCGATCGACTTGAAATTTTTAGACAACATTCCTGAAACTTTGTACTATTATATAAAAAAGTTTGAAAAAAATGAATTTTTTGAAGTGTCAAGACCCGGATAACCCCTTAAGCTTCCAGAAAACTGGGGAACGGATTTTACTACCTCCAAAGTTTCGTCGCATGTTATGTTATCGTCAATCTGTTCGACTTGATATTCGGTTACTAAATTAGCTCTTAAGTCTAACAGGGTACGTAAATTTTTTATTTTTTTTTAAAGTTAAAAATTGAATTTTTTGTAGCGCTTTTCATAAAAAGTGTCATTTTTTACGTAAATTTTGGCCATATTTTGGCTTATAAAATGAGTTGTAATTAAAAATTTAAAAAATCCCTCCGTTAAGGACAAGAGAATTATGTTTAAAAGAAGTGTGCAAAAGCAGAAGTTGATCGGTGCTATAGTTTTTGAGAAATCGTGACTACCGACTTCAAAAAAGTGGTTTTGAGAAAAACGCGTTTAAAGAATTATGTTTAAAAGAAGTGTGCAAAAGCAGAAGTTGATCGGTGCAATAGTTTTTGAGAAATCGTGACTACCGACTTCAAAAAAGTGGTTTTGAGAAAAACGCGTTTAAAGTGCCGCATCTGCCCGACGCCAGAGCCCGAATGGCTTGTTGTGACGTTCGGCGCGCTGGGTTTTAAATTTCTCCCATTCCTACAGTTTTGCTTCGATCGACTTGAAATTTTTAGACAACATTCCTGAAACTTTGTACTATTATATAAAAAAGTTTGAAAAAAATGAATTTTTTGAAGTGTCAAGACCCGGATAACCCCTTAAGCTTCCCGAAAACTGGGGAACGGATTTTACTACCTCCAAAGTTTCGTCGCATGTTATGTTATCGTCAATCTGTTCGACTTGATATTCGGTTACTAAATTAGCTCTTAAGTCTAACAGGGTACGTAAATTTTTTATTTCGTCTTGTAAAGGGGTTACATTGCTAGCAATCAATCGGACAATTAAGTCTGTGGTTAATGTTTGTTCGGGCTTTTGTTTGTTAGCGGTTCGGCTAGTCGACGGACCATTTGTATCAGTCATTTAAAAATTTTGTATAGTTAGCGATACGGATAGTCTCAGCTCAATTTTGTTTTTTTCATGTGATCGGGCAACATTTAAACAATATGTGTGATTTTTTTCTTCCAAAAATATTAAAAATTGACTGAGATACAGGCAATCTCCGGCGGCGCATCGAAGAAAACACGTTTTGCGGTGTACACGATAACTGGTCACAGAATCATCTGATTTGAAAAAATCGAATTTCATTAGTTAAAGGGCAAGATTCCTCAGGTAACGCTGTCGAGTTTTTATTTTTTTTCGATTTTTTAAGGCATTTAAAAGTCAAAAACAAGAGAGAACGCTATAGTCGGGTGCCCCGACTATCAGATACCCGTTACTCAGGTAAAGGGAGTGCGAGGGAGATGGAGATAGAAACTTTGATCACTTTTGAAAAATTTCTTCTACATTTCGATAGGTATTGATAAACACAATAAAACTGCATTTATATTTAAATTTTTAAAATCGTATATAACCGATTGTGGGCGTTAAAGGGGGCGTGGCACCTTTTTGAAACAAACTTGCGCTGCGTAGGAACTCCTAGAATCTGCATGCAAAATGCCAATCTTCTAGCTTTTATAGTTTCCGAGATCTCAGCGTTCATACGGACGTACAGACGGACATGGCTATATCGACTCGGCTAGTGACCCTGATCAAGAATATATATACTTTATAGGGTCGGAAACGCTTCCTTCTAGCTGTTACATACTTTTGCACGAATACAATATACACTTTTATTCTACGAGTAATGGGTATAACCACGATTTTCGCCCAAAAAGTCGAGTTATTTGTTGCTCTAAAAAAAATACTCGACAGGGTTACCTGAGGAATCTGGTAGAGAAATACTGTGCAAAATCTGAAAACCGTGCAATAGATTTTGCAGAATCGTGTACACCGACTTTGAAATGTCCACTTTTCAGGAGAGCGTTTTAAAGTTTGGGACACCCAAAAATTCAATATAAAACGCGCTTACTTACCGACGTTCAACTGCCCATAAGTTGGGAAGTTTTACTCGGATCGATCTAAAATTTTAACACAATATTTTCGAGATAATGTCCATTCAGAAAAAAAAATAAAATAAAAATGCAAACAAAAATTTAAATACTATACCCCCCTTAAATTAATTTCACTTGTACAATACAATCATTCTTAGACTAATTTCACGACTGCCCAAGCTTAAGTTGGTTCTCTTCCCTTGTTGACTCGGGATCGAAGCTTTTAAAGTTTATCTTCGTAATTTTCCGAAGTCTTGGTTTCCGAAGTTAATTCCCGATTAAGATTGCTGTGATCAGCATGGAAAATTTGGAAACGAACGCGATGCCTAAAAATGAGGGTTCGCAGTGCTGGGATTCTTACTGATGTTTAGCCTAAAGTTTAGTTCGCCTTTGGCGGCTAGCTAGGGGGAATTTGTTTACGTCTGTCTCAAGCTTGGCTCGCCGTTTGCGAGGATGCGGAATGTTTATATGATAACAACCCGTGAGAACTCAGTAGCAAGCTCTGCCAAAATAAATTATTTAGAGTATTAATAAGAATCTTTAATTAAAGTTATAGTTAATTTGCCTATGTGGATAATTTGACTTTGGTACTTAAGTAATTTGTATACTGCTTTTAAATAATATATTATTTTATAAGGTTTTAATTTAAGTGTGGAGGCCGAAAATGATTAACTAAAATTATTTAATATAAATCAAATAATTTTTATTAAGTTAAACTCTTCAAATATAGAATTTTATATTCGGTAATAATAATAATAATATACAACTTTATATTCTAAAATGACTTTACTCAAATCAACAAAATTTCATATCTAGTTTAAATACTCAAATATTTTTTTTATTTTCTCTTCCTCTCTCTCCCTCTCTTCAAGACAGTTTCGTTTTATAAATCACAGAGGATAACGAAATTCCATTACCCTATCCATGCTACAATAACACATGATACAATAACTTGCTCACTTGTTCACTTGCTCACTTGCTCACTTGTTCACTTGTTCACTTGCTCACTTGCAAGATTACAATTGAGCCCTGCATTTCAGAGTATTGAGTATTGAAACAAAATAAACGGAAGAATGATCAGGTTTGCGCAATCTGAGAAAACAGCTGATTGACTGTATGACCGTATGCAAAATTCATTAAAAAAATAAATAAATACTTTTTGAACCAAAACCACCAGATGGCAACTGAACACGTGAACAAAAAAGAGCAAGTAAGAGAGCAAAACTGAGCAATTGAACAAAGAGGAGCAAGTGAGCAAAACTGAACAAGTGAACAAATAAGAGAGCAAAACTGAGCAAGTGAACAAAAAAGAACAGCTTTAAATATAGCATATATATATATTCATCTAGCATATTCTATCTTTAAATGTATTTGAGACATTAAGGATTTGCTTTGTTAAGCCTAGTACTCAGATCGACGAAAACTGTACGCCAGTCATCAGAGAGAGTGAGAGGCAAACAGCTGGCGTACACTCTTCGTCAACGTTTTTTTTCACCCCGGTCCACAGATCGACGAAAAAATACCAGAAAATTGCATTGCGTTGCCAGTCTGCGCAAATTAACTTTGGGTGCACCCTAGCGAAAAGATTAAAAAATTTTATCTTTTGGCGTGCGCTTCTCACTAAACATTTAAAGAAATGGAGGGAAAAAATTAAAAAAACCTGCAAAAGTCGAGTGCAGGAGTTTACATGTGGGGTCAAAATAACACTAATACTATGTTTCTTAGGTCAAAAAAAACAACTGTTAAAGTTAAATTGTATTGTTTTTTAATTTCTTTGTACAGCGGCAGACTTGTCTAGCCAAGGTAGTTGATAATATTTTTTAATGGCTCTTTGCCGCAAACACCATATTTGAATTTTACTGCAACAAACCCAGCTGATTGACAGTACGACCGTAGTACGCTTAATTCTGATGAACTCTCGAAATTTTGGTCACACTGGAAAGATTAAAGTTTGTACGCTAGCGTACTCGTTTGTTGATCTGAGTTCTACCAAATAAAGCGTTTTCTAAAATGCCGAAAGTGATATATAAACAAATGTTTCGCGATGCTTGGCTCCAAAATAGCGAGTTCAAGGCATGGTTACGCAAACTGTACGGAGATGGAACCAAAGCATATTGCTGCTATTGTTAGTCTACAATACATACTTTTGCACGAATACAATATACACTTTTACTCTACGAGTAATGGGTATAACCACGATTTTCGCCCAAAAAGTCGAGTTATTTGTTGCTCTAAAAAAATACTTGACAGGGTTACCTGAGGAATCTGGTAGAGAAATACTGTGCAAAATCTGAAAACCGTGCAATAGATTTTGCAGAATCGTGTACACCGACTTTGAAATGTCCACTTTTCAGGAGAGCGTTTTAAAGTTTGGGACACCCAAAAATTCAATATAAAACGCGCTTACTTACCTACGTTCAACTGCCCATAAGTTGGGAAGTTTTACTCGGATCGATCTAAAATTTTAACACAATATTTTCGAGATAATGTCCATTCAGAAAAAAAAATAAAATAAAAATGCAAACAAAAATTTAAATACTATACCCCCCTTAAATTAATTTCACTTGTACAATACAATCATTCTTAGACTAATTTCACGACTGCCCAAGCTTAAGTTGGTTCTCTTCCCTTGTTGACTCGGGATCGAAGCTTTTAAAGTTTATCTTCGTAATTTTCCGAAGTCTTGGTTTCCGAAGTTAATTCCCGATTAAGATTGCTGTGATCAGCATGGAAAATTTGGAAACGAACGCGATGCCTAAAAATGAGGGTTCGCAGTGCTGGGATTCTTACTGATGTTTAGCCTAAAGTTTAGTTCGCCTTTGGCGGCTAGCTAGGGGGAATTTGTTTACGTCTGTCTCAAGCTTGGCTCGCCGTTTGCGAGGATGCGGAATGTTTATATGATAACAACCCGTGAGAACTCAGTAGCAAGCTCTGCCAAAATAAATTATTTAGAGTATTAATAAGAATCTTTAATTAAAGTTATAGTTAATTTGCCTATGTGGATAATTTGACTTTGGTACTTAAGTAATTTGTATACTGCTTTTAAATAATATATTATTTTATAAGCTTTTAATTAAAGTGTGGAGGCCGAAAATGATTAACTAAAATTATTTAATATAAATCAAATAATTTTTATTAAGTTAAACTCTTCAAATATAGAATTTTATATTCGGTAATAATAATAATAATATACAACTTTATATTCTAAAATGACTTTACTCAAATCAACAAAATTTCATATCTAGTTTAAATACTCAAATATTTTTTTTATTTTTCTCTTCCTCTCTCTCCCTCTCTTCAAGACAGTTTCGTTTTATAAATCACAGAGGATAACGAAATTCCATTACCCTATCCATGCTACAATAACACATGATACAATAACTTGCTCACTTGTTCACTTGCTCACTTGCTCACTTGTTCACTTGTTCACTTGCTCACTTGCAAGATTACAATTGAGCCCTGCATTTCAGAGTATTGAGTATTGAAACAAAATAAACGGAAGAATGATCAGGTTTGCGCAATCTGAGAAAACAGCTGATTGATTAACAAATGTTTCGCGATGCTTGGCTCCAAAATAGCGAGTTCAAGGCATGGTTACGCAAACTGTACGGAGATGGAACCAAAGCATATTGCTGCTATTGTTAGTCTACAATTTCAGCAAAAATCTTCGAAATAAGGCTGCATGCAGCATTGAAGAAGCACATGTTAGAAATGGGCTCGATTGCTCAACCGCAGAAAATAAGTTTTCTTGCTAAATGTTGCAAGACAGAGGAAGCATCACTTTGTTTGTACATTGCCGAACACTCTGCTATATTGCCATTGAACGACTTGTCGTGATTGTGCACAACAATCACCTCTGAATTGATATTTTATCTTTCGGAAACTGTCGCAATGGAAATTTAAAGACCTAAACAATAATATAGGCCCCAATGATTTTTGCCACCCACATAAAAACATAATAAAGTTTCATGTTTTCTCTCATTTGGGTGTAGCTTGTTTTACCCTTGCAGAGGATATTATAAATTTGGTCAGAAGTTTGCAACGCAGTGAAGGAGACGTTTCCGTATATATATTCTTGATCAGGATCAAGCAGATCAAGTTTGAAAAGCGCCTATAGCTCCCATAGGAACAATAGGGTGAAATCGGTTAAAATTTGTTATTTTTCAGGATATTTATATCTTCGGCTTTCCGAAGTTTTTTTATTTTAGTTTATTAGACCCTTGCAGAAGGTATTATAATTTTGGTCAAAAGTGTGCAACGCAGTGAAGGAGACATCTCCGACCATATAAAGTATATATATTCTTGATCAGGATCACCTCCTGAGTTGATATAAGCATGTCCGTCTGTCCGTCTGTCTGTTTCTACGCGAACTAGTCTCTCAGTTTTAAAGATATCGAATTCAAACTTTGCACACACCCTTCTTTCCCTTGCACGCAGTATATAAGTCGAAACGGCCGGGATCGGCCGACTTTATCCTATAGCTGCCATATAACTGATTGGTCGGAAATGCCATAGCTTTGGTGTTTGTAAAGTTAGGAAGTTGGGATTTTCTATGGGTTTTATATTTGGCCAATCAATCCGACCTACCAAATTTCATAAGAATCGGCCGTCTATATCCTATAGCTGCCATATAACTGAACGATTGGAAATCCCATAACGTTGGTGTTTTTAAAGCTAGGAAGTTGGGATTTTTATGAGTGTTAAGAATGCATCATATGAATAATTTTGGAGAATATAATTTACAGAATATTCTGCAAGGGTATTTCAACTTCGGCTCCGCCCGAAGTTAGCTTTCCTTTCTTGTTCTAGCTTATTTTTTCAAAAATCTAGCTTTTACAGGCGTTCAAAACCTGGCAACACTGGGCGCAACCTTCTTCAAAATGCGCCTTTTTGCGACTGAATGACCAAACTCGTGCAATGAGTGTGCGAGCATCAAAATGAGAATATGAATGAGAGCGCAAAAAAGAGAGCGCACACGAAGCGTCAGGGGCCTGCTGCTAAAAGCCCTGTGTCCATTTTCTTTGTATGAAATGACCAGTCTATAACGAAGCTTGGCTCTGCTGTCATTCGTAAACTTATTCAGAAGAAAATAAGAATTACAAGGAACGATAATCCCCAGTTCTAAATCAATGTATTATATATCAAACTATAAAATGCATAAACATTTTAGCGTATTATGTTATTATTATAATACGCTATAAATCCTTATTTCTTAAATAAAGCTTATCACTGCTGAAAATTCCACTGTTTCTATTTTGTCGCTATTTTGTTGGATTTTTTTATTTTTCTCCACCATTTTGCAATAAAACTTTAATCTTTGCAGTGTGCCTGCATTTTCGAGAGTTCATCAAAATTAAGCGTGCTACGGTCGTACTGTCAATCAGCTGAGTTTGTTGACAAGCAGTTAAAATTAAAAAAAACGTATTTGCGGGAAAGAGCCTTTAAAACTCCTGCAATCGACTTTTACGGGTTTTTTGATTTTTTCTCTCCATTTTTTTAATGTTCAGTGAGAAGCGCACAACAAAAGATTAAATTTACTATTAGGTTCACCCAAAGTTCATTTTAGCAGACTGGCAACGCTATAAAATTTTCTGGTATTATTTTCGTCGATCTGAGTACCGAGGTCAAAAAAAGCCAGACAATCTTTTTGGACAAGTTATCTGAACAGAAATATATAAAGCCTAGTATCCAGATCGACAAACGATTACGCTAGCGTAAAAACTTTAATCTTTCCAGTGTGACCAAAAGTTTGAGAGTTCATCAGATTTAAGCGTGCTATGGGCGTACTGTCAATCAGCTGGGTTTGTTGACAAGCAGTTAAAATTCAAATATCGTATTTGCGGGAAAGAGCCTTTAGAGATATTATCAAATACCTTGGCATGACAAGTCTGCCGCTGTACAAAGAAATTGTTTTTACAATACAATTTAAATTTAACAGTTGTTTTTTTTAATGTACTGATAATTATTTGCTAATTTAAAGTTCATAGCTGCACTTATATTGTTTTTTTTCGTACATTCTGGACCTAAAAAACATTTTGCTCTGACAAGAGGCACCCCAGATAGTATTAATGTTATTTTGTCCTCACATATAAACACCTGCAATCGACTTTTGCGAGTTTTTTGAGTTTTTCCCTCCATTTCTTATAATGTTCAGTGAGAAGCGCACGCCAAAAGATTAAATTTTTTAATCTTTTCGCTAGGGTTCACCCAAACTTCATTTCCACAGACTGGCAACGCTATGGATTTTTTCTGGTATTTTTTTCGTCGATCAGGAGACCGACGTGAAAAAAAGGCCCGACGAAAAGTGAACGCCAGCTGTTTGCCTCTCGCTCTCTCTCATGACTAGCGTACGGTTTACGTCGAAATGGATACTAGGCTTAAATAAATAAATACTGTATGGTTGGCGTTCGGAAAAGTTTGCTCATTTTGTGAAACAACTTTTTATAAGATTTCACCAACAATTCATAAAATATTGGTTAATGGTTACCAGATTAAGGGGGTAAAGTTAATTCAGTGCAAAATCGGCCATTTTTAAAGAATTTTTATTGGCGCTGAGACAACCCGTATAGTGTCAGCTCAATTTTCGTTTTTGGCATGTGATAGGGCAACATTTAAACAACATGTGTGAATTTTTTCATCCAAAAATATTAATAATTGAGTGAGATACAGGCTAACTCCAGCGGCGCCTCGAACGTTTTTTGCGGTGTACACGATAACTGGTCACAGAATTATCTGATTTGAAAAATCAAATTGCATTAGTTAAAGGACAAGATTCCTCAGGTAACGCTGTCGAGTTTTTATTTTTTTTTTCGATTTTTTAAGGCACTTGAAAGTCAAAAACCCCGATTTTCGCCCAAAACGTCGAGCTTGGTTCCACTAGGATTCTTAAGCGAAATGCCTCTGGAGCAACAAAGTTTACAAAAAAGATAGATTGATCGCATTTAAGGAAAAATAGTCTGCTCAATTATATGGCTAATCTATTTCACAGAGCTATAGATTCCTCGGATCCATTATTGTCGAATATTTCTCTAAAGGAAAGAGAAAGAAAACAAAACACTTCTCAAAAGAGGTATTAAGTCTCTTGGACCTTTCGTCTACGGCTGAAAATGAAAACGAAATAATATTTTATATAAATCTACTATCAATCAGTTTGCACGGCCGGTAAGCGTGGGCGTGGTCGCACTGCCCAATTTTTTTATCACAAATTATTAATGTCACAAAAATAAAATAAGCGAGTTTGTAATTTTTCGACTTTATGCCAAAAAAACGGCATCTGGACCATAGTGCGCTGGCGAAATTGTTTTTCGATCTGAGTACTAGGCTTGACTGTTTTTACGCATTTTAAGTACATATATGATGGTCAGTCATTGCCAACGGACAGCATTTTGAAGACAAGCTGGAATTTTTTTTTTCTCTGACTCGTCAAACAGCACAGAATGTTAGCACTGACAGTAGTCAGTACTAGTACTCAGATCGACAAACGAGTATGCTAGCGTAAAAACTTTAATCTTTCCTGTGTGACCAAAATTTTGAGAATTCATCAGAATTAAGCGTGCTACGATCGTACTGTCAATCAGCTGGGTTTGTTGACAAGCAGTTAAAATTCATATATGGTATTTGCGGGAAAGAGCCTTTAAAAGATATTATCAACTACCTTGTCAAGACAAGTCTGCCGCTGTACAAATAAATTAAAAAACAACACAATTTAAATTTAACAGTTGTTTTTTTAAATTTACTGATAATTATTTACTAATTTAAAGTTCATAGCTGCACTTTTGTGTTTTTTTGTACATTTTTGAACTAACAAACATTTTGCTCTGACAAGAGGCACCCCAGTTAGTATTAATGTTATTTTGTCCTCACATGTAAACTCCTGCAATCGTCTTTTGGGGGTTTATTTGATTTTTTCCTCCATTTTTAAAAATATTCAGTGAGAAGCGCAGGCCAAAAGATTAAATTTTTTAAGCCTAGTATCCACTTCGACGTAAACCGTATGCCAGTCATGAGAGAGAGCGAGAGGCAAACAGCTGGCGTTCACTTTTCGTCGGGCCGTTCGTTCATTTCAGGTGGTTGGCAACGCGAAGTAATTTTCTGGTATTTTTTCGTCGATCTGAGGACCGAGGCGAAAAAAAAAGTTGACGAAAAGTGTACGCCAGCTGTTTGCCTCTCGCTTTCTCTCATGACTGGCGGACAGTTTTCGTCGATCTGAGAAACACAAGCCCACACAAATGAAATTGTTGTTGGCTGGCTCGGTCTTATCAGCAGTGAATATTGACTGAAATACGAATGTGTAAAATTGTTTTGTAAATATTCTGTCCTGCAAAGCTTTATACAGTGGCTCACAGCTTATTTGAACCACTTACTATCAATAACTTTAACAGCCTATAAAAACAAGAGTAAATGCAACAATTATTTTCTTGAGCCAATAAAAATAATATGCTAATTTATTCTGAAGGATAATTTAAATTCCAAATTTCAATTTATCCGAAGAAATAACTCAAAGCACACGCCCGTTATAATGTAGTCTTGGTTCATCTGGAATCGTAACCACTGTATGTTTTTGCCAGATCAGACATACCCGTTACCTAACATTTTAATTCAAATCTCCGAAATATCGTTCAAAGCGTAATTTTGTAAACTAAATTATCAAAAGTGGCTCCAGAAAAAAAATATTTATATTATTTTGAATGGCCACGAACTTTATAGGGATTTGTAAAATAGTTCAATTGAGCTATGACCTTTTTGTAATTTTTTCAACAATAATTCTTACAAATATTTTTAAATACTTTGAAGAAAGGAGCCACTGGTTTAAATGTAGGTTTTTATTAACCATGCTCTTCACAACCCTGCTTAATTTTTCTTAAAATCTTTTTTTAAACAAGTTAAGGATATAAAAAAAATGTTACAAACAAGTATTTTGAGGTCAATATTAAGGTAGCCTTCCAATAACACGGAAGAGTAAAGCTTTAAAAGCTGCTTTTGGAAGCTTTAAATCCACCTTTCGTTTAAAGCTTAGCCGTCAGTTGATATTCCTTCAGTCAGCGTTTGTTTAGTGTACATATATAATGTCGCTTCTTTTTGTGTAGATATAATAAATAATAATATAAACGAGAAGTTTTTGGATAAACGGCAACATATTTCGGATGGCAATTTGGAGCAGCTGATAAAATTTCTAAAGTAAATACAAATTTACATAAGTAATTATAATTAATCATTTCCACTTCTATTTAGATGAGTTATAATAAAAATGTTTTTTTTTTGGTGCCACTTCATTATTTTGTTTTTTTCTATAAATAAAAGTCTTATAAATATATATTATTTATTGCAATTCGTTTGCAAATACAAAACTGCTTACTTATTCCTGTGCGTATGTTCATTTGTATGACACGCATGATTCGTACGAATCATACATACTTATGTACATACATATGTGCATACATTATACAATTGTTTGAAGAAATATTTGCAATCATTAATGTGTATAATAATCATACTACGTTATAATACTTATTTTAATATCCCATTTAATCTGACGTATTGTGCTTGTGTGTTTACGTACAGTGGCGTGCAAGTCTGAGTACATGTTTGCAACTATTGACTTTGGGCCCGCATAAAAAAGTTATTAGTAAAGTAAATGAATCCAAATTTTTTGTGTTTTTTCTTTTAATATTTATTAACAAATCCTTATACAAAAGATAACAAAATAAACTAATTGGTTTCCTTAAGAAATAAAAAACAAAATAAACTCGCATGTACTCAGTTATGCTCAATTTGAATTTTTCAACAAAAGTTGCACAGCTGATTCAATTGAAAGCTTAATTACCAAATTTTACCGTTTGTTTTTGAGAAGCTTCTATTTTAAAGTTCTTTATGAAAGAATTTAACTAAAAACATACAAAATCTCACGTGTTTTTGCTGTTTTGCATAAAAAATAAAAAATGAAGAAATTGTCAAGAGACGTTGAAGATTCGGTAGTAAACCTAACAGAAAATGGATGTTCGACACGAATAATATCCAAAAGTTAAAAATCAGCCAATCAGCAGTATTCGTGTCCAAAAAGGCGCGACGCGGTACCCAAGGTACAGACAAGTGGTCCACGTCGAATTTTGACTGATGCAGATGCAAGTCTTATGATCCAAAAATTAAAAATGAGAAAATTGTAGACCCAAGGATGCATCCGCAGCCATAGGTAAGCCCGTCAGCCAGTGGACAGCGTGTCGAGCACTCAGGCGCATTGGATACGTCTCAGAAGTGAAAAAGAAGAAGCCGGCCTTGTCCAACAAAAATATAAAAGCGCGACTAAAATTTGCGAGGGCGCATAAAAATTGGAAGTTGGACGACTGGAAAAAAGTTATATGGTCTGATGAATCTAAATTCAATCGATACCAGTCGGATGGTAAACAATATTGTTGGAAGAAGCCTGAAGAGTCGTTGCAGAAACGAGAAACCGTGAAACATGGAGGAGGAAGTGTCATTGCCTGGACCTGTTTTACTTGGTGGAGCGTTGGACCAATTAAGAAAATAGATGGAATTATGAAGAAGGAAGACTATCTTGATATTTTGCAGATCCATCTTTGCATTTTGTTGACAAATGTGCATATAAGGAGAGTGACATCACATTCCCACAAGATGGGGATCCAAAGCACACTTCCAATATCGTCAAAGAATGTAAAAAAAACATTTCAAGTTAATGGAGTGGCCAGCGACTCAGTGCGATAGTGAAAAGACGATTGGGACTCTACGAATCGGTACCAGCAAACCAGCACGAGTTGTGGCAACGAGTTCAGCAAGAAAGGAGATCTATTCCAAAAGAAATTATACAAAATTTGGTAGAAAGTATGCCGAATCGAATAAATAGCGTAATTAGAAATAAGGGTCTTTGGACCAAGTATTAAAAATAAGCGTTTGTTGAAAATTCAAATTGAGCATAACTGAGTACATGCGAGTTTATTTTGTTTTTATTTCTTAAGGAAACCAATTAGTTTATTTTGTTATCTTTTGTATAAGGATTTGTTAATAAATATACAAAGAAAACACAAAAATTTGGATTCATTTACTTAACTATTAACTTTTTTATGCGGACCCAAAGTCAATAGTTGCAAACATGTACTCCGACTTGCACGCCACTGTATGTAAATATTTTTATGAGGATCCACAATGCGTCGAGTTACGATGTTAAAGCCTAGTATCCAGATCGACGAAAACCGTACGCCAGTCATGAGAGAGAGCGAGAGGCAAACAGCTGGCGTTCACTTTTCGTCGGACGTTTTTTTCACGTCGGTCCCCTGATCGACGAAAAAAATACCAGAAAATTCCATAGCGTTGCCAGTCTGCGGAACTTTGGGTGAACCCTTGCGAAAAGATTAAAAATTTTAATCTTTTGGCGTGCGCTTCTCACTAAACATTAAAGAAATGGAAGGAAAAACTCAAAAAACTCACAAAAGTCGATTGCAGGTGTTTACATGTGAGAACAAAATAGGATACTAGGCTTAAGCCTAGTACTCAGATCGACGAAAACTGTCCGCCAGTCATGAGAGAGAACGGTACTCAGACCGTCGAAAAAAATACCAGAAAATTGCATAGCGTTGCCAGTCTGATGAAATGAACTTTTGGTGAACCCAAGCGATAATAATAAAAAATTTTATCTTTGGGCGTGCGCTTCTCACTGAAGCCTAGTATCCAGATCGACAAACGAGTATGCTAGCGTAAAAACTTTAATCTTTCCAGTGTGACCAAAATTTCGAGAGTTCATCGGATTTAAGCGTGCTACGGTCGTACTGTCAATCAGCTGGGTTTGTTGACAAGCAGTTAAAATTCAAATATCGCATTTGCGGGAAAGAGCCTTTAAAAGATATTATCAAATATTTTGGCAAGACAAGTCTGCCGGTGTACAAAGAAATTAAAAAACAATACAATTTAAATTTAACAGTTGTTTTTTTTAATTTACTGATAATTATTTGCTAATTAAAAGTTCATAGCTGCACTTTTGTTGTGTTAAATGTACATTCTGGACCTAAAAAACATTTTGCTCTGACAAGAGGCACCCCAGATAGTATTAATGTTATTTTGTCCTCACATGTAAACACCTGCAATCGACTTTTGTGAGTTTTTTGAGTTTTTCCCTCCATTTCTTATAATGTTCAGTGAGAAGCGCACGCCAAAAGATTAAATTTTTTAATCTTTTCGCTAGGGTTCACCCAAAGTTATTTTCCCCAGACTGGCAACGCTATGGAATTTTCTGGTATTTTTTCGTCGATCAGAGATCGACGTGAAAAAAAGGCCCGACGAAAACTGAACGCCAGCTATTTGCCTCTCGCTCTCTCTCATGACTGGCGTACGGTTTACGTCGAAGTGGATACTAGGCTTGAACATTTAAAAACATGGAGGGAAAAAATAACAAACCGTAAAAGTCGATTGCAGAAGTTTTCTTGTGAGGGTCTTTTGGGGTGCCTCTTCACAGACAAAGTGTTTCTGAGGTCAAAAATTTACGAAAAAACTAAATAAAAAACTTAGAAAAATCGCCTGTTAGAACTAAGTGCAGCTATGAACTTTAAATTAGCAAATAATTATCAGTAAATAAAAAAAACAACAGTTAAATCTAAATTGTATTGTTTTTTAATTTCTATGAACAGCGGCAGACTTGTTTTGCCAAGGTAGTTGATAATATCTTTTAAAGGCTCTTTCCCGCAAATACAATTTTTGAATTTTAACTGCTTGTCAACTAACCCAGCCTTTTTTTCACGTCGGTCCTCAGATGGACGAAAAAATATCAGAAAATTGCATAGCGTTGCCAGTCTGCGGAAATGAACTTCGGGTGAGCCCTAGCGAAAAGATTACAAAATGTAATCTTCTGGCGTGCGCTTCTCACTGAACATTATAAGAAATGTAGGAAAAAACTCAAAAAACTCGCAAAAGTCGATTGCAGGAGCTTACATGTGAGGACAAAATAACATTAATTCTATCTGGGGTGCCTCTTGTCAGAGCAAAAATTTTTTTAGGTCAAGGATGTACGAAAAAACACAATAAAAGTACAGCTATGAACTTTAAATTAGCAAATAATTATCAGTAAATTAAAAGAAACAACTGTTACATTTAAATTATATTGTTTATTAATTTCTTTGTACAGCGGCAGACGTGTCTTGGCAAGGTATTTGATAATATCTTTTAAAGGCTCTTTCCCGCAAATACGATATTTGAATTTTAACTGCTTGTCAACAAACATAGCTGATTGACAGTACGACCGTAGCACGCTTAAATCTGATGAGCTCTCAAAATGTTGGTCACTCTGGCAAGATTAAAGTTTTTACGCCAGCATACTCGTTTGCCCATCTGAATTCAGTCTTTAAAATAGAAACGCAGCCAAAATGCCAAAAAAAAATAATGCGCTAACCCCAAAAAATACTAAAATCTAAAAAAGTCGTATGTGCAACAAATACTTTATTTATATTTTTGTCCATATCTTTTTATGGAAAGCGTTTTCTGTTTGGCTTTTTTCGTCATAAACTTCACAAAATATATATATTTGGAAACATAACCCATTTCTTACCATTTTAAAATGGTTACTTATTTAAAATTGGCATATGTCAGTTAACCCTCCTTGGAACGAATACTTTTGTGACTCACTGTAAGTAGATTTTTGGTCACATTTGATGAATTTTTAGGGGAATAAACCATTTTTTAAGAATTTTTTGACGTACTGATCAACTACACTAGTACTATTACCACAAGCACAAATATTTTAAAGGTAATACCAAATGGAAGGCAATAATAATAATCTTTACTTCCACAGTAATATTAAAGCAAGGAACAGCTGTTCGTAATGTCAGCAAGCTAATCATGTTAAATAATAGATAGCTGACTATATTGGAAACTAGAAAGAGTGTATACAGTATATTATGGTGTTATCGAGCTAAAGGCTAGTATTCAGATCGACAAAAACTGTCCGCCAGTCATGAGAGAGAGCGAGAGGCAAACAGCTGGCGTTCACTTTTCGTCAACGTTTTTTTTCACATCGTTCCTCAGATCGACGAAAAAAATATCAGAAAATTGCATAGCGTTGCCAGTCTGCGGAAATGAACTTTGGGTGAACCCTAGCGAAAAGATTACAAAATTTAATCTTTTGGCGTGCGCTTCTCACTGAACATTATAAGAAATGGAGGGAAAAACTCAAAATACTCGCAAAAGTCGATTGCAGGAGTTTACATGTGAGGACAAAATAACATTAATACTCTTTAGGGTGCCTCTTGTCAGAACAAAATGTTTTTTAGTTCAAGAATGTACGAAAAAACACAATAAAAGTGCAGCTATGAACTTTAAATTAGCAAATAATCAGTATATTAAAAAAAAAACTGTTAAATTTAAATTGTATTGTTTTTTAATTTTTTTGTATAGCGGCAGACTTGTCTTGGCAAGGTATTTGATAATATCTTTTAAAGGCTCTTTCCCGCAAATACGATATTTGAATTTTAACTGCTGGTCAACAAACCCAGCTGATTGACAGTACGACCGTAGCACGCATAATTCTGATGAACTCTCGAAAATGCAGTCACACTGGAATGATTAAAGTTTTTACGCTAGCGTACTCGTTTGTCGATCTCAGTACTAGGCTTAAATTTTGTATTCTTTTCGCTAGGGTTCACTCAAAGTTTATTTTAGCAGACTGGCAACGCTATGCAATTTTCTGTTATATTTTACATCGATCTGAGTTCCGAGGTGAAGCACAATTGTTTAAGTCTAGTACTCAGATCGACAAACGAGTACGCTTGCGTAAAAACTTGAATCTTTCTAGTGTGACCAAAATTTCGAGAGTTCATCAGAATTAAGCGTGCTACGGTCGTACTGTCAATCAGCTGGGTTTGTTGCAGTAAAATTCAAATATGGTGTTTGCGGCAAAGAGCCATTAAAAGATATTATCAACTACCTTGGCAAGACAAGTCTGCCGCTGTACAAAGAAATTAAAAAACAATACAATTTAACTTTAACAGTTGTTTTTTTTGACCTAAGAAACATAGTATTAGTGTTATTTTGACCCCACATGTAAGCTCCTGCACTCGACTTTTGCAGGTTTTTTTAATTTTTTCCCTCCATTTCTTTAAATGTTTAGTGAGAAGCGCACGCCAAAAGATTAAATTTTTTAATCTTTTCGCTAGGGTTCACCCAAAGTTCAGTTCCGCAGACTGGCAACGCTATGCAATTTTCTGGTACTTTTTTCGTCGACCTGAGGACCGAGGTGAAAAAAACGTTGACGAAAAGTGTACGCCAGCTGTTTACCTCTCGCTCTCTTTCTCATGACTGACGGACAGTTTTCGTCGATCTGAGTACTAGGCTTAACAAAACAAATTCTTAATGTCTCAAATACATTTAAAGATAGAATATGCTAGATGAATTTTAAAATATGCTATATTTAAAGCTATACGAATTTTACAAGCCTTTCCAATTTAAAAAATGCTAGAACTAGCTGATAATAAGCTAAACTGGCAACACTGCCTGGGGCCTGCCGCTTTGAAACTTTTGTGTCCATTTTCGTTGTATGAAATGCTCATGAGTGATTGAACAAAAAAGAGTTGCTCACTGAACTGAGTGAGTGAACATGTTCCTTCGAACTTGTTCTTTTTTGTTCACTTGCTCAGTTTTGCTCTCTTACTTGCTCTTATTTGTTCACATGTTCAGTTTTGCTCACTTGCTCCTTTTTGTTCACTTGCTCAGTTTTGCTCTCTTACTTGCTCTTTTTTGTTCACGTGTTCAGTTGCCATCTGGTGGTTCTGGTTCAAAAAGTATTTTTTTTTTTTTTTGTTTGATGAATTTTGCATACGGCCATACAGTCAAACAGCTGTTTTCTCAGATTGCGCAAACCTGATCATTCTTCCGTTTATTTTGTTTCAATACTCAATACTCTGAAATGCAGGGCTCAATTGTAATCTTGCAAGTGAGCAAGTGAACAAGTGAACAAGTGAGCAAACTGAGTGAGTTGAATCATTAAAAAAAAAGAACAAGTGAACATGTTCACCCAAATGAGCAGTTTTTACCCAACACTAATGTCGCTTTATATCGACGTGAAGTCTGAAAACATATTTAAAATATTTAAACACGAAAGAATGTTAGTTTTATGTACCGAAATCAAAGTTACTATACCTTTGAAAATAAAACAAAAATGTGTTATTACAATTACAATACAATCCGTAAGGGTATAAAAATTTTTGTATGTAGATAATGCATACATTAAACTAGAGTTTTAATACAACAAGAGGTCGCTGAGGGTGAAGTAGGAACGTCAGGTTCAGAATCGAGTTTTATTCCAGGACACAGGAGTTCTGAATATAACGGAGACGTTTTTTTACTGAGACACAAAATCCGCCTGGCTCGACATCGTGGCCGTAATAGACACAGCCGACTTCTATAACCGCACCACGTGATTGACTGCATTTTGACATTTTTGATCTATATTAAACTCTTTACAATACGCGAAATAAAGGACCATTCGTGTGTGACGTGTTAAATAAACATATTTGTTTTTAAACATTTACGGTAACGTACATTTTTTTCGATTTTAAAAATAAGTTTAAAGCTTTTTTACAAATCGGAGAAAATATTAAATAGTTGCCAAAGAAACGATTGCAAAATGAATAGAATCAAAGGTTGTTTAAAGAATTTTATGATCTTTATGTCACTAAATTTAAATTCCACCACACGGATTACATATTGACTCCATTTATATGCTTTATGGAATCTCAACTGGGATGCACATTGTATATTACCTTCTGACTTAATTCACCCTCCTCTGTTAATTAATTTACCCTCCCTAGCCAACCGTAGAACAATGCTTCGCACTATCTTCATTTACAACCTTATTCGTGATGAGATTGACACACCGACAGTATTTGCAGGTCGGCTAAACTTCTCTGTGCCAAAAATAATAACAAGAAATTATACTGATTTAACTATGTCTTGTATGAGCCTTTAAGAGCATTATGTTTTTTCATAATAGGGTTTTTCCGAAGGCTCGCTCCGGCCAAATTGCTGACACAGCGTCTGGCCGGAAGCTCGTGCATAGCCGGCAAACACTACCCATTGGAGTGGCCGCTATGAGTCTCTTTTTTGTAAGCTTTAAGTTTCAGTTAAGATTTGACTTTATATGAATAAAGAGCTGCTGCTCATACAAATTTTACTCCGACAACCGTCGTTAAATCCTTATTATGGAAAAACTGTCTGAGTCCCTAGGCCAGCAGGTAAAGAAGGGCAGTCACCCTTCATAATTAATCTGGGAGAATTCTTCGGCCAGCCCGCACCTCCTGGATAATCTGCAACTGCGAGGGACCACCCGTGGCATAATCAAATAAATTAATTGGCGCTCAACGCAAAAGTATCCACAGCGGTATAATAGGGATCATGTAAGTGAGCAAATCAGTCCTTATACTTCTCGGCATCTGCATTAGTGTGTAACTTCTAAAAAATAAAACAAATAAATCGCGGCCAGAATATTCTTCTGCAGCTCGAATAAATAAAACAAGTAAATCACTGCCAGAATATTTTCTGCAGCTCCGCTTTTATAATTTGGAGTTCATTTAAAAAATAAATACAACATTAATTAACATACTGATTATTTGGTGACATTGAGGAATTTTAAATTGTGGAATTATTTGCGTTATTATTATATTTGTTTCTGTGTGTTGTTTGCATTTTTAATTGCTAAAAATATAAATATGTCAGACATATGGAAATCTCATAAATCATTTTCTTGGCGACAGAGCTGTCTCATTGAATTGTGGGCATTTAATTTAGCCCTTATGTGTCGTTGTGTTTTTTGCTTATACCTAAAATTCTCTGTATTAGCTTCTCAACAAACTTGGGTTTTTTTTGTTTTTTTACTGCTTTCCCGCTCCGCGCCGGTACGCGAACCTGACACCGCGCATTCACATTTCGACTCTGTTAGCTTCGCTTCTTTGTTTACCATAGCGGCAGCTCAGGCGCCAAGGCCCCTTTGCTGTACAGTTTTGTTTATGTAAGGCTGCTTAGGCATGCAACTCTTGGTTAATGGAATTTAACATTGCTGTACATGTCATTCCTAAATTATAGGGATACCAAACAAAATAGCGACTCAGAGTCAGACTCTGAGAGGCTTCTAATTACTTCTACACCGAGTTAGGCGGCTACCAGTGCCGCTCCCAATACAAACATGTCCATAAACGCGGATCAGCTCCAGGCTGTCATCCAGGCGGCTATCGCCAACGCACTAACAGAAAAGGCTGGCGAGGACCAGCGCAGGGAGAATGAAATGCGCAAAACTATAGAGGAATTAGCTAGGCAGGTGGCAGAGGCGCGGATATCACCTGCCCAGATAAAAACCCCCAGATTAAAGTTTATGAACCCATTGATATCACAGGCAATGTTCAATGCAACGAGCCCCTAGACGCCGTTAAATGCCTGCCCGAATTTACGGGGGCACAAGAGACATATGTCTCTTGGCGGCAAGCGGCAGTAGCTGCATATTTTATATTTAGAATTTATGTATATAGCTAACGCCATTACCAGGCCGTAATTATTATTAATAGCAAAATTAGGGGCCCTGCTGATGACGTGCTATCTTCGTTTGGAACTGTATTGAATTTTAATTGCGATTATAAATCGCCTCGATTTAACATGTAGTGACAAGCGACCGATGCATGTCATAGGACAAGAGATGGCCACCCTCAGGCAGGGAAATCTCTCACTGCTACAATATTATGATGAGGTCGAGAAAAAATTGACCCTCCTTACAAACAAAGCCACCATGTTGCACGACGCTTCGGCGGCAAGGGTCCTGTGCGAGAAATTCCGGGATGATGCCATTCGAATATTCATCTCGGGATTAAAACGCAGCCTCCCAGATGTCCTCTTCTCGGCAAAGCCGAAGGACATGCCAACAGCGCTTGCTTTGGCCCTGGAGGTGGAGGCAAATCACGAGAGGTATTCCTTCGCGGATTCTTTTGAAAAAGAGCTAGGAGGATAAAGATAAGAAACAATATCCAAAGACGCAGGAGCGCCAACGTGCCACTCCTTAGAACCATTTCCAAACAGGTGCTAGCAAGAATCCATATTTCACAAAGCAGCACAAAGTTCAAGTCCACTCTGCTCCACGCAGTGATAGGCTTCGTGAGAATACTCCCGAGCCCATGGACATCAACCCTTCGCTGTCCAGGATGTTCAAGCCATCTCAGGCGCCGGCTTACCAAAACAGAAAGCCGGCCGTGTCCGATCGATCCGGCCCGCACAAGAGGCAGAGAGTTAACAATAACGCGCAGAGCGCAGGCGAAACTGAGGAAAAATACACCGCCGCAGCCTCAGGCGCGGTCTAAGAAATCAATGACGACGCCATTCATGAATATGATTCGGACGTTATTAATTTTTTTAGGGGAAAATCCCTGCTACCCGTCATCAGACTAAGAGTAGCTGGAGTAGATATGAAGCTTTTGGTAGATACGGGCGCGGCAAAAAATTTCATCCGTCCATACTAAAGATTTAAAGGCGTCCGCTCGGTAGAATCGCCATTTACGATACATTCTATCCATGGCGTCACCACCATCACTAGGAAGTGCTTTGTCTCCCTATTCAACTTGAAGGCCACGTTCTTCATATTACCATATTACCAGGCAGGGGCATCGCTTTGTCTAGCTTCCGGCCAGCCCGACTTCAATTTTACCAACATTGATTGCTCGGACGCGCCGTCTCTAGCTAGAGAGGCCTTTATAAAAATGCTCGGCGAACGAAAAAAAGCCTTTGCAAACCCTAACGAGGCCCTACCTTACAACACGTCGGTGGTAGCTACCATCAGGACGGTTAGTGAGGAGCCCAGTTATTCCAAGCTTTACCCATACCCAATGGGGGCAGCTGATTTTGTCAATAACGAAATCCCCTACAACAACCCAATATGGGTAGTAGACAAAAAGGGCACTGACGAAGCGGGCAACCGCAAAATGCGGCTCGTATTAGATTTTCCCAAATTGAACGAGAGGACGATACCTGATCGCTATCCTATGCCAAATATCTCTATGATACTAGGAAATTTAGGCAAAGCCAAATACTTCACAACACTCGATTTGAAGTCTGGCTACCACCAGATCACTCTGGCAGAGCGTGACCGTGAAAAAACTTCCTTTTCCGTTAACGGAGGAAAGTACGAGTTTCGCCGGCTACCGTTTGGTTTGAAGAATGCTGCCAGCATCTTCCAAAGATCCATCGACGACATACTGCGGGAGCAGATTGGCAAATTTGGCTATGTCTATGTTGATGATGTCATCGTTTTCTCAGAAGACGAAAACGCCCACATACGGCACGTGGATTGGGTTCTTAAGAGTCAGCACGACGCCAGCATGAGGGTATCACCCCAAAAAGCTTTTTTTAAGAAAAGCGTTGGCTTTTTGGGCTTTATTGTCACCAACAACGGTGCCACAACTGACCCAGAAAAAATCAAAGCCATTCAGAAATTTCCCGAACCCAAAAATATATTCGAGGTGAGAACGTTCCTTGGCCTATTACCGATGCTTCATTAAAGATTTTGCATCAATCACTAGGCCCATCTCCGATATTCTGAAAGTGGAGCATGGAAGTGTACAGCAACGGCTTGCTTTCCAAAAGTTGCGTAACATTCTGGCTTCAGAGGATGTCATCCTCAGCTACCCGGATTACAAGAAGGCATTCGATCTAACGACAGATGCCTCGGCATTTCACATTGGTGCGGTACTATTCCAAGAGGGAAGACCCATCACCATGCTATCTAGGACCCTAAAAGACCGAGAGGTTAACTACGCTACTAACGAGCTGTTAGCCATAGTTTGGGCACTGGCCAAATTACGCCATTACTTATATGCACTAAAAAGATATTGTTTGCGCACTTGGCGCAGTTATTAAAATTGTAAACTCTCTATAGTTTTAAGGCGAGAGCGAGAGCCAATAAAGCTTTCCTTCACTCTCGCGAATTTGCCCCGTCTCTCGCCCCCCTTAGATAAGCATAGCTATAAGAGAATGTAATTGAAAATTAAAGCCAGTGTTAAATCGAACCCGATCCAAATCGCACTCCCTTTAGTGGCTTTCGTCGTCAATAAAATCGTCAAAGATCCAACCACAAGTCGCGTTTCTTATTAATACAAAATAGTATTAAAATTACAGATATAAATTTCTATACTGACCACCAGCTATTGACATTCGCAGTATCGGAATCCAATCCGAATGCGAAAATCAAACGATGGAAAGCTCGCATCAACGAGTCCGGTGCTTAAATGTTTTATAAGCCCGGCAAAGAGAATCTCGTCGCGGATGCCCTCTCCAGACAGCAACTTAACGTTGTGGAGGCGGAAGAAGCTTATTCGTGTGCGGCCACTATTCACAGCGAAGCGTCGCTCACACACACCATCGAAACCACGGATAAGCCATTGAATTGCTTTCAGAACCATTTTCTCCACTGATAAGAAATACTTCCTCACATCCATTGACAAATTTTCAAACAGTAGAGGATCTCAAACCGGCTTTATTACAATTCTTAACGTCTTCCCTAAAGCCAGAGTCATTTATTGCGACAATGAACCCTCATTGAACTCGCACACCATTCGGGCCATGCTGGAAAATCACTTCGGAGTTAGCATCTCAAATGCACCCCCACTCCGCAGCGTCTCGAACGGACAAGTGGAGCGATTCCACAGCACTCTGGTGGAGCTTGCCAGATGCCTTAGAATTGACAAAGTCATTAGAGACACTGTAGAGTTGATCTTGCTGGCCACGTCTAAGTACAACAAGTCTATCCATTCGGTCATCGATAAGAGACCGGCCGACGTGGTAGTCACACAATCAAGTGACCCGCAGTGCGATAGACAAGATAGAATAACCATGCCCAAACTAAGCCCAAACTAAGCTGGGAAATACCTCCCGACAAAACAGAGTGTTCAATGTCGGCGACAAAGTCCTAGTGAAATCCAACAGGAGACTAGTCAACAAGCTTTCACCGTTATGCGAAGAAAAAACTGTGAAAGCGGACATGGGGACCACAGTCCTCATTAAGGGGAGGGTGGTCCACAAGGACCACCTTAGGTAGGCGAGACACAAGCATGTTGTCATTCGCCAGATAATTTTTTACTATTTTTCCATTTTTTATCCCTAGCCACTTGGCATAAGTTTTTGCCCTTATCACGTTTTATTATCATTATTCGTACTCATTACTCATTTACGCTTTATCTCATATGTTTTGGTGGTGGGCTACCCAAGTTTTATAAAATACTACAACAAATCCAAAATTACAGGCTTAAACCCATACCTCTGCTATTCCTTTTTGCCCTGACATCGGCGCACGTCACGGACTACTCGCATTCCTATCATTGATGGACGTATGGGAAGAATTCGCATTGTTGAGACACTCAGCGAATCTCTCAGAGTATAGGCGCGTGGTGGAGGAAACTGGTGGCATGATTAACATGTTTCCCCAGTCACACATACAAAAGCTTTTGATCGTAGATGTCGTTCACCTGCGTGACCTGCTCGAATCACTGAGCATCCACCATAGGGTAGCCAGGAGTTTAGACTTTTTGGGAGCGGCGTAGTAGTGGCGGGAACAAATATTAAAATATTAAATTTACTGAATTTCAACTTACCAATGTAAACAATAGACAGACAAATATTAACAACAAAGTACAGGAACAAATTAAATAGTATTTCCACCACTGTCAACCAAATTCTGAGGTCGGCTAAAGAATACCAAGTTGACTCGGGACGAGATGTTATTATCTCGGAATAGGATGATTGCGATGGAGCTGCAAAATTTATTGCTAGCAATAACTCTTGCCAGAATCAATATAGTTAGCCCCAGCATATTAGATCATGCAGACCTGGAAAGTGTGTGGATCGAGCAGCCCACAGATACCCCCATTAGAGATATGCTGTCCGTTGCGTCTGTCAAAATATTACAATCCGTTAACATTTTACATTTCATTATTAAATTTCCAAAAATTAAGTCAGCATGTGTCAAGATCACAGTTTTTCCCGTGTGTGACACAGTGTGCAACGGAGAGATTCACACAGTCAAAAACTGCTCCGTGTCACCTGGACCCTGATTTTGTCAACTGGCGCTAAGAAGATCATGCGCCTAAGAACTCCACGCTGGGGGTATTTCGCACTGCGATATCCAACATAGCGATTTGCACCCTATCACCCACGTGGATGAAGGCATTATCATCATAACCGATCGCCCGGCTTGTGTGAGGGTGGACAATGGCACTTACGTTCACTTACGAGGAACTCACCTCATCACATTCATTGACGGTTAACGAAACCCGTTACGTCAATCACGACGTGGCCCGGAAAAGGGTACCAGGGGTGGCTAGATCGCCTTCCCTGAACATCACCCTGGAACACAACATACTCAGCCTTCCATACCTTTACCGCTTGAGTGAACGTAACCTGGATCATATTAAGAAATTCGGGGAAGATATCAACGGCTATCGTTCACACCAGATAGTGCTAATCGCAGGAGCGATCTGCTGCGCGTTGATCTGCGTCGGCCTCACTTATCGGCAAGTCACCCAGGCCAGGAGATCCACGGCCCAACTAAGGAAGGTGATTGCCCAAATAGGGTCGGCCAAGGGCGACCTTAATTCTGAAGGGGGAGTAGTTAACAAAGTTAACCGGGCGACGGCAAATTGCTGACACAGCGTCTGGCCGGAATCTCGTGCATAGCCGGCAAACACTATCAGTCTCTTTTTTTTAGCTTTAAGTTTCAGTTTAGATTTGTCTTTATATGAAGCTGCGGCTTGTTACTGAAAAACTGTCTGAGTCCCTAGGCCAGCAGGTATAGAAGGCCAGTCACCCTTCCAACGTAATCTTCATAATTCATCTTGGAGAATTCTTCGGCCAGCCGGCGAACTACCACAGCGGCGGACCTTGCCACCCGAAACCCCTGGATAATCTGCAACAGCGGTGGGATAATCAAATAAATTAATTTGTATATTCATATCTCGAATCTATCTTCACGAGAATCGTGAGATACGATACACAGATGCGACCGCCGGTCGGTTGGGCGAGGGGTGGGCCGTGGGAGTCAATATTTTTGAAAATCTTAAAAATATTTAAAACGAAATTTCCGAATTTCCCTAATTGGGTCTGATATATATAAAATAATAAATAAATTTAGTAGTAATAATGTGTTTAGTTTAAAAACGTTATTATCCTATATAAAAAATAATTTAATGAACTTAAAAATGTTTTTACCTGTACCTCAATTGGTATATTAAAATCGACATTGAATTATATCTTTAAGGTGTTGCCGCCAGAGCTAACACCAAATGTTTTCACAATTAAATAAGTTTTTAGTTAACGTACAAGCACCCTAAATCAATACATTTTTTTGTAACCCGTATTCCTAATTCGAACTTAAAGAGGTGGTCGATAAATATTGTATACTAGTGATTAGTGTTTATCCTATAGTTGTAATACCCTTCCTCAATGTAAGCTCACATTTATAATTTAATACAAACTTAACTTTTTACTAAGCTTACTATGTTTTTGTTTCTGAAGATTCTTTGTTAATATATATCTGCAATCATATGTTTAGTTGAAAGAAAGTTGTAGATCTTTTGTCGATGCGAAATATCTGATTACATGTTTTACTCCTATCCAATGCACAACGTAAGGATCCTTGTTGCGCTGCGCTAGATTAGATACTGAGTGTAGAATACCTGTCCTTGATGACAGCGCCAACCACATGAGTACACCTATGACCGCTTGATACGCTTGTTCGTTAACTCTTTCGCATCCTTCTTCGTCGCATGTAATTTGGAAACCTACATCCAGTGGAGTTACAGCTGGTCTACACTCCTTAATGCCGTGCCGCTGAAGCAGATTCTCAATATACAGACTTTGCAACTGGCTATGATCAAAACATTCGAATGATTGAGATATTTTGCTTTTTTAGCTCATGAGATAATTTTTATCTTGAAAAGCTATGATCAGGTCGTCTACGTATACAAAAATAAGTGGAAGATGCGGTCCACTTATATTCATGTAGAGACATGGCCTCGATTTACATGGATTAAAACAATGCTACGCAGAAATCTATCGAATTTACAGTTCCACTATCTGCTAGACTGTTTACGGCCGTAAATTGCCTTCTTTAGCAAAAGCACCCCGTCCGCGTGATCTTTGTCCATAAATCCGCATGATTGTTTTATGTACACAGTGTCTGTTAAACTACTATTCAGATAAGCCAAAGACCAATATAATCTCTCCATACGATTTTTTGCACACGAATTTTTTGTGCAGGCTTTTCAACTGGCTTTTCGCTCTCTTGCCCAAAAGCCAGCGAGAGGGCGCTCTAGAGCCAGCCGCACTCTTGCACGCATACTGCGACAGCCGATGACTGCATGTGTGCACATGTGTTCACAAGCGAAGAAATTCGCTGCAGCGCGCTGTCGAAATATACTCTTTATTTTAAAATTCTAACATTATTAAAAATACCTATTTTGTATTTCCTTTATATGATAATTATTCCAATGTAGTATATTTTTTAGTAATGACCAAATAGATCTACGTATATTAAGATACATCATTTATTTCATACATGACTTCACATTGAAATAATTGTCATTAGGGTATTCAGCGTGCGACGTGTGAACGAATTTTAAAGGCCTCAGAAATTTTGCGATTGAACAGGATGAATATTTTTATATTTATTGTATTTTAAATATATGGATTTAAAAATATGTGGTATTTTTATATTATACGTATTATAATAACATTAAATAAAATTATTATCATAATATAAATTTAATTTAATTCTGTTTGTAGGCGACCTTTGATGTATGTTTAAATTTTTTGAGTTTTTCCGGCTCGAGGTCAACAATTGAAAAATGTTTTAAATAAAAGTTTTTAAATTTAATTTTTTAATTTTTCCGATATATTTCGGTTGCACTTCGGCAACCGTCTTCAGGGCAACTATAATTAATATAAAAAAATAAAATAACATAAATTTAGACAATAAAAAACAAAGCTTTAAAAATTATTACACCTACATAATTTTACACGTCTGCACCGTCGGACGTTTTTTGTATATTAGCTTGGTGTCTTAATTTTAAGTCTGATCTGTGTTGTGATATTCGAGTTTTTAGTTTAAATTTAGTTGTTCCTACATATATACTGTCACATTTTTCATTTATATCTCCATTGCATGGTATTTGATATACAACATTGTTTTTGTCAAACATTTGTATTTTGGACTTGGTCTTGTTGAATATTGGTCGTAGGGTATTGTTGGGCTTGTGTGCTATTGTTATTTTTTGTTTATTATAAAATTCTGACTTTTTAAGGCGTTCTGATAGTCTTGGTATATATAGGTAGGTAGGTTCTCTACATTTTGTTTTTTGTTCCATGTTTTGGTGTCTTTTAATTAAAGTTCTAATTAGATGGTTTCTGAAGTCGTTGTCCTTTAAAATTTGTCTTTTTTCATTTTTGGTTTCTTCATGAAAAATGTTGTCCGAAATGGCTAGCATCCGTTGTATACAACCTACTGCTGTACTGATTATCATTGTTTTAGGGTGTTTTGAGTTGAAGTTGATGATTCGTCCTGATGCTGTTGGTTTTTTATACCACTTAAGTTTTAGAATGTTCCCCTGTCTATGAACCATTGAGTCCAAATATGCTAGTCCTCCATCTTCTTCCTGTTCCAGTGTGAATTTTATGTTTTTGTTGAAAGAGTTTAAAGCGTCAAGTGTGTTTTGTATTTCGTCTTCTTTTACTATTGCGAATAAATCATCCACATACTTCGTCAAAAGTCTTGGTTTGTGTCCTAGTTTTTTCAAAGTGTTGTCTAATAGCTCTTCCATTACTATGTCTGCAATTATTGGTGAAGCAGGGGATCCCATCGGCATTCCTTTTAGTTGTGTGTATATATCGTCATTAAATTTAAAGTATCTGTTGTCTTGTATGCAAAATTGTACTAATTTTTGTATGCTCTTTTATTTTTGTCCATTTTTCTCTAATTGTGTCTAGTGCAAGGTCTATAGGTATGCTTGGAAATAGTGAGACTACATCAAATGATATTAATTTTTCATCATCACAGATGTACGTGTTGTTGATTCTTTCTTTAAATTCTACTGAGTTTTTTATGTTGTAGCTGGAGTCTATGGTGATGTTCTTTAATATGTTTGCCATATATTTACAAAGTCCGTGTGATGGTGATCCTATAGATGAGCATATAGGTCTTAATGGCGTCCCTTCCTTGTGGATTTTTGGTAGTCCGTATATGCGTGGTGGTAATGCCGTTGTCGTGACTAACTTATTCCTTTCGCTCCGTGAAATAAGTCCTTTTGTGAGTAGATTTTCCGCTAATTCATTGTTTCTTGTTTGAAGTTTCGATGTTATATCCTTTCGTAAAATCCGATATGTGTTCCTTTCCTACAAAATGTTATTCATTTTTTGATTGTAAGTATCTTTGTCCATGGCAACTGTCTTGTTTCCTTTGTCAGAAGTTAAAATTAGTATTTCGTCATTTTCCTTTTAAAATTTTCGTGTCTGCCCCACAGTGTCTAGTATTGCGCGATCTATTGCACTTTCCCGAACCGACGTCATATAATCTTTAATAAGTAAAGAGAATTTAGTGCGTGACTCTTCTTGTTGCTCTTTTCCTGTAAGAGTTTGCACCAATTCCTCTCCGTCCGCTATATACTTGAAGAGAGGGAAATTCTTAAATTTATATAAATATTTGTATATTAACTATTTTAATTATTTAGAAAAAAGAAAAACCCAAAGGGGAAACAAAAAAGGTTTGCCCGCTTTTCTTTCCAAAAATGCTTCAAATCAAATTTAAAAGGCACAAAATCATTAAACCAAATTTTAGTTTCACACGAAATACTAAAAATAGATAACTTATAAAAAATGTACTTGTATTATATTTAAATATACTCCTAATGTAGCTAAATGTTGAAAATTAACCTACCCACCCTACCTAATAAATAATAAATATTTATATCTGTATTTGTATATTAACTATTTTATTTATTAAATATACTAAAAAATTAAAATAGATAATATGCTAAATATTCTATTAAATTGATTAAATAATTAAAATAAAACTGCTTGATTAAATATGAATATATTTAAAGGCAGGTTGATAATATTAGATATGATGATATTCGTATTTGCTTTAAATATTTTAAGTCATTAAATCAAAGTTTAATATATTTGAATTAAAATTAAATTTAATATTTCCATAAATCATTAAAAAGTGAATAAAAAAAAGGACATGGATAATATCCTTTATCCTTTAAATATTATATATTTAATTTAAATAAACTTCGTTTTTTTTTTTTAACAATCATATTCAAATAACTTTATTGAAATATTTTTAAATTTAATCAAGCAGTTTTATATGTTCTGTACTAAAAATTATGTTTTTATTTTAATTTAAATATGTAAAACGAAACTATGAATTAAATATGCAGATATTCGTTTTTAAGGTATATAAAAAAGTTTTACATCAAGCTTCGTTGCCACATGTACATAAATGCAATTTAAACAAGAGAGAACGCTATAGTCGACGGTCTCGACTATTAGATACCCGTTACTCAGCTAAACAACTTAATATAAATATGCCTTCTGGTATGTTTTTCGCCGCTCGAATTAGCACCTTGGCCAGCTGTTCCAATGTCAGATGGCGTTAGATGGCGCTATTGTATTGCGCCATCTACCCCAAGACATTGGTACCACGGGCCATGAAAGGCTGAAATGTAGGCGCTAGCCAGGCTTAAGCGTTTAATGGGTTTTTGGGCGTTAGAGTGGGCGTGGCAAACTTTTATTAGGCCAATCGATAGGTATTGACGAAACAAATACATATCAATTTAAATTTTCATAATAGCATCAAAATTGTGGCCACAGCTTGTGGCTTGTGGGCGTCAGAGGGGGCGTGGCACCATTTTGAAACAAACTTGCGCTGCGTAGGAACTCCTAAAATCTACATGCAAAATGCCAATCTTCTAGCTTTTATAGTTTCCGAGATCTCAGCGTTCATACGGACAGACGGACAGACAGACAGACGGACAGACGGACATGGCTAGATCGACTCGGCTAGTGATCCTGAACAAGAATATATATACTTTATAGGGTCGGAAACGCTTCCTTCTTCCATAATTTTGCACGAATACAATATACCCTTTTACTCTACGAGTAACGGGTATAATAAACATCCTGTTCAATCATAGAAGTTCTTTTGACACACAATTAGTTTTTTAGTCCAGAAATGATTTCTGGCCCAAAATCGTCTTCTCGAACAAATACGCACACATACGCACTTGCTTATTCGTGCAATTCTTTAATTAGATTTTTACGCTCTCAACTTTGTGCGAGCGAAGAGAATTTTCGTCGCCAACAAAAAACAAGCTGCATATTGCAAAACCAATGTATGGCGGCTATGCATCTTAGAGATTATATTGGTCTTTGGATAAGCCGTACAGACATCCATCTGGTGCATATATAATTTTAACTGTGCAGCTAGGGCAAGTATGAAACGAATGCTTTCGATTCGACAGACAGGTGAAAAAGTCTCAGAATAATTTATTCCATACTGCTGTGAGCAACCCTTGCCCACTAGACGTTCCTTATATCGCTGCACTTGCCCGTCGGCATTCCTCGTCACAGTAAAAACTCATTTGCAGCCTATAGCGCGTTCTGTTTTGGGAAGATCTACTATCTTGCAAGTATGGTTGTTCATAAGATTTTTGTACTCTCGAGTCATCGCTTTCAACCATAATTCAGAATCAGGACATCTAATTGATTATTCGTAGCTTAGCGGAATAAATACGTCGCTGTTAATTGCTGCTCCTAAAACATTGAATTGCTTTCGCGGGCGTCCAGGTTCCCTCCGGTGTCATCATCCTCTGCGCTGTTCTCGTTTTCTGCACTGTCCTCATCTTCTGCGCTGTTCTCGTCTTCTGCGCTGATGAAATCGTCGCTGCTGTGATATTTTTTTATGCCCACCTTGTCTTGGTCGTATGAGCTTTCGTCGTCCGAACTGTATCCGTGCGACCCGGGGTTGACTTTGCCATCTGAGCCTACATCGTTGTTGCAGTTGTCCCTCTCAGCCTCCAGTTTGACGTTTGAAACACCACCGCCTTGTGGTAGGTCAAACACCATGAGTCCAGCATCCTTTTATCAGCTCGCTCGTCTAAAAGTACATCTCTCTTTTCGATAACTTGTCCAGTGCTAGGGTCGTAGAGCCTATACCCTTTGGCTGTTCGAAAATAACCGACCATTCGGTATTCCTTTCCTTTTTGCTTGAATTTACTTCGTGTGTGGCCCTTATCCTATGCAAGGAACCAAAAACTTTAAAATGAGATATTGATGGTTTTTTAACGTTCCACGCTTCCATCGGAGTCATGTCTTTCAGCGCGTTTGTAGGCGATCTGTTTCGTAGATACACACCCCCATAGAGACTCCACCAGTCCAGACTGCGTCAGCTAGCATCGGGCCATCTCGGTTAGCCCTCTCCGCTACGCCGTTTTGTTGTGGGCTGTACGGGATTGTCAACTGCCGCCTGATCCCATTCGCTTTGAGAAAGGTTGCGTTGACAAATTCCTTTCCGTTGTCCCTTCGTATACATTTTAGAAGCTTTCCAGTTTGCCTCTCCACGAGCTCCTTAAATTCCACGAACTTTGAGAATACCTCGTCTTTGCCCTTCAGAAAGTAAACAAACATGCGACGTGACTTGATGACTCGATGAACGTGAGAAAATATCGATTTCCACCCAGTGATCTTGTTCTAAAAGGACCGCATACATCTGTATGAAAAAGTTCCAATACTTCACTGGCTCGGCTTTTAGATTTATGTGGGAACGGTTGTACGGTTATTTTGCTCAACATGCATGTTTTACAGGAGGTGTTTTGTGGTAAATTACAACCTTCAATTCCACGAACCATTTTCTTCTTCACAATATCAGCCAGACTGCGATAATTAATGTGGCCATATCGCATGTGCCATAAAATACTATCGGCATTGGAAACAGCAAAACACTGATTGGACTTTTCTTCGAATGTATATAGATTTCCATTTTTGTTTACTTGCAATATACACTCCCCGTTCTGAATAATCTTTGCGTGCTTTTCGTTAAAGTGCACCAAATTGCCTTTAGAAACGGTTTGACTTACGGACATAAAGTTTCCCTTCACCTTAGGAACAAACAGGACATCGTTTAGTACACTAGTGTATCGATCTGTCTTTAGCTTGACTACTCCTTTTTCCTCCGCCTGCAGAAATCCGTCTCCAGCTAATCCAATCGTCTCGGTATGCTTCTCCAGGGTTGTAAACAAGTCTTCATTACAGCCCATGTGGCTTGTAGCTCCGCTATCCAAACACCATTTTGTGCGACCAAAGTTATCCGCATCCAGAGCTCCCATTAAGCTGCTTTTGACCAGTTAGAACTTGCTTCTTTTTTTCCAACTGACACTCGGCCTTGACATGTCCACGCTTGCCACAGTTATAACATATGACATTCTTCCAATCTTTTTTGGAAACTTTGCAGTGTTTGCAAAGCTTGTGCGTGCATGTCGCTCGTTCCAGATTGAGATCGTCTCTCTCCCTCTTCTTTGATCTTGATTCGCAGTACCTCGAATTCCGGCAGACTACAAAATTTTCGTACTCCTTGGGAAGGCTTGATAGAAGAATTATTGCTCGCAGCTCCTCGCTTATCTCAATTCCCACCGACGAGAGCTGATCCAAAACATCGCTGAACGCATTAAGGTGACTGGAAACATTTATGCACCTCCTTCAGTTTTGTCCAAGCCTCAAATGATGACGTACACGTTTTGATGTAACTTAGCTTCGATGTTTTAACGCTGAGGGTAATCATGGCCAGAGCCTTACTGTCCCATCTTGGCCAATCGTCGTTTTCACCAGCATCTTCCCGTTTCAACTGGTCTGATGCCACATCCCATAGCTCCGCGTGAACCAGTACGCTGCGCATCTGAATATGCCAAGAATCATAATTCTTTTCTTCCAATTTGTCGATTTGGTATAGCGAACTCATGTTGAAGCTTTCCGTATAGCGATCCGATTCCGAGCGATCTTTCGTAACGCAATATCCGCTGCTATTTCACAACTTCTCGAAATATTTTTTACTCAAACATCACGTGGCGCATACTTGTATATATATGTGTGTGCCCTGGGCCCATAACCTATTGATGTTATTCCCGCTTGAGTAAAAAGACGTCCGGCTTGGTAGAGTATATATTAACGGAATACCTTTTATTCGATACTTATAGTGACTGCAAAACGAACTATCGATACATATTAAGTGCTAGAGGTTACAGTGTTGTTACGATAGTTTCAATACCATTCCTCAATGTAAGCTCTCGTTTTATATTTTAATACAAACTTAACTTTTTAGTAAGCTCACAATGTTTTTGTTTCTGAAGGTTCTTTGTTAATATATCTGCAATCATCTGTTTAGTTGAAAGATACTTAAAAATAATCTGCCCTTACAAAGTGATACCTGATATCTATGTGTTTTGATCTTGAATGATGTACTGGGTTCTTTGCCAACTGTTGAGCGCTTAAATTGTCAGTATGCATAACTGTTGATGTTTTAGATTATCCGCAACGGATCTCCAAAATAAGTCGTCTCAATGAAATCGCCTCCTTGCATGCGGATGATAAAGCCATATATTCGGCTACTACTGAAAAGCTACGCTGCGTTGCTTTTCCGATTTCCAAGATATTGGTCCTCCAGCTAGATAGAATAGGTATCCTGTTAAAGACTTTCTATCAGTTTTGTCGCCTCCCCAGTCAGCGTCCACATAACCGGCCAAAGGCTCATTGCTTATTTTGTAATGCAATTTAAGGTCTTTTGTCGATGCCAAATATCTGAGTACATGTTTTACTCCTGTCCAATGCTCAATATGGGGATCCTTATTGCGCTGCGCCAATTTAGATACTGAATGTAAAATGTCTGGCCTTGATGATAGCGCCAAACACATAAGTTCTCCTATGACCGCTTGAAATATCTTCTCGTTTATTCTTTTGCATCCCTCTTTGTCGCATGTGATTAGGAATCCTGCATCCAGTGGAGTTGTAGCTGCTCTACAATCCCCAATGCCGTGCCGCTGAAGCAGATTCTCAATATATAAAGTTTGACTCAGCATTATCTCGCCCAATTCGCCTTCTCGCTGAACTTCCATTCCAAGAAACATGTGCAACTGTCCGTGATCGACACATTCCAAAGACTGAGATATCTTGCTTTTAATGCTAATGAGATCATTTTTATATTGACAAGCTATGATCAGGTATAAGAATAAGTGCAAGATGTGGTCCACTTGAATTCATGTATAGACATGACTCGTTTTTACATGGGTTGAAACCAATGCCACGCAGAACTCCTTCCAGTTTACAGTTCCACTCTCTTCCAGACTGTTTAAGGCCATAAATTGCCTTCTTTAGCAAAAGCACGCCGTCCGCGTGATCTTTGTCCAGAAACCCGCATGGTTGTTTTAAGTAAACAGTGTCTGTTAAATTGCTATTTAGATAAGCCGTACAGACATCCATCTGGTGCAAATATAGTTTTAAGTATGAAACGAATGCTCTCCATTCGACAGACAGGTGAAAAAGTCTCCGAGTAATTAATTCATTAATTCCATACTGCTGTGAGCAACCCTTGGCTACTAGCCGTGCCTTATATCGCTGCACTTGGCCATTGGCATCCCTCTTCACAGTAAAAACCCATTTGCAGCCTATAGCGCGTTCTGTCTTGGGAAGATTTACCGTCTGCCAACCATTCGCTATTCATCGCTTTCAACCATAATTCAGAATCAGGAAACCTAATGGCTTCTTCATAGCTTACAGGAATAAATACATCGCCGTTAATTGCTGCTCCTAGGACATTGTGTTGCTTTCGCGGGCGTCCAGATTTGCCCGTGCGAATTAGTTTAGGTCTGCCAGGACCCACTCGTTTTCCATCCTGTGCGTTGTCCTGATCTCCTCCGGTGTCCTCATCCTCTGTCGCTGCTGCGATCATTTTTTATGCCGAGCTTGACTTTGCCATCTGTGCTTACATCGTTGCGGCAGTTGTCCCTCTCATCCTCCAAATTGTCGTCTGAAACACCACCTCCATATGGTAGGTCAAACGACACAAATTCAGCGTCTTTCGACAGGTTATCAGCTTGCTCGTAGAAAAGTACATCCCCCTTTTCGATAACTTGTCCTGTGCTAGGGTCGTAGAGCCTTTACCCTTTGGCTGTTCGAGAATAACCGACCATTCGGTATTCCTTTCCCTTTTGCTTGAACTTACATCGGGCGTGACCCTTATCTAATGCAACTGCGAAAGAACCAAAAACTTTAAAAAGAGATATTGATGGTTTTTTTACCGTTCTACGCTTCCATCGGAGTCATGTCTTTCAGCGCGTTTGTAGGCGATCTGTTTCGCAGATACAGGGCTGTGAATATATGTACATAGCTTCTCTCCATTAGTACTCCACCTGGCCAGATTGCGTCAGCAGGCATCGGGCCATCGCTATTAACGCACGGTTAGCCCTCTCTGCTCCGCCGTTTTGCTGTGGGCTGTGGTTAATTGCCGCCTGATCCCGTTTGCTTGAATACTCGTGCAGTTATGTCAGGTCAATCGCTAGATGTTTGTCCTGGAAGCAACAGTTTCGTATTTCGGGCCATTTCGGATTGCATGTGAACGTGATGAATAAATCAGGGCGTCCGTAATTACGGTCATACGTCATGGCATCTTGAGCGTACGAAAGCATATGGCGCGGGCTTCCAACATAAGTAGCTGGGAGAATGGTCAAACAACCGATGTTGGCCGCATGTCCTTCAGTTCATCTTCGGAATCACCAATGAAGTAGATCTGAAGGAATTTATGATCTTTATTTGGAGGTGGTAACAAAGCGCCCGCTCCATTGTGAATTTGCCCTTGAATCTGAATGTTGGGATGCAATTTTGAAAAAAATGAGAGTTGTTCATTTTGATAATAAAGAGACGCCATTACCTTATAACTCGGATTGTAGCTTGGTTAATAACAACCTCGGCTCTTTGTTGGCACCTCCGTGCCAAGAACACTTCCAAAGTTTTCCCACCCCAAGGCTGAGTTTTGCGCCATGGGCAGTCCGTTCTGACTCGGGAGGATACCCGGCAGAATTAATTCCGCGTATACGTCAGCTCCCAAAACAGCCGACACCAAGGAAGGGTGGAACCATCTGTCATCAGCCAGAGTGATGTTTGGAAAGGCATCCCGGACCTTCGGATCCAGGGGCTTGGCCGGAGTTCGGGTCTGCATCTGGTCATCAACCAGCATTAGCAGCTGTCGGGTCATCTTCGACGACTTTGAGCGGATTTCGGTGGTGGCTCACCCGCTCATCGCCCACGCGGGTGACGGAAAGGTTGAGGGCCTTTGTCAAGGAAACGTGAATGCGACTCACGGGGCAGCAAGGATCCACCAAAGCTCGGACGTCAAACCGTATCTCCTCAGACCTCACCAAAATGGATGCCGTTGGCAAGATGCTCACACTCGTGCGCTGCAGGATAGCGGCGCACGATGGGCCCATAACAGGACTTCGGGTCGGGGAGATCTCCTTTGGTGACGATGAGCGCAACGACGTCGTCGACGACGCTCTCGTCTGCTGCCGTCGGTCTTGGGGTCGTGACGAGTGTGGCGATGTGGACTCTTGGAAGAGGGTGTGGTGATTTCCACTGCAGACGTGGCACTTGGCATTACTGCGACAGGATTGACCTGAATGCTCGTGAGCAAGGCAGTTCGCACAGTACTGATTAATGAGATCCGCGCGGACCCGCTTCACCGCCGGGAGCCGAAGGAACCGTTGGCATTTCCTCAGCGCGTGCACCCCTCGGCAAACTCGGCACCTGTACCCGTTGGTTGCGCGTGGCCGAGCGTGCTGGATTGTGGTTGGCGCCATCGTGAACAATCTGTGGAAGCGAGTAAACAAAGGTTAGGGGTTATGGATGATGCGAATGATCGTGACTTGTATGAGGCCTGACGACACAGGATGACATAAGTTTAGGACTAGTAGGATTGGATGTTAGTCGCTAACACAAGAAAAAAGGGAAAAGGCAGAATCACTCGGAGCTGGAGGCCTCCATCGGAAGGCGGATCATCTTTGCGATTGGTCTTCGGATAATGCCACGTACGGTAAGAACATCTGCCACTCGGGTCTTGCCATCCGCGCCTGGGCACACCAGTTGGATCCGCCCAAGCCGCCATTCATTTGGTGGTAAATTCTCCTCTTTTAGCACCACCATGTACCCGTCTGAATGTCTCGCGTTGGAAATTGCCATTTGGTCCTTTTATGGAGCTCCTTTAGGTACTCTTCTTTCCAACGTAAGCAAAATTGCTGATACAGGGCCTTTAGCCGCTGCCATCGGTCTACGAGGTCTGTGGGGTCTTCGGACATTGGAGAAGTAGTCCTCGAGTTTAAACAGGCCTCAATTTTCGATAGGAGGGTAGCTAACTCTTCAAAGGTGTACTTCCCGCCAGCTGTTTGCTTGTAGAAGTGTGTCTTAAAGTTTTGACACCGGCCTCCCATAGCCCTCCCATATGAGGCGCGCCAGGAGGGTTGAAGTGACAGGTCACATTTTGAAGACTGTACTTGGACAAAGACCTCGTAGCTTCAATGAAATCCTTGGATAGGGACGTGGAGGCTCCGACAAACGTTTTCCCGTTGTCAGAGTATATGTGGGGCGGACAGCCACGTCGTGCGGAGAAACGCTTCTAGATGGATGGCTCGGGTACTAAAACACACAAAAACGCAGACATACCCCTTAGTTATCTTACACCCCCGACCGAGATAGTTTTTTATGTCAAATGGTCACGCAAAGTCAACGCCCGTGTGGGTAAAAGCCCTGGAAAATGTAGATCTTGCGCAGGGCAAGTTTCCCATCAGCTGAGTTTGCAGCTTCTGTCTGTGGATGGTGCACACTCGACAGGAATGAATGGTGTCTCTTACAAGATTTCTCAGCTTAGGTATCCAATACTTGGAGCGAATCAGTCGGATCATCAATTGATTACCGCCGTGCAAGGATATGCGATGGGTAAAGAGGGCCAAAAGTTTGGCAAAAGTGAACCTTGCCGGAATGATGATTGGATGTTTCTCATCATAGCTTAGCATCTCAGATGCTCGTAAGACACCGTGGCTGTCGATAAAGGGGTTTAGATTAGAGATCGTGCTGGAGACTGGAATATGTTGCTTTATACTCATTGAGTTGGGTGAGCACAATCAGCCTCTCTTGGATATCAGACAACTCTGCGGCAGTGAGTTCTGTTTTTATGTTAACGTTTTGCTTGCGACACATTCTTGCAAACCGGAATACGTAAGCGAGAACGCGTAAAGCCCTCTCGAATGCTGAAAAACGCTCCAGAATGTCATTTTTCGGGGGCGCTGTGGCGACGTTACACCTTATTGGGCGCTGTTCGAGCTCGGTTTAAAGCGGGACCGACGAATTGAGTGGCCACTGCTCCTGGTTGTGACGCAGCCACTCAGACCCATGCCACCAGAGGTTGCTGTCCTTGAGCTCATGGACTAAGACGCCCCTGCTTGCCAGATCAGCCGGGTTATCTTCCGATTTCACATAAAACCACTGTTCTCTGTTGGTGAGCTGATCAACTTTCGCGACTCTGTTGGCAACGAATCTAGTCCAAGTGCATGCTGGCTTGCTTAGCCATTCAAGCACTATCGCGGAGTCTGTCCAATAATATGTATCATACTGAGTAGGAGGCATTTCGGAGAGAACTGCTGCGGCGAGTTCGGAGAGAAGCACCGCACCGCACAGCTCTAATCGCGGTATGGAAAGGGACTTTGCTGGAGCAACTCGGGTTTTGGACAGCCATTAGTCGTTTCGACGCGAACAAAGATGGCAGCACCATAGGCGCTCTGCGATGCATCGCAAAACCCGTGGTACTGCAGTTTTGCTGCTGGATGAAATCTTACCCATCTTGGGATGCGAACTTCTTTCAAAGTCTGATACCCCTCAAGAAAATTACGCCACCTTTTGACAAGATCAGTCGGAAGAGGCTGGTCCTAGCTTAACTCCCGCAACCAAATTTCTTGCATGAGCATTTTTGTCCGAACAATAAATGGCGATAACCATCCTGCTGGGTCAAACAGTTTGGCTATCTGGGATAAAACCTCTCGTTTGGTGTAGGTTGTTTGGAGAGAAATATCCATCGGCAGAAAAAGGAAACTGTCCGATGTCGCATGCCAATGGATTCCCAGAGTTTTGGCCATACTGGCGTCTTCCAATTTCAGAAAGTCGGCCCTAATCAAGTGTTCCTTTGGAATGCCCTGTAAAAGTTTCTTCTCGTTTGAGGTCCACTTGCGCAGTGGAAAGCCCGCACTCTCTAGGGCACCGCGGAGCTCTTTGATGACTGAAACAGCGGACTGCTGCGTGTGGGTGCCGGCTAAAACATCATCGACATACATAAAACTAGAAATTATGTCACTTGCCAAAGGATATTGGTCACGTACATCGTGAGCCAGTTGTTGAAGCACGCGTATGGCCAAAAAAGGGGCACAGCTAACGCCGAAAGTGACAGTGTTGAGCTCATAATCACAGAGTTTTCCCTCTTTATCGCGGAACAGGATTCTTTGGAAACGTGTATGATCGGAATGGACGAGAATCTGCCGATACATCTTAGTGATGTCAGCATTGAAGACGTATTTAAAGAAACGCCATTTGAGGATCTGGGTGGTTAAATCAGATTGCAGTACTGGACATGTATGAAGGATATCATTTAGGCTGTACCCGTTTGACGATTTATTGGAGGCGTTAAACACCACGCGAACCTTTGTGGTCGTACTGTCTGGCTTGAAAACCGCGTGGTGCGGCAAGTAAAAATTGCTGGAGTCGTCATTTGGAGAGACTAGGTGCATATGACCTAAATCTAAATATTCCTGAATAACTGAGTTAGACTGCTTTCTCAAAAGAGCGTTTTTACTCAGCCGTACTTCATTCCTAAGAAATTGCGCCAGTGCGATGGACCGTGAATGCCCCAGGTTTATTTTGTTAGGTTCTTTAAAGGGCAAAGAAACAACATACCTTCCTTCTTTATCCCTTGTGGTGGTTTGCTGGAAATTATTTTCACACACAGACCTGGATTCCTTACCGGGCTTCACTGGAACATCCTCCACCTCCCAGAACTTGGTGAGGATACCGATCTAGTTGAGATTCGGTGACAGACAACCGTGCTGAGAAGGAAGATATTCTGTTAGTGGGATTCTTCGCGATTGGGCCGCAAAGAATCCACCCGAATTGGTCTCTTGGCCAAGGAGTGTTCCGCAAACATTTGAATGGAAGCCGCCTAAAATGATCGACGGAAGGATATCGGCGCCTATGAGGACGTCAATTTGCGAACTCTGGTAGAAATTCGGATCTGCTAATTGGATGGGAGGGAGGTCCCTCAACGACCCTTCGGGTATCGTATAGGATGGAAGATTTCCGGCTAAATGTGGTAGCACATATGCAGACGCTTCGATTTGGATTTGTGGCTTAATGGGGGAGCCTATATGGAATTGGCAGCGCTTACGTGGTTGAGCAGCAACAGTTTGGTTTACTCCCGAAACTTGAGCTTGTATGGATTCGTAGGGGAACTTAATTAGGTTGAATAACCGTTCTGAAATAAAGGTCGCCTCGGATCCGGAGTCAATTTAGGCACGTGCTGAGTACCTAATGCCCAAGTGGCAGATTTCTATGTACGGCGAGGTACGTTTGGACGTTCGACGGAGTGGACTGTATTTCTGGCTGGAGGTCAGGTTCGGATGCTGACTGGAGTTGTGGAGGGCCGCCGCAATGGAGGAGAGTATTGTGGCGACCTTTGCACGTGTAGCAATTGTGCGTACTCGTGCAGTCTCTCAACATGTGGGTTCTTGCAAAACAGTTCAGACAGAGTTTCTGTTGTTTAATACACTGTTCCCTGCCGGCAACCGACATATTCAAAAACTGGGGACACAGACGGATCGGATGGTTCTCCCTTGGACAAAGTTTACCTGACTGTGAATTTACGGTGACCCTATTTTCAAAGTTATGGATAATCCGCGGCCCACCTTCAGGACGTGGGGCTCTGGATTGAGTGGTCAAAGTAGGTTTAAATTCTTCAATTGCCTCCAGGGTTCGATGACGACCTTGTAAGAAGGTCTTGAATTCTTCCCACCCTGGAATCTCGGATGGGTTGAGGAGGGACTGTTCCCACAGAGCCAACGTCAGCTTCGGCAGCTTTGAGGAGCACAGGAAGATGAGAAGACAGTCCCAGTTTGTTATGTCTACTCTTGCTATTTTCAGGGCTGTCAAACAACCTTGGACAGTGCGCTCCAGGTGCTTAAGGGAATTGCCACACTCTTGGGAAACAGTGGGGAGATTAAACAGGATCTTTAGCTGGCTGTTGACGAGCAGTCGCTTGTTTTCGAAACGAGTCTGCAGATTTCCCCATGCGGACGCAAAACCTTCGTTAGTCAATGGTGATAATGCCACAATAGACTTTGCTTCTCCACTCGTTTTCGAGTTGAGGTGGAACAACTTTTCAACGCCTGAAAGCCTCGGATTTTGGACATAGATGGCGGAAAAAAGGTCTCGAAACTTCGGCCAATGAACATAGTCGCCACTGAAAATTTCACAGTCTATTGGAGGGACGCGGCATCCACTAGGCAGAGGCACCGGTGTGGGCGGTTCATGAATCGGTTGAACGCTAGCTCTTTCAATCGTTTCGTTTAGTGTTGCAGCACATCTTTCAAAAACAGAGTAGCAGTAGTCATACTTGGCTTGCTTGACTTCCATCGTGTCTGTACTATCTACTAAGGAAAGAACCTCAGAGCACGTCTCGTACTCTTTCTCTATCTTGTCCCAAAGAGCTTGTATCTGCTGAAGTCTGACCTTGTTAGTGTGAACAGACGGAGGTGGGTCTGTTGGGGTATTGACCCTGGCTTCGAACTGACTGACCCTATCGGTCACAGCCACAAACTTTGTCAAGGCAGCGTTAGCTTCAGCGTCAGCCATTTTCGCAGTTGATCTCGTGACTTGTAGGGACAAAACTGACTGTGACGGAGTTGTTCTCACAGGTTTTAAAGGGGTTAAGGACTTTTCGCTTGTTGACCTGGAAGTACGGCTGATCCTTATGGATGGAGTTAAGCTTTTACTAGGTCCTGCCTTTTTGGTGGGTAGTGACGACTCGCTTTTAGCTCTGACCCGGCTGGGTGTTCTGACTGATGGGACGGTTAACTGAACTTTAGGTTCCTCACCTTCACCAATCGGCATAGTAGGCTCGAGTGGGAGCCTGAACTTACACTGACGGGACAAGAATAGGGATGGACCGAGATAGTTTTTTATGTCAAATGGTCACGCAAAGTCAACGCCCGTGTGGGTAAAAGCCCTGGAAAATGTAGATCTTGCGCAGGGCAAGTTTCCCATCAGCTGAGTTTGCAGCTTCTGTCTGTGGATGGTGCACACTCGACAGGAATGAATGGTGTCTCTTACAAGATTTCTCAGCTTAGGTATCCAATACTTGGAGCGAATCAGTCGGATCATCAATTGATTACCGCCGTGCAAGGATATGCGATGGGTAAAGAGGGCCAAAAGTTTGGCAAAAGTGAACCTTGCCGGAATGATGATTGGATGTTTCTCATCATAGCTTAGCATCTCAGATGCTCGTAGACGGCCGCTGGCTCTTAAGACACCGTGGCTGTCGATAAAGGGGTTTAGATTAGAGATCGTGCTGGAGACTGGAATATGTTGCTTTATACTCATTGAGTTGGGTGAGCACAATCAGCCTCTCTTGGATATCAGACAACTCTGCGGCAGTGAGTTCTGTTTTTATGTTAACGTTTTGCTTGCGACACATTCTTGCAAACCGGAATACGTAAGCGAGAACGCGTAAAGCCCTCTCGAATGCTGAAAAACGCTCCAGAATGTCATTTTTCGGGGGCGCTGTGGCGACGTTACACCTTATTGGGCGCTGTTCGAGCTCAGTTTAAAGCGGGACCGACGAATTGAGTGGCCACTGCTCCTGGTTGTGACGCAGCCACTCAGACCCATGCCACCAGAGGTTGCTGTCCTTGAGCTCATGGACTAAGACGCCCCTGCTTGCCAGATCAGCCGGGTTATCTTCCGATTTCACATGAAACCACTGTTCTCTGTTGGTGAGCTGATCAACTTTCGCGACTCTGTTGGCAACGAATGTAGTCCAAGTGCATGCTGGCTTGCTTAGCCATTCAAGCACTATCGCGGAGTCTGTCCAATAATATGTATCATACTGAGTAGGAGGCATTTCGGAGAGAACTGCTGCGGCGAGTTCGGAGAGAAGCACCGCACCGCACAGCTCTAATCGCGGTATGGAAAGGGACTTTGCTGGAGCAACTCGGGTTTTGGACAGCCATTAGTCGTTTCGACGCGAACAAAGATGGCAGCACCATAGGCGCTCTGCGATGCATCGCAAAACCCGTGGTACTGCAGTTTTGCTGCTGGATGAAATCTTACCCATCTTGGGATGCGAACTTCTTTCAAAGTCTGATACCCCTCAAGAAAATTACGCCACCTTTTGACAAGATCAGTCGGAAGAGGCTGGTCCTAGCTTAACTCCCGCAACCAAATTTCTTGCATGAGCATTTTTGTCCGAACAATAAATGGCGATAACCATCCTGCTGGGTCAAACAGTTTGGCTATCTGGGATAAAACCTCTCGTTTGGTGTAGGTTGTTTGGAGAGAAATATCCATCGGCAGAAAAAGGAAACTGTCCGATGTCGCATGCCAATGGATTCCCAGAGTTTTGGCCATACTGGCGTCTTCCAATTTCAGAAAGTCGGCCCTAATCAAGTGTTCCTTTGGAATGCCCTGTAAAAGTTTCTTCTCGTTTGAGGTCCACTTGCGCAGTGGAAAGCCCGCACTCTCTAGGGCACCGCGGAGCTCTTTGATGACTGAAACAGCGGACTGCTGCGTGTGGGTGCCGGCTAAAACATCATCGACATACATAAAACTAGAAATTATGTCACTTGCCAAAGGATATTGGTCACGTACATCGTGAGCCAGTTGTTGAAGCACGCGTATGGCCAAAAAAGGGGCACAGCTAACGCCGAAAGTGACAGTGTTGAGCTCATAATCACAGAGTTTTCCCTCTTTATCGCGGAACAGGATTCTTTGGAAACGTGTATGATCGGAATGGACGAGAATCTGCCGATACATCTTAGTGATGTCAGCATTGAAGACGTATTTAAAGAAACGCCATTTGAGGATCTGGGTGGTTAAATCAGATTGCAGTACTGGACATGTATGAAGGATATCATTTAGGCTGTACCCGTTTGACGATTTATTGGAGGCGTTAAACACCACGCAAACCTTTGTGGTCGTACTGTCTGGCTTGAAAACCGCGTGGTGCGGCAAGTAAAAATTGCTGGAGTCGTCATTTGGAGAGACTAGGTGCATATGACCTAAATCTAAATATTCCTGAATAACTGAGTTAGACTGCTTTCTCAAAAGAGCGTTTTTACTCAGCCGTACTTCATTCCTAAGAAATTGCGCCAGTGCGATGGACCGTGAATGCCCCAGGTTTATTTTGTTAGGTTCTTTAAAGGGCAAAGAAACAACATACCTTCCTTCTTTATCCCTTGTGGTGGTTTGCTGGAAATTATTTTCACACACAGACCTGGATTCCTTACCGGGCTTCACTGGAACATCCTCCACCTCCCAGAACTTGGTGAGGATACCGATCTAGTTGAGATTCGGTGACAGACAACCGTGCTGAGAAGGAAGATATTCTGTTAGTGGGATTCTTCGCGATTGGGCCGCAAAGAATCCACCCGAATTGGTCTCTTGGCCAAGGAGTGTTCCGCAAACATTTGAATGGAAGCCGCCTAAAATGATCGACGGAAGGATATCGGCGCCTATGAGGACGTCAATTTGCGAACTCTGGTAGAAATTCGGATCTGCTAATTGGATGGGAGGGAGGTCCCTCAACGACCCTTCGGGTATCGTATAGGATGGAAGATTTCCGGCTAAATGTGGTAGCACATATGCAGACGCTTCGATTTGGATTTGTGGCTTAATGGGGGAGCCTATATGGAATTGGCAGCGCTTACGTGGTTGAGCAGCAACAGTTTGGTTTACTCCCGAAACTTGAGCTTGTATGGATTCGTAGGGGAACTTAATTAGGTTGAATAACCGTTCTGAAATAAAGGTCGCCTCGGATCCGGAGTCAATTTAGGCACGTGCTGAGTACCTAATGCCCAAGTGGCAGATTTCTATGTACGGCGAGGTACGTTTGGACGTTCGACGAAGTGGACTGTATTTCTGGCTGGAGGTCAGGTTCGGATGCTGACTGGAGTTGTGGAGGGCCGCCGCAATGGAGGAGAGTATTGTGGCGACCTTTGCACGTGTAGCAATTGTGCGTACTCGTGCAGTCTCTCAACATGTGGGTTCTTGCAAAACAGTTCAGACAGAGTTTCTGTTGTTTAATACACTGTTCCCTGCCGGCAACCGACATATTCAAAAACTGGGGACACAGACGGATCGGATGGTTCTCCCTTGGACAAAGTTTACCTGACTGTGAATTTACGGTGACCCTATTTTCAAAGTTATGGATAATCCGCGGCCCACCTTCAGGACGTGGGGCTCTGGATTGAGTGGTCAAAGTAGGTTTAAATTCTTCAATTGCCTCCAGGGTTCGATGACGACCTTGTAAGAAGGTCTTGAATTCTTCCCACCCTGGAATCTCGGATGGGTTGAGGAGGGACTGTTCCCACAGAGCCAACGTCAGCTTCGGCAGCTTTGAGGAGCACAGGAAGATGAGAAGACAGTCCCAGTTTGTTATGTCTACTCTTGCTATTTTCAGGGCTGTCAAACAACCTTGGACAGTGCTCTCCAGGTGCTTAAGGGAATTGCCACACTCTTGGGAAACAGTGGGGAGATTAAACAGGATCTTTAGCTGGCTGTTGACGAGCAGTCGCTTGTTTTCGAAACGAGTCTGCAGATTTCCCCATGCGGACGCAAAACCTTCGTTAGTCAATGGTGATAATGCCACAATAGACTTTGCTTCTCCACTCGTTTTCGAGTTGAGGTGGAACAACTTTTCAACGCCTGAAAGCCTCGGATTTTGGACATAGATGGCGGAAAAAAGTCTCGAAACTTCGGCCAATGAACATAGTCGCCACTGAAAATTTCACAGTCTATTGGAGGGACGCGGCATCCACTAGGCAGAGGCACCGGTGTGGGCGGTTCATGAATCGGTTGAACGCTAGCTCTTTCAATCGTTTCGTTTAGTGTTGCAGCACATCTTTCAAAAACAGAGTAGCAGTAGTCATACTTGGCTTGCTTGACTTCCATCGTGTCTGTACTATCTACTAAGGAAAGAACCTCAGAGCACGTCTCGTACTCTTTCTCTATCTTGTCCCAAAGAGCTTGTATCTGCTGAAGTCTGACCTTGTTAGTGTGAACAGACGGAGGTGGGTCTGTTGGGGTATTGACCCTGGCTTCGAACTGACTGACCCTATCGGTCACAGCCACAAACTTTGTCAAGGCAGCGTTAGCTTCAGCGTCAGCCATTTTCGCAGTTGATCTCGTGACTTGTAGGGACAAAACTGACTGTGACGGAGTTGTTCTCACAGGTTTTAAAGGGGTTAAGGACTTTTCGCTTGTTGACCTGGAAGTACGGCTGATCCTTATGGATGGAGTTAAGCTTTTACTAGGTCCTGCCTTTTTGGTGGGTAGTGACGACTCGCTTTTAGCTCTGACCCGGCTGGGTGTTCTGACTGATGGGACGGTTAACTGAACTTTAGGTTCCTCACCTCCACCAATCGGCATAGTAGGCTCGAGTGGGAGCCTGAACTTACACTGACGGGACAAGAATAGGGATGTGGAAGCAGTCGCTGTTTAATGCGTCTCGGCTTAACGATTTGGAAGCTGGTCAGAGAACCATACCACTGATCAATATAACACAAATATGTAAGTGGGTACGATATATAATTTGGATGGAATGTGAAATGGGTGTATGTCTTGGAGAATATATGACTGCACCAGAAGGAATGGATGCGGAACGCGTGGAATCGGATCGCTGTTGTATGATTTACCTTATTTTTGGAAAAAATTTATTATTATTTATTTATTTATTTTTTATTTCTAATTTTGGAAATTTAATCGAATTTATTGCTATATATGACTGCACCAGAAGGAATGGATGCGGAACTCGTGGAATCGGATCGCTGTTGGATGACTTAGTTTACTTTTGGAAGAAATTTATTCATTTATTTATTTATTTTTGATTTTGGAAAGTTAATCGAATTTATTACTATATATGACTGCACCAGAAGGAATGGATGCGGAACTCGTGGAATCGGATCGCAGTTGGAGGACTTAGTTTACTTTTGGAAGAAATTTATTATTTTTATTTATTTATTTCTAATTCTGGTAAGTTACTCGAATTTATTGCTAAGTCCCAGATGTAATGCAGTGTGAACGGCCTATTATGCGGTGCGTTGCAGTACGGAATGCCCCGAACACCCTGTGTGACGGCACACACACCAATATGCAATGTAAATAAGAGAAAAACAAACACCCAATAATTTAAAAACTTCTGAAATATCAGCTAGATAATTGTTGGGTTGTGGTTTTTATTCGGGATGCCGCGGAGATCAGGAACCCAACAAAAAAACGGTTGCCGCCACCCTTCGATTCGCCGGTCCGACAAGTATGCCAAGTAGGTGGTTCTGCAGCAGTGTTCGTAAGCCGGGCTTGTTATTGTTTTGTGTGTTTTAGTTTAAAAATAATGCTGGTACAAGTGTTTTAGTTTGCAAAGTGTTTTAGTTTAAAGATAAATGTGGAAAAAATGGTCTTTGCACGGTGTATGGATTCTGTGTTTATATGTGTATGCGTATGGATATGTGTGATTTTATTTAATTTTTTTTTTGTGTGTTTTAATTGGTTTGGAGTTACAAAGGAGATATATAAATATAAATTTTTCCCACAAAATAGAGACCTTAACGGTGGAGCGGGGGTTTTTTTTTTTTTATTTAACTTGGCTTTTATTTATTGAATCTTCTCTTAATTTTAAGACTAACAATAAGTTTACGAATCTTAACATTAAAATTTAACTAACAGTATAATAAGAATGCATTCTGGTTGCGCGTGCCTCAAGTCGGTCGCTGGGTGGGTAAGTCATTGCGACGAAGTCGTGATTGGTTGATCAACCTTGTAAGACCTCTCGCCAGGTGGTTAGGGTGCAACGATAGCTTGGTAAAGCACTTTTCCTTCTGTTCTGCGATAACATCTTTGACTTGTAGAATGTTTAAGTCGCGATGTATGTTTTCGTTGCGAACGTACCACGGTGCCCCGGTGATTGTTCTCAAGATCTTCGACTGAGCTCGCTGGACTAAGTCAATATTGCTATTGCTGGCATTCCCCCATAACTGGGAGCCGTACATCCATATAGGTTTTAGTACCGAGTTATACAGCAGGACTTTATATTCAAGACTAAGGAGAGACCGAGCGTTGATAAGCCAATAAAGGCTTCAGGCTTTTAGCTTTAGGTGTGTTCTGTTGGCTTCAATGTGCCGGCGCCATGTGAGGTGTACTCCTAGATATGTCACTTCGTTTGCTTTCGGGAGTAGAGTATGGTTTAACATGAGCGGCGGGCAGTTTTGCCTGTTCAGGGTGAACGTAACGTGCTTGCATTTTTGTTCGTTCACTTTAATTCGCCAATCTGATAGCCACCTTTCAACATCGACCAGATGAAGAGCTAACTGCGCAGTTGCTTGCATCGCGCATTTTGAGCGGCTGAGAATGGCTGTATCATCAGCAAACGTAGATGTTGTTAGTCGTGTGCTTGTTGGGATGTCTGCTGTATAGAGGACATATAATGTTGGCCCGAGCAACGTAGAGGTAAGACTCTAAAAGCTTATGGGTGTTGTAGGGGAGCATTGTCTTGATCTTGTACATTAGACCTTCTAGCCAAACTCTATCAAATGCTTGAGAGACATCTAAAAATATGGCAGTACAGTACTCTCGTTTTTCGAACGCGTTCCGAATTTCTGATGTTATCCGGTTGACCTGCTCAATTGTTCCGTGCTTTTCACGAAACCCAAATTGATGTGACGGAATTCCTTCTTGGATTCTTAGGTATGTGTTTATCCGAGTCAATACGCATTTTTCAAAGAGTGAGAGTAGGCTTATAGGTCTATACGACGTGGGAATTGTGTGGTCTTTTTCCGGCTTTGCTATCATTATTATAATCGACTTTTTCCATCTCACTGGAAAGAGGCCAAGTTTTGCGATGGCATTAAAAAGCTGGGTGATAGTGCAAACGGCGCAATATGGGAGCTCAATGATCATTTTGGGAGTTATGAGGTCGCAGCCCGGGGATTTTTTCGGATTCAGCTGATTTTTGATGATGTTAACGATTTCGTTTGGGCGGAACTCAATTGGTTATGTTGAAGCTGAGGCTCATCTGATAAAGACGGCAAGGTGAACGCACTAGTGGCAGGATTTGGTTGGAAGACATTTTTAAGGTGGTTGGCAAACGTGCTGGCTCTGTCTGCATCGCTGCGCGCCCAGCCGCCTGTGGGATTTCTAATAGGCATCACGGTTACTTTCGGTGAGCTTAGAGTAGGGTGAGCTCTCCATAGTGAGTGTTTTGTACTAGATGTTGACAATTGCTCTATGTAGCGTCGGTGGACATGTGCTTCTTCTTGCTGTAAAGCTTTTGTGAGTTGACGTGAGGCATATTTTAGTTTGTGATGGGGATTTGTGGGGAGGGAGAAGGTCTTTTTAGAGGGGTTTTTTTTTTAAATTTTTTTTTTTTTTTGTTTTGGAAATTGAAAAAAAAAAAAAGGAAAAAAAAAAAAAAAAAAAAAAAAAATATAAATAAAAGCTTTGCCCATTGTGTGAGCTAATGTATTTCTTGTACTTAACCCAATTGGTTTTCTTATGTCAATTTAAACGTTGCTCCAATGCGCCTGGATGTCGGAGTAGAATAAACAGGACAGGCGAGTTCGATGAAAGATCCGAGAGTTCGTCGCTTCATTTTTAGGAATGTTTTTTTTCAAAGTTTAGGACGAGCTGTTCTATTGATGGTAGATTTGGGTCTTCTCATTTGGTTGATTTGCCAGGTACTTGTAGTTTGCATTTTGGAGTTGTTTAACTTTTGAGTCACGAGACGTGATCCCCAGTGTGTGCTTGGCGTTGTGTCCTGCTGCTATGAATGGTTGAAAACTGATAAACTCTCTTCAACTATGGTGAAGGGGGCGAGTACAGGGGTTGCCAGTTTTGTTTGTATATTTATAGATGTGGCCTGTAGGTAATTTTTAGCAAATTTGTTATGATAGTGGTGCTTAATACGGCTTCTGATTAGAATTCCAGTCCCACCATGTGCTTTACCATCTGGATGATTTGTTCCGTAAAATGAATAACCTCGTAGTTGAAAATTGTATTTGTTTGTAAGGTGTGTTTCTGAAAGCAGCATTACGTCGATATGGTTGTCGAGTAGGAATTGAGCTAACTCAAGCTTATGCTGTGAGACGCCGTTAGCGTTCCACGTAGATATCCTTAGGGAAGTCATTATTTGGATTGTTGTGAAACCAGCATTTGAATCAATAGATTTTGGTTTCGCATTAAATCTTGCATAGACTCCGTAAGGCTTTGCTGCTGGCTGTATATCATATCTTCGAAGTTACTTTTTGACTGCTCCGGGAATTGTTGCTGCTGAGCCGTGTTCGGTTCTTGGTATGCTGATTGCAGAAATGAGCTTTTTGAGACAGGGTTAGCCAGTCCTGATTTTAAAGTGCTTGCGTAAGTCACATTTTTATCAGAGTTTAAGGGTCCTAGTGAGGATCTGGCTGCAGTCGAGAAGAAGACTTCAGGGTTTGATCTGGAAGATGTCATCTGTTTATTTTGGGTGCGGGCGGCAGTTCCTCTCTGGTGGATGCGACTTTTCAGCTCCTTATAAACAGGGCAGCCTCTGTAGTTAGCAGTGTGATTGCCACCGCAGTTGCCACACTTTTTCGAGTTGCAGTCATCTTTGCTCGCTGGGCAGTGTGCGGAGTCATGAAGATCTCCACAAACTACACACACCGAGCGCAGTTTACAGTATGACCTTGTATGGCCATATTCTTGGCAGTTCGCACATTTTACCGGGCCATTGCGTTTGTGCGGTTCCTCAACTGTAATTCTGCGGTGCAGCAGGAACTGAAGATTGTAAATGGGGTGCACTTCGTATTTCTTTGGGGCTTATTTTCTGGTTCCAGCTCAACCTTAAAGAGTGGCTGTGGCTTTCTATCCCTGTTAAGGATGTTGAAGACTGTCTTAGCGTTAAATCCCTTCTCTTGAAGCGCCTTTGTTATCTCTGCAGGCGTTACGTCGGACTCTATGCCCTTAAGTACGACTTGCAGGCCCTTGCTACTTTTTAGCTGATACGTGTAAAAGTTCTTTTTATTCTCGGAAAAATATTTCGATAATACTCTGTAATTATCTTCAGACTTCATTTGAACCTTTGTTTCCTGGATGTTGCCCTTTACTATAGGTATTATGTGGAAGTTATCCTTTCCAATAAGCTCGATAATTTTGTTGACAAGAACATTGGAACTTTTTTCTCGAATATAAATAGGCGAAGGTTTTGGCTTCCTTTTCTCGACTTCAGTGGATTCGGCTGCCTCAACGTCATAATCGTCTTCAAAGATTTTAAATCGGTTTGAGTTCATGGGCGTTTCTATTCCAGCTAGGCTAGCATTGTTACGGGTTATTTTGCGTTGAGAATTTAGAGGGCTCAGCTTCCTTTTGATTTGGATGTAGCGATAAATACCAGTCTGCACAGCCGGTTTAGCACATTCATTGGTTTTGTTCTGTTTTTCGGGCAGCGCAGCGGCAGACGTATTAATATTTGCGCTGCTAGCTGATGATGTCATTAAACGCGCAGTCGATACGGTTGCAGTTGTTGTTGTAGTTACAGTTGACGTTGTTAAAGAAATTGCGGTGCTAGTTTCTGCTGATGAGCTTAGGTTATGGCATACCTGCATTGGAGCACTTTCAGCGCTCTTTGGCCGCAGAGACGTCGATGGTAGCGAGGGGGAGCAAGAACGCGCTCTCTCGCTCGCTACGTTTAAGAACTCCGTAAAGTTGGGGGTAATTGCCCGCGCTTGATCAGAGCTTGCATTATTTTCGGTTGCTTTAAAAGAGAAGTACGCGTTATTTCTTTGTACTGAGAGTCGTCTCTCGTCTTGCTCACGTTGACGTTGTGTGCGAACGTCGTTCAGACTCATTGTATTCGTGCTAAAGTTAATTGGAGTTTTAATATAAAGATTCGCGATTTCATCGCAGAAAGCATCTTTTCGCGTTATAGTAGATTTATTAAAACGGTCACTGCACTTTTGTGATTTTATTGAATTTTTTTTTTCCGTAGCACAATAAATACACGTCTGCATGCGACGACGGTTTTCAAAGAAAGATGGTGGAGCGGGGTTGTGTGGAAAATATATATTATATATATATATTGCTAGTGGAAAAAAACCTTTGGAATTGCTTAGCTGTGTGTATATAAGTGTATGTGTATGGATATGTGTGATTTAATTTAATTTTTGTGTTTTAATTTTGTGGAGTTGCACGGAATGTGCCACTGGAGATCAAAGTAGATATATATAAATATATATATTTTCCCACAAAATGGAGACCTGAACGGTGGAGCGGGGTGGTGTGGAAAAGAAAAAAAAAATATTGCTACTGGAAAAAAAACATTGGAATTACTTAGCTTGCGGAGAACGACGAAAATAAATTCGGCTTCGATTGGATCAAATGTTGGGGCGGGTCCGTGCCAAGAACACTTCCTTTCCCAAAAAAGGGGGGTTGTGGAGATTCGTTTTCGCTTGTGATCCGTTTCACCTTTTATTTCGTAATGACTTCGTAATATATCGTAAGCTTAGTCTAGAGGCCACCGATTCGGGTGCCAGTGATGCCGAACCAGATATCTTCGAACCAGCTATCTTCTTGTTCGACATGAACAATCATAAATTACTTCAGATCTACATCATTGGTGATTCGGAAGATGAACTAAATCAGCGTTGTGCAATTTTCACTCCAACTAAATGTGAAATTAAACAATAATTGCAAAATCTTCTGCATGAGCGTAATGAATTGGTCAGATTGTTAAAAACCGCATTGGATACAATCACTAACCATACAACATATAGACTGGTCATTTCATACAACGAAATTGGTCACAAAATTTTTCAATCGGGAGGCCTCAGTGCTGGTAGCGGCAGGATCCGGACACTTCGTGTGCCTTCGGGTTTTTTCGCTCTCGTTCTAATTCTTATTTCGACGCTAGCGCGCTCATTACTCGAGTTCGGTCGTTCAGTCGCAGAGACGCGCATTTTGAAGAAGCTTGACCTGCGCTTGAATTGGGCTTTGTATGTATGCGTGTTCATGCATTCTCATACAGGGGTGCATGTGTGCGATCATTTCATTTCGATGCAGCAAGAATATTCTGACTTTTGCTACTTTTCAGACTTGGTACCCTAACAATATGGACGTATTCACTATTGGGTAAATGATAAAAATAAGAATATTATATGTTATAGTATATTTTTTAATATTTCAGCATATATTTCATCTTGGTTTACAAATTCAAATCAGTGGTAGCAGAAGAATGTTTTGCATATATGTATGTATTCCAAATAATATAAATCAATCTAATGAGATAGGAACAGGGCACATCGCAGTCGGTGTCTGCAGTCGGTGTCTGCGCTTAGTGGTTCAGAAAACTTCAAACCAAATCAGCTTTGGTTGTTGTTTTGCGAGCGGATGGTGGCTGCATACCCTACCGCCGATTGAATTTTAGGGGTGGGGACAGAAACAAGAACGGCTGTTTGGCTTTTGTTTTGTTTACATTTTTTAAGACACTCATTTTGAATGATATGTTTAATGAGTTTTGGTTGATTTTTTTTTTTGATTCGTAGTGTAATTTTGTTTAATGTTGTTATTTAATGATCTAGTTGTATATATTTTTATGTTTGCTTATTCTTGAAAGTCGCCGCTCGAATTAGTTACCGATAAAAATACATATGTACATATAATAATTTTATAATTTTAATCTTGGAAAATAAATAAATAAATAAATAATATAAAGTACAGACAAAAAATATTCGAAGTGATTTTCTTAAATTTATATTACTATTTTAAATCAAGAAGTAAACTTTTAATGATTTTTAATATACAAAAAAATTATAAAGTTATTTATCATTAAACATAACATTCAAAACAAGTGTCCTAAAAAACGTTCTGGTTTCTGTCCCCACCCCTAAAATTCAATCGTCGGTAGGGTATGCAGGCACCATCCGCTCGCAGAACAACAACCAAAGCTGATTTGGTTTAAAGTTTATTGAACCACTAAGCGCAGACACCGACTGCGATGTGCCCTGTTGCTATCTCATTAGATTGATTTATATTATTTGGAATACATACATATATGCAAAACATTCTTCTGCTACCACTGATTTGAATTTGTAAACCAAGATGAAATATATGCTGAAATATTAAAAAATATACTATAACATATAATATTCTTATTTTTATCATTTACCCAATAGTGAATACGTCCATATTGTTAGGGTACCAAGTCTGAAAAGTAGCAAAAGTCAGAATATTCTTGCTGCATCGAAATGAAATGATCGCACACATGCACCCCTGTATGAGAATGCATGAACACGCATACATACAAAGCCCAATTCAAGCGCAGTTCAACCTTCTTCAAAATGCGCGTCTCTGCGACTGAACGACCGAACTCGAGTAATGAGCGCGCGAGCGTCAAAATAAGAATTAGAACGAGAGCGAAAAAACCCGAAGGCACACGAAGTGACCGGGGCCTGCTGCTACCAGCACTGGGGCCTCCCGATTGAAAAATTTTGTCACCAATTTCGTTGTATGAAATGACCAGTCTATATGTTGTATGGTTAGTGATACAATGCATTCTGACGACCACAAAATCATTATCAGCGCTGACAAAAGGCCCACTGGAAGCCATGCAAGACAATTTAATGCTCCCACTATTAATGAAGTCGCTGTGGTGATTGTTGGCGAGAATGTGGAATCACGCGATATTGGTCTCAAGCGTCGGGATGGTGGCTAATTGCAGCGAGTTTATGAGACTCATCGGTCATATGATGCACTTCAATACCAGTTGATGTTCTGTCGTGGAGAAGATGGGTATCACTTCAACATAAAGATGGTCAATCCAACGACAGGTTTGTTTACAAGTCATCACTTCTTTTTGATTCTACAACTAAGTTCGAATTCAAATTTTAAGGGTAATAAACGAATAAGAAGGTCAGCTCTTGGAATTTTTATGCGTATCGATTGATGATTCGACTAGATGTTGACAATCATCTGTTGAGATACCGCCGTTTGTTTCAACAGTAGTGTGTCGACATGTACGTCAAAGTAAAAACGGAGCGTCTCAATTTCATTCGTTTCAATCAGTCGAAGTTGCGCTCAGACGAGTACATCCACTTGCGTGACGCCATCGCTACTGAAGGACACGCGGCCAACATCGGTTGTTTGACCATTCTCCCAGCTACTTTAGTACGCTCAAGATGCCATGACGTGTGACCGTAATTACGGACTAATTCATCACGTTCACATGCAATCCGAAATTACGAATCTGTTGCTTCCAGGACAAACATCTAGCGATCTACCTGACATCACTGCACAAGTATTCAAGCAAAAGATCACAGTACTTATGAATTACATCGTTAAGCAGAAGGTTTTTGGCGCAGTTCGTTGTTGGATGTACTCGGTTGAGTGGCAGAAGCGTGGCTTACCACATGCGCACATTCTGCTTTGGATGTTCGACAAGATCCGACCAGATCAAATTGATTCGATTATTTCGGCCGAAATACCAGATAAGCAAACTGAACCCGAGCTGCATTCCATTGTGACAACGAGCATGATCCATGGCCCTTGCGGAGTCCACAACCCAGAATCAGTATGTATGGATAACGGAAACTGCGCAAAACGATTTCCCCGTCCGTTGACGGCTGAAACAATCAGTGGACATGCGAAAGCGATCTGTTCGCAACGTGTACGATTCGATAATTAAGGTCGTTGACGATGAAACGGGAGGCTTATACTTTCTCGATGCTCCTGGTGGGACAGGCAAGACATTCGTCATTTCGTTGATTCTGGCAACGCGTTGCGCAAATTGCGTTGGCTGTTGCATCATCTGGCATTGCTGCTACATTGTTGGAAGGCGGTCGAACTGCACATTCCGCTTTGAAGCTACCCAAGAATCTTCTGACGGTTGACCAGCCAACGTGCACGATGAGCAAGAAATCGGCGACAGCGAAATTTGTGCGAGAATGCATAATAATCATTTGGGATGAATGCACGATGGCGCATAAACGAGCTTTGGAGGCAGTTGACCGAACGATGAAGGATTTACGAGGGGATTCGAAAATATTTGGTGGGGTTTTGATATTGCTGTCCCGTCATCCCGAAATCTACGGCTGCCGATGAAGTTTATGCATGCCTAAAATCGTCCTCTTTGTGGCGATATATCAAGAAGTTTAAATTGTCCACGAATATGAGAGTCGCATTGCAGAATGACCCCTCCGCTGCTGAATTCTCGAGACAACTGCTGGCGCTTGGCAATGGCGAAATTCCTGTTGATGTTTCGACTGGACTAATATCGTTCCCAGCAAATTTTTATGAACAAAAAATATTGTTTATCACATCGCTCTCCACTGATTTCGAGTCAAATAAATTTTTATGAAATTTGAATTACCAGTGTTTTTTTGTTACTCTGGGATTATATGAAGTCGTGAAATTGGGGCGAGACAAAGTTCTCCGGGTGATCTAGTCCTTCTTATAATAATTTTCTTATTATTTTTTATATCAAAAAACCTAAATAAGAGTTGCTTGAGAGTGGGTATAATATTTGTTTTTCTAAGTTAGATGATTTCTATTCACTTTTTAAATAAAAAATAGTCTATTGTGTCTCAAATAGCTCTTATTTGCATTTCATGGTTAATTATACATTGATTATACATATTCTTAGTCCCATAAAAGACCCAAATTTACAGCTAAAAGGAAACCTTTATTCAAATTTATCTGAACATTAAAAAATATCAAAAATACTCGATATATCGATATTTTTTAAACAAAATAAAATATCATCAATAGGATTTTTTTCAAAATCCAACAACTCTACTTTCCAGTTTGCCTCTCCACGAGTTCCTTTAATTCCACGAACTTAGAGAATACCACGACTTTGCCTTTCAGAAATTAAACAAATATGCGAAATGACTTGTCATTGATGAACGTGAGAAAGTATCGATTTCCACCCAGCGATCTTGTACTAAAAGGCTCGCATACGTCTGTACGAACTAGTTCCAGCACTTCACTGGCTCGGCTTTTAGTTTTAAGCCTAGTACTCAGATCGACAAACGAGTATGCTAGCGTAAAAATTTTAATCTTTCCAGTGTGACCAAAATTTCGAGAGTTCATCAGATTTAAGCGTGCTACGGTCGTACTGTCAATCAGCTGGGTTTGCTGACAAGCAGTTAGAATTCAAATATCGTATTTGGGGGAAAGAGGTTTCAGGTTTCGTCGATCTGAATACTAGGCTTTATGCGGAAACGGCTGAACATGTATTTTGCTCAACATACATGTTTTACAGGATGTGTTCTGTGGTAATTACATTACCTTCAATTCCACTCACCATTTTATTTTTCACAATATTAGCCAGACTGCGATAGTTAATGTGACCGTGTGCCCTAAAATACCATCGGCCCTAGAAGCAGCAAAACACTGATTGGACTTTCCATCGAATGTATGCAGGTTTATAGTTTTCTTTACTTGAAATATACAATCGCCGTTATGAATAATCTTTGCGTGCCTTTCGTTAAGGTGCACCAAATTGCATTTAGAAATGGTTTGACTTACGGACATAAAATTTCCCTTCATCGTAGGAACAAATAGTACATCGTTAAGTACTAGGGTGTATCGATCTGTTTTTAGCTTGACCACTCCTTTCTCTCCGCCTGCAGAAATCCGTCTCCAGATAATCAAATCGGCGCCCATAAACAACGTTTATTTCGTAAACTACGTGTCCAAATTAATATTATTTGTTATTATCTATAAATCCAGATGTGTATAATAATCGTACTTCTGAAATGGTTCTCGTTACAGCTATTTAAAATAATTCATGTTTTGTGTCTATTTTATGAATGATCCTAAAAAATTCCACAATTAGTTGGTATGCCAATTTGTTCGTCTAGCCTTCAGGTAATATGTGTGTTAAAATAGGCTGCAGAAATTTGCAGATACTTTCCACTTGACACCGCAAGAATGCTGTACTCATGGTACTACCTCCCACCATCAGTTTACAAAGTTCATGTTCCGAAATTATCAGACATGCGCTTGTTTCGATCGGAGAGTTGTCTGAAAAGCTGCTGAATCGAAAAATAAGGACATTAAACAAATTAGAGAACACCACACTAGGAAAACGTCAAGAGTTGGAAAAAACAGGGATTTGGTGAATAGATTGTTCTCAAGCTCAGACCCATTTTATAACGGGGCAAAGACTCTTACCTGCACTAAAAAAACCAAATTGTTACCCGGTGTGCATTTGTTGTTAGATTAATAATTTTTATATTTTATTAATTAATTATTTTTTTTTACTTTTGGGGACTAAGATTTCACCAACAATCACACAATAAATATTAAAAATAAGTCTTGAAAACACAATTTTATTAAAAGTGGTACAATCCGTTTGTATGGGGGCTATAAGATATAGTGGGCCGATGTACACAATTTTTTTAGTTTATGTTTAAAACATTTTTATAAAATTTTGGACAAAATTTCATAGGGATATCACCACCAGAAGCAGCTCCATACAAGCCCAACCACTGTGAAAAGCTATCCGCGACCAGAGCTCCAAATAAGCTGCACTAGTTTTGAGAACTTGGAGTTTGCTTCTTTTGTTTTCACCAACACCTTCCATTTTTAACGCGCCTGACGCTACGTCCCATAGCTCCGCGTGTACAAGTACATTCTTTTCTTAAAATTTGTCGATTTGGTATAACGCACTCATTCTGAAGCTTCCGTGTAGCGATCCGATTTCAATTCCAAACTCACTGCTTGCACTCGTAATTCAAGAGCTGCTGCTATTTTAATACTTCTTGAAATTTTCTTTACTCAAAACCCGCGTGGCCCATACTTGTGTATGTATGTGTGTGCCCTGGGCCCATAACCTCTTGAATATGTACTCGCTTGAGTAAATAGACGTCCGACTTGCTTGAGTACATACTTTAGTGACTACAAAAACGAACTATCGAAACATATTATATACTAGAGATAACTGTGTTTATCCGATAGTTTTAATAAATCTTTTGGCTGTAATTTTACAAGAATGTAAGCGCATACAGAGCTACCAGAATGGTTTCACCGAAACCAAAGTTGATGAGTAAAATTTGTTGTTCACCGCGCGGGAATTTAAAGGGTTTTTTATCACTTAAATTATTAAAGTTTTGATTTATAAAACCTTTTATTTTTATTAACTTAAGAAAAAAATGAAAAATACATTTTTCTGTATGCTAGCATAAGGAAAATGATAAGCGAATATTAGGAAATATTTTAATCTTGGAAGATGACAACCCTTCTCTCCTAATTTCGAAAAGGTTTGTGAAAGTGCTAGAAAACAATATCGATCAAAGATCTCTGGAGTTCGTTTCCCTAAGTATTAAATTTCGCAATTCATTTTGAACGATCATGTTTTTGTTTTACGCTTTTCATTTTTTATTTTGTTTTCTGTAAGCAATCTGTGTTACGTATAAACTGTTGTAAATGCTTGATTTTATTACCCTTGTTAGTAACAAATTGAGGAGACATTTCCGACCATATATTCCGTTATTTATGAAAGACATTTCCGACCATATATTCCGTTATGTATGAACACATACGTGGCTAGAGGGTAAAGCATCAACTTAAGTCTCTGATAACATGATTATACAGAAACAAACTGGATTGTCTAGCCTAACATCCGAAAGAATTCTCACTCATATCCCAAACGAAATTGAATTTGTAAGTGTGAAAGTTTCTTTACAATCTTTATCTATTTTTGTTACATGTTCCTATATTCCACCTGGCTCTGATCTAGTAATTTATGAGCACCATCTGTCCGCAATAAAATCCGTACTATCCTGCTTTCTAACAGAGACCTTTTGATTGTTTTGGGTGACTTTAATCTACCTGATATTTCTTGGTCTCCTCCACTGACTCACTTGTCGCTATACCTTTATCTGCCCATGATTTTGTAGATGGCCTTTTAGAATTATCGTTACAGCAAGTAAGCTTTATACGAAATTCTTTAAATAGACAATTAGATCTTGTGTTTGTTTCAGACCCGTCCGAGGTCACGGTATGTAGAATTGACGCTCTTGTTGTACCTGAAGACCGATATCATCCAACAATGGAATTGACAATTTGCCTCCCTGCTCTGATACCCTCTCTCCTTTAGTGCCCCCAACTAAAATGAGATGTTTTCGTAAATGTGACTATAATAAACTTAACGATATGATTTCTCATTATAATTGGACAGACTTGTACAATTGTACAGACATTGAAAGTGCCACTGAACTATTCTATATAGCGTTAAATACTTTTTTTAATGAATGCGTTCCTGATAGGTTTCCTTTAAACCTAAACAGGCCTCCTTGGTTTACCAATGCGCTTCAAAGACTTAAAAACCTTAAAACAAATACTTATAAAAGTATAAAAAATCGGGTAAGCCATCAGATTTTTCGAAATATGTAGTGGCTCGATCGGATTTTAATGTTCTCAACAGTCATTGCTATTCTATGTATCTAAATCGATGTAAATTTGAATTTTCAAATGATCCGAAACAGTTTTACAACTTTGTTAATGCCAAGCGTAAGTCATCGGCATTGCCTTCATCGGTACGTCTAAACTCAATGGAGGCATCGACGGATTCTGAAATTGCTGATTTATTTGCTGAGTTTTTCCAAACTGTTTATAGCTCGACAGCTTGGTCAAATTCTAACTACCCTTAAATAGGGCAAATTGTATTTTTCCCTTTAATTACTGAAAACTCTCTCTTAATAGATTTAGAAACAACAACGCCGACTTATTCTCCCGGTCCAGATGGACTTCCTGGATGTGTGCTCAAGTTTTGTGCGTCAACCATTTGTAAACCGATTCTTAAACTTTTTAATTTGTCTATTTCATCATCAGTTTTTCCTACTATCTGGAAGGACTCTTTTATTATTCCACTTCATAAAAAGGGTGCGAAGGCTGATGCCAAGAATTATAGAGGTATTTCTAAATTGTCGGCAATTCCTAAAGCATTTGAACGTATTATCACTTCTCATTTGCAACATTTATGTTCCTCGCTTATATCACCGTGTCAGCATGGTTTTGTTAAGCGAAGATCGACCACCACCAACCTCCTTGAATTGTCATCTATTGTAAAAAATGGATTTCAGAAAAAAATGCAGACTGACGTTATATATACAGATTTTAGTAAGGGTTTGACTCTGTCAACCACTCTATTTTTTATTCAAATTAGATCTGCTTGGGTTTCCTGGTAATCTATTAACTTGGATTTCAAGTTACTTGAGTGGTAGGACTCAGAGGGTTATATTCAAGAATTCTGTTTCAAAATTGATATACGTGACATCTGGAGTCCCTCAGGGAAGTCATCTGGGCCCTTTGCTGTTTACTTTGTTTATCAACGATCTTCATTCTCGTGTTCTAATGTATGCTGATGATGTTAAGCTTTGTTTATCATATAATGATATAGCGTCGGGATTTAACTTACAGTCAGATATTGATTGTTTTCATGAATGGTGTGAGTACAACCTTTTAAAGTTGAACTACCTTAAATGCAACGTCATGACTTTTTATAGGGGTACTCCTACGTTTATTAGTTATTTTCTTGAAAATACGTCACTCGACCGTATATATTCAGTTAACGATTTAGGTGTTCTTCTTGACCCTAAACTTAAATTTGACTGCCACATAATGTCCACCGTTAATAAAGCCATGAGTGTTCTTGGCTTTATAAAGCGTTGGTCAAAAGAATTTGATGACCCTTATACGACCAAATTATTATTTACCTCACTTGTCCGTCCTATTTTGGAATATTGTTCGTCGGTTTGGAGTCCACAATATCAAGTGCACATTGACCGTATTGAGTCGGTACAAAAAAATTTCTTCTTTTGCCTTCGTAGTTTGAACTGGGATCAAAATGTAAGGCTACCTTCCTACCAGAGTAGATTACTGTTGCTTAATTTACCTACACTTGTAAATCGTAGAAAATGCTTGGTACTATTTTTATGCATAATCTTATAAGAGGTGTATTGATTCTGCGAACTTGTAAACCGCCTAACTTTCAATGTTCCTGTTAGACTAACACGAATTATATCCTCTAAATTTGCCACGATGTTCATCAAATTTTTGTCTGCACGAGCCCTTTCGCGTTCTATGTAATACTTATAACAACCTTTACCATCTAATCTGCATTTCCACTTCTATCCCGTTACTAAAAACTAATATTTTAACTCATTTGTTTTTCTTAATTGTGCCTTTTATTTTCTTGTGTCTTGTCTCTATTTAATTTATGTATTTTCTCGCGAACTCGCTTTTTGCCAAATTGATAATAGGGCCGCGCGTAACAGCCGTGCTTGGTTCGTTGGCCCTTGTTTGTACTGTCGGGCATCAACGTCCATCAGAATTTAAATACTTTATTTTAATTTTCTCATGGCCGCTGGTACGTCTTCTTCGCAGAAGTGTGCTTCAACCTTAGACCTGTGGAATGCTTACGCAAACATTCTCAAGCTTTTAGGAGGAAGGCATCAATGCCGAGTGTCGACAAAGTGAGGTTGCATATGCTAAGAGTTGTTGTTGATCCAAAAATAACAGTAATAATCTTACCACGATCGTAAAATTTATTTTTTCCAGAAAGCGCAGCCGACATATAGTTACTTCCAAACAGAATATCAACCTCTGAGTTGGTGTTGAACATTAAATCTGCTAGCGGAAGATCATTCTTGATCTTTAATGCTGTGGGACTCTGTGCTGAAGCCCCTTGTCGTTTCAGCCCTAACCGATGATATTTCGGAGACGAGTATTTAAGCGCATAGTGTCCAGTGTCTAAAAGCACCCGAAAAGTTGTATATCCTTTGCATTGAGTACATATACCAACGCAGTGAGCAGCGTTCCTTTCATCAGCCAGGTGTGAGTTCAGAAAGAACACACATATATTAATATCATAGAGATAAGAGCCTGTCTATGTTTAGGTACTAAAATTGTAACTACACCAAATTGTTGCTTCTGGCCTGCAGATGTCCTGCAACTAGGTACCTAGAACGCTTGGTGGGTAATATGACCTCCTGCGAGTGGTCACCACATGTTTAAAGATAAGTGCGATCGAAGGTTTCCTGCGGTCGGGAATATACCGATCCGTGGATCTAGAGATAAGGATTTTCAATTCTCATGTTAGCTACCTAAGCTAGGATTTTAAGAAATAAAATCAGTTTGAAAAACCAACTCAACAGAGTTAGAAGCTTGTTTCATTTACAGCCTCTTTAACATATGTATATTTGGGTGTATAAGTACAATGTGTAATACTTAAAGCTCAAACTCTCTTTGAAAATAAGATAGGGGTGAGTCAAAGGTGAAGGTAACGTTACGTTTGGTTGGCTGTACAGTTTTTGCACTTGTGGACATTTTTGATGTGGTTATTAAGGGGTTATACACCTTTTAAAAAAAAAAAAAAAAACGACAAATTTTTTTTTATTGAATACTAAAGTATACCCCCTAGAGAACATTTTCCCAAATTTTAATAGAGATCCGAATAATAGTTCGATAGGAAAACAGCGTTTTGTCTGCTCGACTTCAATAGTTGCATATACTCAACGTAAAACTTTAAATGCGATTATGTCAAAGTCGTGTTTTTCCAAAAGTGTCTTTGCTGTGACCGCGATTGCACAAGAACTATTTGATCGATCTTCTTCAATTTTTTTTTTATTATTCGTAATGATTGTGCCGAGTTCGTGAACGATTCGGTTTTTATGCGCCAATTTTGATTTTGCAGATCAGAATTTTTTAATAAAATTTTTAGAACTCGAAAAATCAACTTTTTGGAAAAATTGTTACTGTATGCAGAAAAAACCAAATATTCTTGAAAATAATCGTTCACGAACTGGAAATAATACTACACTAATAAATTTTTTTTTGGTTTTTTGATTTCAATTGACCTGCTGGACTTCCATCGTGGTCACCGCAAGCCGCTATAAAAAAAATAAGGTTCCGAGAGAATTGCCATAACTTCGTAAATTATTTATATTTTTTCAAAAACAAAACAAAATAATTGCTACACACCTGAAAAAAAATCCAAAGTTCCCTTAATTTGTTCGCTCAAAAAGGTATATAACCCCTTAAAACAACTTGTATTTGGCAGTCAAAGCCTCAAGGTATGGGATAGATACTGTAATGTATTCCAGCATGGCTTTGTTCAAAGTGTGGCCGTCACTGTTTAGTGCCAAGTTCTCCTATATCGATTACACAGGCCAAGACATGGATCAAAAGCTTAACTGACGATATTTACTAAATGTGTGCTATATAACATGTCCGTTCTAAAGGTTTTCTTCATATTTTCAATGCTTACAAGTTAAATTCATTAATGATTCCCTATTTCAATGCTTACAATTTCAATGCTTACAATTTCAATTCATTGCTTAACGAACTTTCCCTCCAATCGGGGTCTAAGTGTTCTTTTGGGTGTTATACTCCTAACTGGGTTTCTAGAGGAAGAATCTACACATACTTCGGATTCCTCATTTTGTGTATCAGCATTATTCCACACTTGTGCACATTCTTGAACCTGATCCGTATTTTCCATCCGTTTTGTGTTATCCACGGATTTGATCAGTTTGCCGCTTTATGATTCTGTGGTTGTGAGCAATGTTGCACTAATATGTTCGGGATCCTAAACTCTTTTCTATTGTTGCCTGTGACAAAGATGCCTTATTTGGATTCGTGTAATCCCGAATGTATACTTTTTGTCCCTGATTGAATGATTCTAGACGCTACCCTTTATAATTTTTTATGCTTTTTTTTTGGTGTTTTAAAATTCTTGAACTGACTGACTCATGAGATCAAATTTAGTTTTTAGACTTCTACCAAAGAAAAGCTTTGCTGGGGTTTCTCCCGTTGTACAATGAGGTAAATTTCGGTAGTCTGCTAAGAATCTGTTTGTAATGGTTTCTGAACTTCCGTGACATTCCTTATCGAGTGTTGCTAGAATGGATTTTTTTAAGACCTTAACGAAAATCTCTGCCTGTCCGTTCGTGGCAGGATGACCTGGAGCGGTTAAAACCAGTTTTATTCCATTTATTTCCATGAAAGTTTTAAACTCCTGCGATGTAAATTGACGCCCGTTACAAGTGACTAAGACATCTATTAATCCATACCTACAAAACATTTTTCTTAACTTTTCCACTGTAAAGTTACTTGTTATTTGTTTTGTGATTACAACTTCGAATACGAGTCGACCACAACCATGAAGTAATGATTTTTGATAGGCCCAGCAAAGTCGACATGAATTCGTTTCCATACTGAGTCTTCAGGGCTCCATGGAATTAAAACGCTTTTGCTGGGACTATCCATGAGTTTTTGACATGGATCGCATTTGCTAATCATGTACTCTATGTCCTTGTCTAACCCAGACCACCATACGTAGTTTCTGGCCAATGCTTTGGTTTTAATAATGCCTAAATGCGATCTATGTAAAGATTCAAAAACTCCCTTATAAAGTTTCTTGGGTACAATGGTACGATATCCCCACATTAAACAGCCGTATTCAATTGATAGCTCTGTGTGTTTCTGAATGAAGGGATGAAACTCTTGTTTCATCTCCTGACCAAGGATTGAATGGTCCCATGTTCTATTGCCTTTATTACTTTTGACAATGTAGAATCACGACGGGACAGTCGGGCTATGCATTGAAAATTTAAATTTAAATGATTATGTTGAGTTACGAAACTCACATAACTGCACTCTTCAGTCTGTGGTAATGGGACTTGCGGAATTCTCGATAAACTGTCTGCCACATTCACTGATCCCTTCACATATTCTACACTATAATCAAACCCTGATAAATTTTAAGCCCATCTTTGTATTCGAGCTGACTCCATTACAGGCAATCCTTTACACTTAGATTAAGTAGAGGCTTGTGATCAGTACGCAACGTAAACCTGTTGCCCAGTAGATACTGGTGAAGTTTGTTAACGGAAAAGACAATTGCTAACGCCTCCCTTTCCATAGTGCTGTAATGTCGTTCACTCGACTGAAGGTCTCGCGAAACGAAAGCTATTGGTTTTAAATAACCATCTACGAACTTGTGTGAAAGAATACTTGCTACTGCTGTATTACACGCATCTGTGATTAAAACTATTTCCAATTTATGTCTAAGTGTACCAACACATGATCAGATGCAACATCTTCTTTAATCTGTTGATAGGCATTTTGACATTGATTCGTCCATTCAAACTCTACACCTTTTCTGAGAAGCTGATAAATCGGATCCATTTTCTCGGAAAATCTATCTATGAACGTGGAATAGTAGTTTACCATTCCGGTGAATGCACGAACTTCAGAAATGTTTCTTGGATTTGGTGCGTTCAGCACACACGAAACTCGTTCCTTGTTTTTGCTGAGACCGTCCTTGTCAATATTGAACCCTAAATATGTTATTTTGTTTTTGAAAAACATTCACTTTTCTTTATTTAAGTGTAACCCTGCTGACTTAAGCTTTCCTAAAACCTTTCTTAATGTGTCCACATGAGATTTCAAATCTAAACCAGTGATGGGTTTGTCATCTTGATAAACGACAACATAAGGAATGTTTCGAAGCAATGATTCCATTGTCTTTTGGAATATGGATGCTGCAGTTTTGATTCCAAATGGCAATCTTTTGACCTTAAAGATTCCTACATGTGTGCTCCACGTGCATAATGACTGAGACTCCTGATCAAGTAATAACTGATTGTATGCTTGAGATAAATCCAGCTTTGTAAAACGTTGGCCTCCCTGTAATGCAGCGAATATCTCGTCAATTCTTGGAAGCGGGTACCTAAACTCATTAAGATATTTATTAATGGTAACTTTGTAGTCTGCGCAAACCCTTAATTCACCATTAGGTTTCAGTATGGGAACAAGAGGGGTCCCCCAATCTGAACTATATACTTGCTCAAGCATGCCTTGGTCTACCAGCTTTCTTATCATTTGCTCTACCTTTGACTTCCACATGATTGGTAAGGGTCGCGGCTTGTGAAAGATAGGTTTAGCTTCTTCCGAAAGTCGAAGTTTGACCGTTTCACCGTGATACGCTCCTAATTCATCTGAAAACTCGTTTTGAATTTGATCTACTAGCGTTTTAGTGCTTTCACTGCTCTCTATGGCATTGACTTAACATAATTCGAAGTTGAATGCTCGTAAAAAGTATCTCCCTAATAGAGGCATATTTTTAGACTGTCGTGACAAAAATAGAACTGGCATAGGTGTCTTTGAATTTAATTTGTGCAACAAACTCACCCAGAATCCTTATCGGGTCACCATTATAATTTACATATGGTGTTTCGCAAGATTTTAACTTGGGCCTTTTCATTTCTCGAAATAGATCTACAGGGATCAGGTTACAAGGTGCACCCGTGTCACATGGTGCATCAAATTTGATGCCATCCACTTCAACCGTAAGTGTGTACACTTCCTCTGAACCTTTACCTAAGATACTGAAAATGCTTATAGTTACTTTTTATTGATGAACTGCTTATTGTCGTGACCCGTCGCTACGGAAGGGCCAAGGTATGAACTGCTTGCTGCGGGCTTCGGCGCTGCGGATGGGCCGAGAAGTCGCTTCGGCGCTGCGGAAGGGCCGAGAAGTCGCGTCGGCGCTGCGGAAGGGCCGAGAAGTGGACTGCTTCGTCGTGCGTACGTCGGGTTCGTAGTGTTCTGGGTCGTTGGGAGAGATCTACTTGGATTTCTAGTGGGATTCGTGAATGTAAGACATCGTTAGTTTCGATCTGCCGGGGATCGTTATGTTCGAACTGCCGTTTCTACATCCGTTTCGTTTCCGGGTCGGGAGCCGGAAACGTGACGTCTGGGGGAACTCACTGAGGTGGGCCTGTATTACGAAAACCGGGAAAACCTCAGTGATCACGACTGGGTCTGGTCTAATTTTTTAGGAAACCACACCGGGACGCCAGTGATCCTCACCAGGTCGTAGAACGGATTTAAAAACCGAGTTCTTACGGATCCACTACTAATACCAAGACTATCTACCAGAACACTTACCCGGATATTTCTCCTTGTTGCTGATGTTTCCTCGAAGATCGTCGGAACGCAAGTGACTCATCTGGGGTCTTGCTTCTGCTTATATAGGCCCCGTTGAGTGTACCCAGTACCCAGAGCGGTCGATGTCGAGAATCCCGATATCGATAACTCGTTATCGGGTCACGAATGTAGCGATGGTAGTCGACTATCGATGTATCGGTGGAGTTAGTGTGGCCAGGTTTATCGTTTTGGGCGCGCGTTTTGAAAGTGCCGCTGCGCCAGGTTGCCTTTAGACGGACGACCGCTTCTTCTACCCTTTTCTTGTGGTCATTGTATCCCCGCGGTTTTGGATCCCACTCTTCCTCACATTCCTCAGATAGGTTGATCGGTTTTATTCCGGTATGGTCGAGGGAAGAGAGCCGCCGCGGGGTTACCCATTTCGTCCGTGGCCGTTGAAAATCCGCTAACTCGTGCCTTTTTGTGCCGGTTGTTGTCCTGGGCATGGGGGGTCGTGCTTCGTTGTCCGTTGTTTGCCGTGTCGTTTCCTTGGTTGTTGTTGTTGCCATTCTTTGCCGTGTTGTTGCTGCGGTTGTTTCCTTGGTTTTTGGTGTCGCCTTCGTTTGCCGTGTTGTTGCTGTGGTCGTTTCCTTGGTTGTTGGTGTCGCCTTCATCCGGTTTTTTGTTTTTCTGACCCCTAGGTGTCCTGCTGTTGCTTCGCTGTGGTTTTCTCGCAGTACTCGTGCTCTTTGGCTTTTCGCAACGCATAGTTTCCATGGCTGTGTGTCCTTGTCTGTGGCCCATGACGGTAGATGTCTGTATAGTTTTCCGTTGATTATCGCGTAATCTGGCCATGTTTCGGGATTTCTATCCAAGTCTAGGAGTTTCTGTTTAATCCAGATGTCTTCTTCGACCTCGGCTCCGTGAGCTTCTTCTTCTGGCATTCTGGATAGATCGCCTGTCGCTAGTGATCCGATGCCGTTGCTCTTCTGTTTTTTGTTTCTGTTATTGTTTCTTCTGTTCATGTTTATTCTTGCTGTGATGCCTCCGCATCGTAGTGTCGCGTTACATTGTTCCAAGAAGTCTATCCCCAGTAGAAGGTCGCCGATTACCTCTTCGAAGATTAGCAGCGTCGTCATGCTTGTTTGGTTCCCGAGATGTATTGGTACTTCCAGTGCCTCTGTGACCGTTCTGTTTGTCCCGTCTGCTAGTCTAATGGCTTTGGTTACTTGCTTCCTTATCCCATGTTGTTGGCTAGTTTCCTGGCGATGAAACTTCTTGTGGCTCCCGTGTCTATGGCCCCGCGAACTCCTGTGTTGCCTATATTAACTTGTGCAAGTAGTCGTCGGCCGTTGAAGTTTATTGCTGTTGCGTGTGTGGTGTTTGCCCTGGGTGCCCGCTCTGATCCCATGGGCCTCTGGCGTTTCCCGCCGTTTTGAACCGGCGACAGCAATGGATCGTGCGTATTCCATCATGTCCGCATACCCAGCAATGTATTCTTGGTGTGTTGTTGCACTGCTTTCCTATGTGTCCCTCTCCTTTGCACCTTGAACATCTATTTTTCATGCTGAATGATCTTTTGATTCCTCCGTTCAGTGCTTGTGGTGGGTCCTGGGGTCTCCATTGGTTTCTTGTTTGTCTCCCGAAATTTCCAAATGTTTGCTGTTGTCTCTCGAAATTTCCAGATATTTGCTGTTGTCTCTCGAAATTTCCCGGTCGGTGCTGTTGTGTCCAGTGATTTTCCGGTGTTTGTTGTGTTGTGCGTTTCTGTGGCTGGAGGGCCTAGAATTCTTTTGCTAACTGCAGGTATTCTGCTAGGGATCGGCATTCTCCCCGTTTAGCATACTTTTTAAATTCCACTCGACTGTTCCGGTAAACCCTCTCTAGTTTTTTTTCTTCCGTGAGTGTGGAAAATCTCATAGTCTTCCGGAGTTCCCGCGCGTAGTCCTTTGCTAGCTCGTTTGTACCCTGGTGCCTGCGTGTTATGTTTTCCATCGCTCTCTCTTCGTGGTTCGCTGGTCTGTAGTGTTCCAGGAATTCTTTTTGAAGTTGTCCCACGATGGCATTGGGGTAGGATGGGTGTGCCACCAGTCCAGGGCACAGTCTCTTAGCAAAATTACCATAGCTCCTGCTGCGTGGTCGAGCTCTATCCCATAGGCACTTGCTAGCTCTTCCGTTCTACAAATTAATTCTGTCAGGTCGCCCGTGCCGTCATAAAATTCTCCCCAGCTTCGTATTACTCCCATTGTGGCCACTTTGTCGATCTTTCTGGGCTCGGGTACCGGTTTTCCGTTGCTTGTTTCTTGCTTGTCTGGTATCTGTAGCAAGTTCTGGTTTTCCTCCATTCCGGCGGGTGCTGGTGATGGGGTTCTCGCGTGCTTCTGTGCTAGGTCTTGGAGACGTTTGGTGGTTTCTTCGCTGTGGGCACCGCTCTTGATTAACTCCGACATTTTTTTCCGCATGTCTTCGCACCGCGTTTCTGACTTGACGTCGAATTCCCTCAGATAGATTTCCAGTTGGGCCTTGTTGCAATTGCTGATCCAGCTTCGAGTCAGCTTGTCTGCCATTATTAATCCGTGCTGTGTTGAGGGAGAGGGTAAACGATCTTTGTTGGTATTTTGAGGTTTCTATCTGTTTGTTTTTAATCTGTTCGGGCGCCACTGTAAAGACCCTGTTTTGGGAGACGGTATAGCTCGCCGTGGTCAGGGTTCGTGACAGATATTTATATTTTCCTCTATAGATCGATTTACCTCCCTTTCCCCAATAATGACACAGAGGGATAGAACTATAAAGGAGACGTGTATTTCGAAGTACTCGTATAATATATGTTGATACACGTTGTGTATAGATGAGTCGGGACTGCTTGCTTTGTCGATTCGGCGCTTCGGAAGGGCCGATTGGTGAACTGCTTGCTGTTGTGATACGGTGTGCGAGCTTCGGCGCTGCGGAAGGGCCGAGTGATGAACTGCTTTTTGTCGTGACCCGGCCGACCCGGAAGGTCCGAGGAGTCGCGTTGGCGCTGCGGAAGGGCCGAGAAGTGGACTGCTTCGTCGTGCGTACGTCGGGTTCGTAGTGTTCTGGGTCGTTGGGAGAGATCTACTTGGATTTCTAGTGGGATTCGGGAATGTAAGACATCGTTAGTTTCGATCTGCCGGGGATCGTTATGTTCGAACTGCCGTTTCTACATCCGTTTCGTTTCCGGGTCGGGAGCCGGAAACGTGACGTCTGGGGGAACTCACTGAGGTGGGCCTGTATTACGAAAACCGGGAAAACCTCAGTGATCACGACTGGGTCTGGTCTAATTTTTTAGGAAACCACACCGGGACGCCAGTGATCCTCACCAGGTCGTAGAACGGATTTAAAAACCGAGTTCTTACGGATCCACTACTAATACCAAGACTATCTACCAGAACACTTACCCGGATATTTCTCCTTGTTGCTGATGTTTCCTCGAAGATCGTCGGAACGCAAGTGACTCATCTGGGGTCTTGCGTCTGCTTATATAGGCCCCGTTGAGTGTACCCAGTACCCAGAGCGGTCGATGTCGAGAATCCCGATATCGATAACTCGTTATCGGGTCACGAATATAGCGATGGTAGTCGACTATCGATGTATCGGTGGAGTTAGTGTGGCCAGGTTTATCGTTTTGGGCGCGCGTTTTGAAAGTGCGCGATTATTTGTGACGCTGGGTCGTCACAATGCTTTCTGCCGATTTGTGACTGCATTTCCCAAGGTCGGTGCCATTCTGGGCCAATTATTGAGCGCGGTTTGGTTTAGCTGGGTTGTAAAATTCCTTAAGCTAGCTGCAGCATGGATTATACAGCATAATCGGTTCACTTGGACAAAATGTCCAAGGAAGTACCCGCAATCGATTAGTGTGTGCTCATCTAATCTGTATTTTCTACATTTAAAGCTTTGTCCAGCTAATCAAAATGATCATGCAGCTCCTGTTGGTTAAGCTTCAACATCTCTCAGCGAGTTTTCAGATATCCGAATAAGTCTTCCATTTTAAAAGACTCCGAATCGCGTCCAGTTAAACGATTTTTATTAAAAAAAAAAAAAACAAATATCGCTAGCACCATTAGAAATCTTTCGTGGAATCCCCACATTTGCAGCCTTGGACACGGTTAAATTCATGAAGGATTTTAATAACAAATTGAGGAATTGACAAGGCCAATAGTAGCGCTCTACCAAGCGTGCCGATGCTGCCTTCATGATAGGCAAATGAATAATCAGTCGGAGCGTAAAGCCTGCTAAAAACGACTTTAGATATTGGAATTTTTGTATTGGAAAAAATGGCGAATGTCTTTGCTTAGGTCAGGGATAGCTAAAGAGAATTTAATTACTTTAAAAGTGCCCGGGAATTTAAATTAGGATTAACATTTCTTATTTACTCTCGCCTTGACATAATCTTTGACTTTTGGAGATTATCGCCGCCGACAATAATTGGCGAACCTAGGGCTAAGTCCAAGCGAAGCAACCCATAAGCGCTACACTAAGCAAACTCTGGGGGAGAAACACCCTAAGGATCGGCTGTAGTCACAAGCAGCAATCCTGATTCCCTCGGTGATTTCGTTCCGGTAAGGAAGAACACGCACCGATGTGGTGCCATCCGATTTGTGTGGCTGAGGCAAAACATAGCGCAGACCTCAAAACGGGACCAGGTTCGTCCTGGGCAGTTTTGTCGCTGCAATAAGGGTCTAGCAGCCACGCCTCTATACTGCCACAGGCCCTGCATGGGGTCCGGCCGGTGTGGCGTTTATAAATTAAATAATAAGTAACTAGTTTGTAACATAGTTATTGTGCCTTTTGCCTGTCTCTGCGATTTCGCGAGCTTGAGTCTGATTTTTCGTAACTCAGGGTTTGCATTGATAAATTTGGCTTAGCTGAATTAAGAAAACAGATTTTTTTTGAACTACCCATCCACTAATACTGTCTTGTAGCTCCAGCAGGATAAAAGGTGGTGTCTCTTAAGTTGCGTCTGGCAAAATGAAACACTTTTCCGAGGCCATATTTCTATTTCAAAGGCGTCCTTGCAGTCCAGACCCGGGTAGCTGTTTTGCACAATCAGCCAGAGTATGTCTAAAACAGCAAAATGCTTAAATATCTTATTTAAAAACATGAATTGTTATAAAAATAAATGTAAGCACTAAGCAGCGCATGATGGTCGCCTAATAGCTCCTTTGCAAAAGATGAACTGGTCGTAGTCCGCCCTGGCAGTGACTCCGTCCATTGACGATAGGTGGTGCCCCCAAGAATCCCCTGGGGCATCTTTGGTACTTAGTATGGATTCTAGTGACATTATTCTAAAAGTGTCCGATCAAAGTAGTTAGCGAATGACTGACACAAAAGTGTCCTTCTGTGAGCGGAACATCTCATGAGCTAAAACATATTTGAATGTGCTTGCTGACTTCACTTTCATATCGAGGCCGTAGCATGATGAGCCACGTGTTTCTAAATTAGTATTTCTCCCTAGGATGAAAAATACGGCAGCTCTTCTAGTTATCTTAAATTTAAAGACGCAGCAGTCAGATCAGTCTGATATAGTACAGCAAAATACATACAGCGGCTCACAGCATATTTTAAACAAGAAACATCCATAACTTTAAAAGCCTATCAAAACTAAGCTGAAATGGTTATCAAAATAACGTTAATGTTAAAAATTATTTTCTCAGCTTATTCCAACAGATTTTAAAGGTGTTACCATCCTTATGTTCAACAACCACCAGTATTTTATGTAGCTTGTGGGTTTTAGTTTCCCCTCTCCCTTATTTGGAAAAATATACTCTCAAACGATATTTTAAAATTACGACTTAAAATTTTGGATAACGGGTATATCTGGGGATTGATCTGGCCAAATTATCAGAAGGAGACGTTTTTAGATTACACGCCCACACTTTTGGTCTCAATAATTTTGTATAGTATTTGAGCTTTACATTGCTAGATTTTGACTTTGTGACTCAACCGCAAGACCAAGCTGCTAAACATTTTCTCAAAATTTAAATTGATACAAATCCGCCCAGTGTGCTGTAACTTCCATGTGGTTACGCAATTCTGGCATAATTGGGTATGAACTCTAGGCCATACTCTTCACATGTTTTGATGATTTCTTTAAGGTTCAACAATGCCTCCCTTTCGTCGCTCGAAGCGATAATCGTCGATTTAGTGCAACGCGATGCCTCTCTGAGTTAGAGGTCGAAAAATAGCATTGATATGACGCTGAAAAACTCCGGGCGAATTCGACATTCCAAACGGGACCTTCCTAAACTGATATTGACCACTCTGCGTCACAAAATAGGTGTATTTGCGACTCGACTAAAATAAAATTTAACTCGAATAAAATTTCAGCATGTAAGCATAGTTTTTATCCGATTATTAATTTTATATCGACTTAGTTATGTGGCACCACGTAAAAGTTTAGAAAATATTCCGGCTATAATTTCACCAAGTTGCGGCATTTTGGCACGGTAATGTTTTTAACTTCTTTTCATTTAATTTACACTTGCAAAATATGGAAAATGTAGGGTTTTGGTTAAAGTTTATTAGAATATTTAATTTATTTTAATTTATTTATTAGTGCATTATTCTCCGTTTGCATTTGCATTTGCGTAGGAGTTGAGCCGCTAGCCGCGTTCACATACACACGCACACCGTCACCACCGTCTGTGTCGTTTTCGTTCTCGATCGCGGCAGCAGTAGATTTGCTTTTATGCTGTTCATTGGTTTAAGATACGCTTGGGCATTGGCGTGTTCTCCCCTACAGTGCGTTCATTCGGCAGAGTACTGTCGTAGGGTTTATATAACAAATATAAAACCTCTAATAAGGATTTTATTTTACTTCTCTCAGCCCTTATGTAGCTCCTTTACACTGCGGCATATATTTTTTTATTTACTGTATGTCGCGAGTATCGTTATAAGACTGATTATACCCGTTACTCGTAGAGTAAAAGGGTATATTGTATTCGTGCAAAAGTATGTAACAGCTAGAAGGAAGCGTTTCCGACCCTATAAAGTATATATATTCTTGATCAGGGTCACTAGCCGAGTCGATATAGCCATGTCCGTCTGTCCGTCCGTATGAACGCTGAGATCTCGGAAACTATAAAAGCTAGAAGATTGGCATTTTGCATGCAGATTCTAGGAGTTCCTACGCAGCGCAAGTTTGTTTCAAAAAGGTGCCACGCCCCCTTTAACGCCCACAATCGCTTATATACGATTTTAAAAATTTAAATATTTCGGAAAAGTAAAAATGCAGTTTTATTGTGTTTATCGATACCTATCGAAATGTAGAAGAAATTTTTCAAATCGGACCATTCGTTAAAAAGTTATGCGTGATCAAAGTTTCTATCTCCATCTCCCTCGCACTCCCTTTACCTGTGCAACGGGTATCTGATAGTCGGGGCACCCGACTATAGCGTTCTCTCTTGTTTTCATTTAAGTTTATAATACAAAAGAAGGCTTGCTTTTGAGTAGTGTACATAAGCTGTGTTGCGAAACCCCCTAGGTCAGCATTTTCAGCCGGATGCCTGTGGCGGTCCGATATCCGATAACAGGCATCGCCGTTAGTGGTACATTGCCCAAGGGTTTGGGTGAAGGTGATGTCATAAATAAGACATCGGCGGTAACTCCTCCCCCCATAGCTTGGAACGATGGGCATAATGAAGGTATGGCGGGAGTGGCAATAAGGTCCACTATGAGTGGTGAAAAAATTACCTCACTTTCTTTAAAGGTCCAGGCGACAGTTGTAATCAGGATTGACAATGCGACGAGTATATATATGATTGGCAGGTGAGTTGTGGCACTTTCCTCCATGTTGGTAACTGCCAATCCATTTTCTAGGTTGCTGAGGTGCAGTACCTGGAGGTTTATGGGTTCGTATGTGGAGAGGTTTACTTCAAGGTCATCAATTATTGTATTGTCGGGCTTTAAATATTTGGTCCTATTAGCGGAGATAGAACAGTTGTCATATTTTATGAGCAAAAGATCTTGCTCGAGTTGCAGTTGGAAGAGATGTTCAAGTTCTCCACGTTGAGGATAACCAGCATTCCCTTTATCGGAACGAAGATTTGTGGTTGGTGTTCACTTTCTATTGTGCTGCAGGTTGCTTACTTGTCGTCCAGAAGGTTGTAGAGGCTTTCGGTGTTATTCGGTGTCAAAGGAGTTTCGCAAACATATGTACTACGCTCTTTTATACAAGGTGTATCTATAATATTGATTTCTACATCATTCTTAATTATAACATTTGGTGGGCTTACATTCATCGTTTTTTTAATTGGTAATGCAATAAGGTGGTACAATTGTTGATTGTAATTGTAAAATTGATGAGACAGAATCGGAACTTTTATGTTAAATATGAGTGTTTTGTTAGGTGTATTCTAATGAGAGTACATTATATAATTCATGTTCCAACTAAACTTCTACTTCTTGGTCTGCTAGTAAAATTTTTATTCTTTCCATTTCAACTGAATTTAGTAAGTATTTTGGGACTAATTTTTATTTGGTGAAAAGTAGGCTTTCCGCAATATTATTGTATTTAGGTGGTTGTATAGTAATAATAAAGCTGAATGTTTTTATACTCCTCATCCAATTGTTTAAAAATTTTTAATTTGATAGGAATTCATAAAGTTGGTTATAAGTTCTTGTTCCTTGATTATATATTTAGATTTCTTCAAATCTTACAAGTGTTTCATTCTGAAAAATATTATTTAGTTTGGAATTTTCACGTAAGCGTTTTAGGACTTTGTTTATTTTCGCCTCGTCGTTGGCGTCCATATTTCCCGAAACTATTTTACCACGTGGCCTACCCCGTAATTAAACCCTTTCTGGGCCTACTACTCCCATTGTCGGGAAGTAAAGAATTTAATCTTTGCTGTACCTGGGATAATTTTTGATATAGGGTAAGGGTCTGGTCGGTAGGTGTTTGGCTCAATTCTACTCAATGTATCGTAAGGGTGAGTTTCCATCGGAGCAGTGTTGGGTTTTGGCCCTTAAAGTTTTGCAACCATACTAAAGACTTTTGGTCGGTGATAATTTTTAATCTGTTGCCATTCAGATATGGGCGAAAATACTAAACCGCCCAAATTAAAGCTTTCATCTCTTTCTCTATTGAGGAATAGCGGGTTTCTGTCTAGTTTAAGGTTCTACTTGCGAAACAGATTGGTCTGTCAGACCTTGAGAGAGAACGGCTTCTATAGCAAAGTTACTTGCGTCCGTAGTGAGGGTAAATGGTTTTTTTAAAGTTTGGATGTTGTAAAATCGTGTTGTTTGTTACAGGGTTTTGCAAATCTCAAATGCCTCTGTAAATTCTGAGTCTATGATGACGGATTTGCCACATCTAAGTTGTCGGAAAATAGGTTTTGTTGTTCTTGCAAAGTCTTTGATGAATTTTCTATAATAGCCCAACAGGGCTATTACGTCATTTTGGGACATGGGAAATTTTGACTGCTGCTATTTTGAAGGGGTTTGGTTTGATACCGTCTTGGGTTATCACTTGTTCCAAAAAGTAGATTTCCTTAATCAAGAAATTTGATTTGGTAATTTGGATTTTTAAATTAGCTTGACGTAATCTCTGAAATACCGATTTTATGCCCATTAAGTGCTTCTGAAGAGAGGCAGAGAATATAATTATGTCATCAATATAGCCCAGGCAGATGTCTAATACTAGTTATCCTATTACATTGTCCATAACCCTCTGGAATGCAGCTGTTACGTTTTTTAGACCAAACGGGATTCTTGTGAATTCATAGTGTCCGATCCCTACCGAAAAAGCCGTTTTGGCCATGTCCCTGGGACCGATCTGGATTTGGTGGAACCCGCTAGCTAAGTCCATATTGGAAAAGTATTTTGCCCGGCCAATGTTGTCGAGAATGTTGTTAATATAATATTAGGGATAGGGTACCTATCCGTGACGGTTTTGTCGGTTTTGTCTCCATTTTTTTTTGGTCAGGAGAGTTCGTTTTTTTTAGGGACCATCCAAACAGGAGGGCCCCAAGGAAAACGACGGTTTCTTATTATATTCTGATCGATAATTTTAGATATTTTTTCCGGACGTCCTCTTTATGTATGAAGGGATATCTGTTCGCTTTTACGTGATGGGGATATTTTCAGCATTCGGGATGGAATGCTTGATCGTGTTGGAGAATGTAAGAGGTGTTGCATCGTCGTAAAATAAGTCTTGAAAATGTTCTCAAATTTTAAGCAACCCTTGCTTTTCTTCGTCATTTAAATGGTCTGTAGTAATTTGCTCGCTAAGCTGTCTTCTAGTTTGTTGGAAGCTTAGATTAAGTAAATATTTGATCGTTATACGATTCCACGTTCAGTGGTTGGTCGAGTCATAGGGTCTGTCCTGTAGTATGCATGTATCATTGTAGCGAGTACCCACTGTACCGACACCAACATTGTATTACAGTGTACCTAAACAAATACAAAAGCGCCGGCCGCTAAACTTTTGCGGCCAGCCGAAATATGAATGTGCCTCAGAGCCCAAGTTATGGGAAGTGCTAGTGTCAGCATATTCCCATGGCCTGAGTGCAGACACATACAAGGCATGCATGTACAACTTCCCTCGCGCTCTCAGTGCTACCAGCACAAATACAATTGCGAGCATATACTTCGATATATATGACGGCCGCTGCCAATGTTTGCAGGCAGCGCAGCCGCAAATAGCTAACTGAAATTCATTATCAATTGGACAATTCAATAATAAAGATCTGCCCATGGAAAAGTAAAACAAAGTGACTATTAATTATTATAAAAATATGATGGCAATAATATAACATGGCGACCGTGACACTGGTCCTGGAGGACCTAGGAAGGAACAACTGCAACTGGAAATATAAATCTGAGTGAGTAGAGATGGAGTTATGGCAAAACGTAGAGACATGCAAACCAAACTAAAAAATATAAAAATAAAAATGATATGAAGGAGGCTAGAAAACCTAAGTGCCCTGCAGATTGTAAAGGGCCTTTCGAAAATACAGCTTGCGAGTATACGTGCCATAAGAAAAATTAAAAGATATCAAAATAAAAGTGGCTATTATATAAAAACAAACCAGCACCGCCCTGGGCAACAGCCCAAAAAAAAATTACAAAAGAACTTGATTTTCTTAATTCAAGTTTTGTAAATAAAAAGCCAATAACTCCAGCTCACTCAGTGATTAAGAAAATTAATGACGACAAAAGAAAATTAACACCTCCACCTCCAAAGCAGTTTCCAAGAAGAAACAAAGTGTGCCCTAAGACGACTGCGCTGGGCGACTGGAACGCCAAGGTGCGAAGGCACCTGCGGAAAAACCTGTGCGATGACCGGCACCGGTACCGCCTGAGCCCATAGGCCCAGGACATCAGCAGCTGAGACAACAAGTGTGAGGGGTAGGCCGCCCCTTACGCCAGCGAAGGAGCATCAGCGACCCTGGAGAATTGAACCGACAGCGCTTCCAAGAGTGCACATCTTAAATTTTTTTTTATTATTTTATATGCATCTGCGATGCAAAAACTTATAATTAACAATAATTGTACAGACCAGGCAATTTCTAGCTGCGGGTCTTAATTTTTTTTTTACCTAGGTAGGGATACATGTAACAATTTTATACACATACCACAAAATTTAAACAAAAAAAATTTTTTTAATTAATTAATTAAATACATAATTAAATAAATGCCTAAGACAAAAAAAAAAATAATAAGAGAAAAAGGAGAGGAGGTCAGAAGAACTTCCTGAATTTAAAAATAAAAGAATTAAATAGGCAGCTATATGCTGAAAAATCTACCCCAGTATCCTGGGATGAAAATGTAGAAATTAAGAAAGAATTAGAGAACACGTATAGGGAATTAGATGCCTACAAAAATAAAAATGATATGAAGGAGGCTAGAAAACCTAAGTGCCCTGCAGATTGTAAAGGGCCTTTCGAAAATACAGCTTGCGAGTATACGTGCCATAAGAAAAATTAAAAGATATCAAAATAAAAAGAAAATATTTAAATATGAATGAACATTTTTTGTTATGAAAAGTAACGCAATATCTAAAACAGATTTTGAAAGCGTTACAGAAATAATACCCAAAATGGGTTTAATTGATACTAAAACAGTGGACTCCACTGCTAATGTAATTAATAAAATCGAATCAAAAACTATTGATACCGATTTAACAAACATATTATTATCAATAATTGTTTTTATAATGAGTGCATACATTTTGTATAAAGCCTATATGTACCACAATAAGTGTGTATCAAAAAGAGCTATAAATAGAAGCCAGGCCAACGATCTGGATAAGATTTAAATTTATAAAGCACAAACAATTATTATAAAAATATGTTCAAAATAAAAATTAAAGTCAAAAATTTGTAAATGTATGCAATGACATACCAAAATAAGAGAATTGAAATTTTGAAATAAAAATAAAAATAAAATATATTAACATACAAAATGAATACCACAGATTGCATAAGAATTACTCTATCCAATCAACCAAATTTTGAGAATAGGGTATTAGCCATACTAAGAAACAGAGGAGAGGCTCTATCAATTTCAGATTTTGAAGACGAATATATGAATAGGTACGACCTAGCTTTTTCCCCGCTTTTTCATTGCAGCGGTACGCAAAAAGCAATAGTACTGTCTACAGTAAGACACTGTAAAGTATTTTCTGAAGTAGACATACACCCAGTCCTAGGACATATAATTGTACTAAAAATTATGCACAACTAATACAAAAAAAATAAGTCCTTAGTATGGAATGGGAGCAATTAACTCTCCACATGCGAGAATTAAAGGACACATTTGACAAGTCTTACAAATGTATAAGCCAAAATAGGCCAATACATGAAGACACTATTAATAAACATGCAAAGATTCTTGTAGATTCTTTCAATACTGCAAGAACTTTAGTACATGAAAATAGGGCAGCGATAAATAAAACGAATTGGTCAAAATTATCTAAATTTTTGATCAAATTACGTTCAAATCTAATAACTGTTAAAAATAGGTATAATTTAAATATATCGATACCGACAATTTTAAATACACCTTTGACAATAGATCAAGACATAGAAGTAACAGAAAATGAAGATTCCGATTCGAGCGAAGGAATCGAAATAAAAGAAAAAGATCTACATGATCTAACAATTCCTGCAGTTATAACAGTAACAGAAGCAGAAGAAGAAGAATATATAGAATCAGATGTAAGCGTGCCAGACACAAAAGAAAACATAATGGCAGATCCAGCAGCCCAAAGGGCATATATAAAAGATATCTCGAATGCAATCCCGGAATTTAACGGGCAAAAGATACATCTTCAAAGATTCATAACAGCCTTGAAGTTGGTTAACTTAACTAAAGGCACATTCGAAGATTTGGCTGTAGATGTCATTAAATCCAAAATAATAGGATCTACACTGTACAAAGTACAGAATGAAACAACAATAAATTCAATAATAAAGAAATTGCAAGACACTATAGTCGGTGAAACATCCGATGTAGTCAAAGCGAAAATGGCGAAAACAAGCCAAAAAGGCAAAACAGCTGAGAAATTTACATCAGAAATAGACAACTTACGAAAGCTCCTTGAAGCCTCGTACATTGACGAAGGCCTACCAGCCGAACACGCTGACAAATTCAGCACAAAAGAAGCCATTACCACAATGGTTAAAAATTGTGAGCATGGCCGCATAAAAACAATTTTAGAGGCAGGCAACTTCACAACTATGAATGAAGCCGTCACTAAGTACATACAATGCAGTACTGAAATGACAGGCAATGCAAATTCAATACTGTATACAAAAAGAGGAAACAACTATCGCGGTAACAACTTCAGAAATAATTACCGCGGTAGGGGCAATAACCGAGGTAATTATCAGAATAACGGATATTACCAATATAATGGCTATAACCAAAATAACGGTTATAACCAAAACTATAATAATCAGACCAACAACAATTATAGAGGTCGTGGTTATTATAGAGGAAACAACCGTGGTGGAAACACCAACAACGCAAATACGAACACCAACGGACAGAATAATAATAATGTCCGACAGGTACAAACCACGTCGGAAAACCAATAAAGACCCTTAAGATAAAAAACATAGTAAAGAATACGGTTCATACTATCAATCTTAATTTCAATCTTTTCGTTTCTCTCAAAAATGAATGCACAAATAAATTATATACATTACTAGTTGATACAGGTGCAGATATATCATTAATAAAAGAAACTTCGGACTCGTTTAACAATGTTGATTATAAAAATATTACCCAAATATCAGGTGTTGGTGAAGGAACAACCAACTCAAAGGGATTAGTATCAATAGAACTTCTTTCAAGCAACTATGCTATACCACATACTTTTCATTTAGTAACATCAAATTTTCCTATTCCATGTGATGGAATCATAGGCATAGATTTTATGAAAAAATACAATTGTCAAATAGACTTAAAACCAGAAAACGATTGGCTCATACTGAGACCAGATAACCTCTATAATCCGATTAATATTCCGATAAATCATACACTCGAAAATAATTCGACAATTTTACCAGCTAGATCTGAAGTCGTCCGAAAAATAACTATAAATTCAGAAACCAGGTATATAGTAATACCAAACCAAGAAATCCAAAATGGAGTATTCATTGGCAATACCATTGCAGATTCTAAAAACACTTTTGTCCGAATTCTAAATACAACAAATAAAACAGCAATTCTTCAATTAAATACACTTAAAGTCGAACCATTGGATAATTACGATATAATTAAATCCAATAAAAATACAAATAAAGAAGAAATCTTAGAAAAACTTAACAAAAATTTCCCGCCTCAATTTAAAGAAATACTTAAAGAATTATGCACCAAATACACAGATATATTCGGAATAGAAACCGAACCGATATCAACTAATAATTTCTATAAACAAAAACTAAGAATGAAAGATGATGAACCAGTATACATAAAGAATTACAGAATCCCCCACAGTCAAAAAGAAGAAGTAGAAAAACAAGTAGAAAAACTAATTAAAGATAAAATAATAGAACCATCAGTTTCAGAATACAACAGTCCATTATTAATAGTTCCGAAAAAATCATTACCAAATTGCGATACAAAAAGATGGCGTTTAGTAATTGATTACCGCCAAATTAACAAAAAAATTTTATCAGATAAATTTCCACTACCAAGAATAGACGATATTCTTGACCAATTAGGTAGAGCTAAATACTTCTCATTCTAGATCTAATGTCAGGATTTCATCAAATAGAACTCGAAGATACGTCTAGAAATATAACGTCCTTTTCCACGAGCAATGGCTCCTATCGTTTTACACGATTACCTTATGGTTTAAAAATAGCGCCAAATTCTTTCCAAAGAATGATGACAATTGCATTTTCAGGTATCGAACCTTCTCAGGCATTCTTGTATATGGATGACCTAATTGTCATCGGTTGTTCAGAAAAACACATGATTAAAAATCTTACAAACGTTTTTGATCTTTGTAGAAAAAACAATCTTAAACTGCACCCAGAGAAGTGCACATTTTTCAGACACGAAGTGACCTTTCTTGGACACAAGTGTACTGACAAAGGTATTTTACCAGATAGTAAAAAATACGAAGTAATAGAAAAATACCCAGTCCCAACGGACGCAGACAGCGCTAGAAGATTCGTTGCATTTTGCAATTACTACAGACGTTTTATTAAAAATTTTTCCGATTACTCACGTCACATAACTAGATTATGTAAAAAGAATGTTAAATTTGAATGGACAGATAAATGTCAAAACGCATTGGAATACCTAAAAACCCAATTGATGAAACCCACATTATTGCAATATCCCGATTTTAATAAAGAATTTTGCATAACAACAGATGCAAGCAAACAAGCATGTGGAGCTGTTCTTGCTCAAGATTACAATAACATTCAGCTACCAGTAGCCTATGCATCAAGATCCTTTACGAAAGGAGAAAGTCATAAAAATACAACAGAACAAGAGCTAGCAGCTATCCACTGGGCAATAAACCATTTTCGACCATATATTTATGGAAAACATTTCACAGTCAAAACAGACCATAGGCCATTAACCTATCTATTTTCAATGACAAATCCAAGTTCGAAATTAACACGAATGAGATTAGACTTGGAAGAATATGATTTTACTGTGGAATATCTTAAGGGAAAAGACAACCAAATAGCCGACGCGCTATCAAGAATAACAATAACGGATTTAAAAAATATCCAGACAAATAATAAAATTCTGAAAGTCACTACCAGAAATCAAAGTAAACAGAAAAATTCCTGCGCAGGAACAGAAAAAGAAAAAATAGATTTGCCTAGGCATATTCTAAATAAAGCTTCTCAGCCCAACGTATACGAAGTCATTGTTAATGACGAGGTACGAAAAGTAGTGACCTTGCGAATAACTGATTCACTTTGCTTACTAAAGCATGGAAAAAAGGTTATAGCAAGAATTGATGTTAGCGATTTGTACACCAATGAAATTCTCGACTTAGGTCAGTTCTTTCAAAGGCTTGAAAAAGAAGCCGGTATACTTAATATCAGCCAACTCAAAGTGGCACCGAGCGAAAAGATCTTTGAAACCATTTCAATGGAATCTTTTAAAATTATGGGCAATAAAAAATTACAATCATTAAGAGTAGCGCTACTCAAGCCGGTGACCCAATTATCAAATAATGATAAAGAAAAAGAAGCATTACTGTTTACATTCCATGATGATCCAATACAAGGAGGTCATACAGGCATAGCTAGGACATTAGCAAAAATAAAACGGCATTATTATTGGAAAAACATGACCAAAGATATAACAAAATATATAAGAAAATGTCCTAAATGCCAAAAAGCAAAGACAACAAAACATACAAAGACCCCATTAACTATCACCGAAACGCCACAAACGGCTTTCGACAGGGTAATTGTGGATACGATCGGTCCACTACCTAAATCTGAACAAGGAAATGAATACATAGTAACGCTAATTTGCGATTTAACTAAGTACCTTGTAGCCATACCAATCCAGAACAAAAGTGCAAAAACAGTAGCAAAAGCTATATTCGAAGATTTTATTCTGAAGTACGGTCCAATGAAGACGTTCATTACGGACATGGGAACAGAATACAAAAATTCGATAATTGAAGATTTATGCAAAAACTTAAATATCAAAAACATAACTTCAACAGCACATCATCACCAGACTGTAGAAACCGTGGAGCGAAGCCACAGAACATTTAATGAGTTCATCCGCTCATACATCTCAGTTGATAAAACCGATTGGGATGTATGGTTGCAATACTTCGTATATTGTTTCAACACAACACCCTCTATGGCACATGACTATTGTCCATATGAGTTAGTTTTTGGTAAAACTTCAAATTTACCTCAACAATTTAATAGCATAGATAAAATAAAACCTCTATATAATGTAGATGACTACGCTAAAGAATCTAAGTTTAGACTAGAACAAGCATTTAAGAGAGCTAGATTAATGTTAAAATCTCATAAAAAGAAACAAAAAATTAGATATGACAAAAATACCTTAGATTTGGATTTAAAAATAGGAGATCAAGTTTTATTGAAAAATGAAACAGGGCATAAGCTAGACTTTAAATATACTGGACCTTATAAGGTTGAAAGTATAAAAGAAAACGATAACATAGTAATTTCAAATAACAAAAATAAAAAACAAACAGTACATAAGGATAGGTTAAAAATTTTTATTTCATAATCACTTTAATTCTCTTATAATATATCACGTATGGCCATACATAAATTAAGAACCATAATTTAATGGAAATATAAGACAAAATTAAAAAAAAAAAAAAAAAAAAAAATATATATACTAAAATAAATAATACTTTCTGATTCGAAAAAAAACAATAATAAATTAAATAAATAACACAGCAAAAAAAAAATATATATATTTATATTATTATAAAACAAGATGTTCATTTATATTTTATATACATATAGTAAGAAAATAACTTCATAGAATTACGTTATTTTTCAAAAGGAGGGAGATGTAGTATGCATGTATCATTGTAGCGAGTACCCACTGTACCGACACCAACATTGTATTACAGTGTACCTAAACAAATACAAAAGCGCCGGCCGCTAAACTTTTGCGGCCAGCCGAAATATGAATGTGCCTCAGAGCCCAAGTTATGGGAAGTGCTAGTGTCAGCATATTCCCATGGCCTGAGTGCAGACACATACAAGGCATGCATGTACAACTTCCCTCGCGCTCTCAGTGCTACCAGCACAAATACAATTGCGAGCATATACTTCGATATATATGACGGCCGCTGCCAATGTTTGCAGGCAGCGCAGCCGCAAATAGCTAACTGAAATTCATTATCAATTGGACAATTCAATAATAAAGATCTGCCCATGGAAAAGTAAAACAAAGTGACTATTAATTATTATAAAAATATGATGGCCATAATATAACAGTCCTGTCTCGAAATTGTTAGTTATTCCAGAAAGCTGTGGCCTTCTCCGGCAGGGTAGAGTTCCCAGGAAACAATAAGATTATTATCTATCTCTAGATGATTACAAAGAAAATCACCATCATTTAGGTTATAATAGTTTTACTTTGGGCTTGGATAAAGAGTTCGTCGGTTTCTCTATTGGCATTCGTTATAATGTTAATTGACGAAAATAAGGTTTCAAGTTTAAACTCTTCGATATTTATTTTTGCTTTACGGTCTTTACGATCAATTGCAAGGAGGCCATCAAAGTATGGGTGAAATTTGAAAAGTAGTAATTGTATTTCGCCCTGCTCTTTAAATTCTATAGGTATGGGTAGAATAGTTCTCAAAGTCAGCAAATAGCTTTCTAGGACTACTGTGATTCGGACACTATTTTTAGATTTTTGTATGACGCTTGCGAAATAAGATTTGGATTGACAAAAGAATAAGTAAAATCGGTGTCTACGATGAATTTTTGTGGTTTCGGAGAGTTACGAGGGTGGTCCGATAAGTACTTAGCCTCCAAAAGAAAAACGAAAATTTTGAAAAAGTGGCGATTTATTTCTCAACATAATCTCCTTTTGGCTCGATACACTTGACCCAGCAATGCTCCAACTTCTTTAACCCGTCTGAAAAATACGTTTTCTTGAGGTCAGCAAAATAGGTCTCTGTGGCGGCGACGACCTTCTTCGACGCAAATTTCTGTCCAGCGAGTGACTTTTTCAAGTTTCGAAACAAAAAGAAGTGACACGGGGCCAAATCTGGAGAATGTGGTGGAGGGGGTAGCAGTTCGTAGCCCAATTTGACAAATTTGGCCTTGGCGAGGGCGGAAGTGTGAGCCGGTGCATTGTCATGATGGAAGAGCACTTTTTTCTTCGCTAAATTTCTGCGATTCGGCCCAATAATTCGGCGTAGTACAGCCCTGTGACCGTTTTCCTCTTCTCCAGGTAGTCGATGTAGATCACACCTTGTGAATCCCAAAAAATCACCTTTCCGGCCGATGGGACAGTCTTCGCCTTCTTCGGAGCAGGTTCGCCGGGTGAAGTCCACTGTTTCGACTGTTTCTTGGTCTCTAGTGTGTAGCAGTGGATCCATGTTTCGTCGACGGCCACGAAACGACGCAGAAACTTCTTCGGTTTGCGCTTAAACAGCGTCAAACACTGCTCTGAAGTGGTCTCACGGTTGCGTTTGTTGTCTGGAGTGAGCAAACGCGGCACCCATCGCGCCGACAGCTTTCTCAGGCCCAAAATTTCATGCAGGACGTGGTCTTTTGACATGCCTACCGCCTCAGCTATCTCGCTTATCTTCAATCGGCGGTCTGCCAATACGAGATCGTGGATTTTTGTCACGTTATCCTCCGTGGTAGCCGTTTTTGGGGCACCTGGGCGTGGCTCATCAAAAACCGATGTGCGACCACGTTAAAACTCGTTAATCCAATTTTTGACGGTCGCCATCGAAGGAGAAGGGATGCTGAGAGCATCCAAGCGCTCTTTGATTTCGCGATTTCCCTTCCAAAAACTAGAATCGAATCACAGACCGATATTGCTCTTTCTCCATTTTTCTAAAATCCGCGGACACAAGTGGATTCGGACACGCAGTCAAAACAAAACTACGAGTCCGATTCGGCTGAAATTTCGACAGTAGCCGTCTACGAGAATGTACTACATGATAGTAAATTTCTCTTGCGATTGTGACGCCATCGGGCGGTGAGGCAAAGTACGTAGGGGAGAAACAGTCCATGCGTTTTTTAAGGCAGATTCCATCGTAAAGGGCTCTTTTCTTGCGCTTACGCCGTGGTCTGAGTCTGCGGGGAGTGACAGTAGTTCACTACGAAGGCTGATTTCAAAAAATAATTAACCCAGGACACCCCACTTGGGAGGTTCTAGGTTTTGGCAATGAATATAGGTCCTGTCTTCTTGCATGCATACTTGCGTTTGAGATTTTCCCTAATACTGTCCCATTCGAGTTTAGTGTCTAAAATGTTCAACGTTTCGTCCGCATGGGGTTTGATCTGTACCCCTTATAAACATAATTATTTCCTCAACGCTCACAATGAATTTCTGGAGAGTACCCGGCTTTCTGTCTGTGGGGCTTAAGGTGGCGTATAGGGTAGTGGTAGTTGAAGTATTTAAGACAGTACCAGCAATCCCACTATTTTTGGGACTGGTAGTCCTAGAACCCCCCGATATGTTACCTGAATCCATGATCAGAATTTCTTCTTCTAATTTTAGGTAAGATGTTGCTACTCCTGAGACCGAGTCGGGACTTTGTTTTTTCTACGATTGTTTTCCTTGACATTAGAATAAACAAGAAACGAAGCAAACTTAGGCAAGCCGAAGTTTATATACCCTTGCAGTTATTACAAATCGACTACATTTCGATTTCTATGCCTATATTACTAAAAACAATGAAGCTATGTCGGTTTAGCGCTGCATTTTGCCATCGTTTCTATGGCAGCTATATGATATTGTTGTCTGATTTTAATTTAATTAAAACCGTAATTCCAATATACTTAAATATTACCAAGTCCCAAAGAACAAAAAAAAATTTTAAAACAACAAAGTTATAATTTTTTGAATTTTTTTTACGATTGTTCCTATGGGAGCTATATTATATAGTCGCCCGATCCGGCTCGTTCCGACTTACATACTACCTGCAATAAAAAGAAAACTTTTGTGAAATTTTCATGCAGATAGCTTTAACACTGAGGAACTAGGAACTGAGGGCTAGATCGACTCTTCTGGTGATGCTGATCAAGAATATATGTACTTTATAGGGTCGGAAATGTCTCCTTCTCTGCGTTGCAAACTTTTGACTGAAATTATAATACATCTGCAAGGGTATAAAAATTGTTAGTATCTATATATAAAGGGAAAAAAATAAAACTTTTATGCTATCGTGATACAAATTTGTCTTTGTTCCGAAATAAATTTGTAGAATTAAATATTGTTTTTTTTTTGAGAATGTAGTTTTTTCGGTGAAATTTGTAAATTAGTATAACATTTTATAACATATATATAACATTTTATAAAATGAAAATGTACCTATGTGTAAATCGAAAATAATGGTCATTAGTTTATAGGGGTGGGTAAATGATTATATATGTGGGTAGATATAGATGTGGGTATAAGTAAATGTCTTAGTATATAATATTAAAAGTTACTAGAGTTTTTGTCGATGTACTATGTTGAGAATCTGTAAAACAGACATAATTAGTGTATGTGTGTTTTGTTAGAGATGTTGTGGCAACTATGGGTCAAAATGATTGGTCAGTTTTTTGGAGAAGTAATGAGTTTTCAATTGACTAAAATTTGGTGCGCGTTTTTTTTTATTGAAAATTATAATTGGATTTCGATTTAAAAATCTAATGTAAACGGCAGCACTGCATGGTCATTTGGGAATTATTTGTAATGGTTTTGTCGACTTTCTTTTCTAGTCAACGAGTTTTTAGATTTGTGTTCGTTTCTGAATCATTGTATCTGCTTTTTATCGAGTTCGAGAACACCAAACACATAAGGTTTCATGGCAAGAGCAGGGGAAAAGAGAACGAAATGCCTGGAACAATGACGACGTGGATGGTACCCCCACTTCTTTTTTTGTAGAAAGAATACTTAGCCACAAATATTTAGATATATATTTTTTTATGGGTGTATGTTGGGAACGTGAAAGATTATATTGTTAAGACTTGACACTGATTTGTGTTATGTGATCTCACAAGAAAATTGAATGTGTGTGGGTGCATGAAACAAATTCAGCGTATGTTTTTTTTTTTAGTATATATTGATATTTTATGAGCAAAGGATTCTCTGCCGATCAGCAATTGATAGTCGCAGTTAATATAGATACAAATTTGTAGTGTATGATTTTACCATATTAACCATAACCAGCGATTGATGGTCAGAGTAAATATGGATGTGCAAAATTTTCAGTGTGTGATTTTGTTTAAAACATTTTATCTTATATATGTTAAATAATGCGCGATGCATTCTATGCCAATCAGCGATTGATGGTCACAGTTAATAAAGATATATATATTTTGTGGGGTTTGGCGTTGGCAATATAATTGATATTATGACACATTACTTATAGTTTGTTTTTTTTTGTTCGACCTCACCAACTCGCTTACTTAGATAGCTTTTCATTTCAATTTTTTCTGACGCACAGAAATGTTTTTCTTATTCATTTCTTTTCCGGCTTAAATATATTTCCTGTTGCACTTTGCTCCTTGGCTCACCTCAATTATTACACAGTAATTAGCATAAATCACAGCTGAGCCAGTTATGTCGTTTGCCGGTCTTGGATGATCTCTGTTAAAGTGATAATCTATATGACAATATATTTATCGTCCCCAGATTAACTGTACGTCGCGAGTATCGTTATAAGACTGATTTTTATTTAAGTTTAAGCTGCTTTGCAGTGGTGTACGGTTTGTCGTTGTAGGATGGCCCATGGATGGCCAGGGTTCGTCACAGGAATTTGTTTGTGTCAGGCGTGGTTGCTGAAAGAGACTTCCGACCCAGCCCAGTGTAGAAGTCGTGGGGAATTACTAAGTAATTGATTATAACTAGGTTTATTTCAGTAAGATTCTTGACATTTGATCAATTCTGACTAACGGATTCTCCTGACTGGCGGTGTGCCGCCATGGCTGCTTTCGCTTCCTTCGTCCAATCAGACTGCCGGGTGATAGGAGTCGTCCCGCTGCTCGAAAGGGCACAGCACGGGATTACGGCTGCTAGTAGAGTAGACCCCGGTACTGGTCGCCACGTAGAGAGTCTGAAATAATAGTAGGTTGCTTGGGGACCCTGAAGTCAGCCACAAGCGAGAGAAAGTATGTTGCTTGGGGACCCTGAAGCATGATAAAATAACATAAGGTAGTCTCGTCGGCAAAATTTTGGTACCTCACTATTATAACAATGAGAGCGAGTGAGATGGGAACTGTTTAGTAAGTGGGAGCAGAGCGACAATAGAATGTGTGGATTAACCCTTAGATGGTTCAGGGGGTTTTTTTTTTGCCTTTCATAATAAAAGGAGTTTAATTTTTTTTTATAATTTAATTTTGAATAATTTTGAATTAGAAATTAGGCGTTGTTTTTGTCTCTGAATACTGAGTCTTTTGCTAAGATTCTTAATTCTAAAATATATTCTAATCTTGAGCAGACCTAAAATGCGTTTCGCAAATTTTGGAATAATCGCCAAGTTTGCATCCCAGCGATTCCTCCCACAGCGCTCTTTTTTCTAAACATTTCGGTGCCTTTATAAATTTGACGCCATCGACGTATTTGCGGCACACATTGCAAAATGTCATGTTGCTCAAGGGTTAATTTCACAAAAAATTCGTCCGCAGACAACCTTTCCCTTCGAAAGACGAACACGCACTGACCAAAACCCGAACGGCTAGATCTAGTGTGCCCGCCGCCTGTGTGGGATTTGCCGGTATAAGTGTGGCCACTTCTCTCGGTCTATTGTGCCCCTACGCGCGCGATCGTTGGCGCGCGCGCGTTCTTAGTTTGAATTTTGAATTAAACGCTATTTCGTTTAACTTTTTTAGTCTTTTTTTATTTACATCTAGGTCAACTTAAATGACGGTAAAGAGAGCGGACGGGAAAAGTTAAATAAAGTGGATAACTAAATTGGTGTAATACAAAATAGGCGAAAAGACGCTAAAACAAAATAAAATCAGTATTATGATTAAAAGAAGTGCAAATTTTTTTTTAATAATGCCACGCTAAAAGTTCAATGACAGATGAACCAAATAAAGAGTGCATAAGCTTCGTGAAAGGAAGAGACGGGTACTTCTAGTATACCTCTACGCGAGATAGCGAAGTGCAAAAAACGTATACAAAGAACAACCCGGTTCTACTGACAGTCGATACTCAAAGAGCACGATCTTGCTCACCCTCCCTACCCACTCTTACACACACTCCAACGGCGTGGAGTTTACTATGTAAAACTCTCCACCACCAGATTCGATTCTTGGCTCATCAGCAACATGCAGCGTTAAAACTTCTACAATCGCACCAAAAGTACCAGCAAACAACTACAGCAATGGCAACAAAACCAACAACTTCCACAGCAACGACTCTTATTGCGGAATCGCCAAAAGTGCAGCGCCAAATACAACGTCAACTAAAAATTAGACATAAAAACCAAACCAAAACAATATTCAACAAGCTGGCCCGTACAGACTGTCATGGATCAAAATAAAGAGTAAAACAGAAGACCGCGGTAGGTAATAAGCCAAAAATAAACCGTGTCCAAAGAGACAACGAATTCCCGGGGAGATCCAGCCCTCTTAGCTGAAAATCAACTAGAACTGGGTCAAGAGCCCCAACCGAAACCAAAGCTCCCACCAAATTACATTAGGGACAAAAGCTCGAACGCCCTGGTCGACAAAATTTTTCGCTGGTCGGGGACGAAAATTTTTATGTTGTGAGAACAACCAAATCCGAAGAACATTTCCGAACTGTGTCCAAATACCTGGAGCAAGCTAAGAAAAACTAATACACGTTCCAACTAAAAAGCAACAAGGGTTTGCAAGTTGTACTAAGAGTAATCAAGCCCGACGTAACCCCCATTGAAGTTATTAATGCCCTCAAAGAAGAAGAAAAATGAAGTGCACCCATCTATAACCTGCAATACCTTTTGCACCGATGAATTAAGGTGGAAGAGCCACATATAAGGAACGTCCCAGTGCAATGTAAACACTGTCAGGAGTATGGACACACCAGGACATACTGCACACTTCGATCATCCTGTGTACTTTGTGGAGACTTTCACAATTCCGCTAATTGCCATGCTAACAAGGAAGACCCCTAAAAGAAGAAATGTGGAAACTGTGGAGGAAATCACACGGAAAACTACAGGGGTTGTTTGGTCTATATGGAGTTGAAAAACCGCATGCGACGAGTGACTACAAATCGCCATCAAAACACTTAAAACGTGTACACTTACCCAAAAACGACGCCCGAAGTATTTTTGGGACGGCTGCAAGATCCTCATTTGGTCAGCTAAATACCCAGAAGGTTCTCATACGCCGAGGCCCTTCGAACAGGAACGGAAAACACACTCCAGTCTTATCTAGGAAACGTTAAGCATGTCCCAGGACAGTCACAAAGCACACTGGAAGCTATGATGGTTACTATGCAACAAAGTATGATGGAATTTATGTCCTTCATGAAAACGACCATGCAAACAGTGCTTCAAAACCAGAACATGGTGTTTCAGTTGCTTGCAGCTAAGCAGTCCAAATAATTGATGGCTAATCTAAGCCAATTGCTTTTCCAGGTACAAACTTGAAACAACACTGTTCCTAAATGAAAATCTTATCGACATTATACTACTTATAGAGACGCACTTTGCTTTTCAATTTATGATGGACATTTCATGGATTTTTACAACCTACTGGGAGATCGCTTCATAGTAGCAGGAGACTGTAATCTCAAACATACCCACTGGGGATCACGACTCGTGACTACCAAAGGAAGGCAATTATATAATGCAATTATAAATCTGAGCAACAAATTTGACTATGTGTTCCCTAGTAGCCAAAAATACTGGCCAGCAGACCCTAGAAAAGTCCCCAAGGACTGACATCGCACAGAAAAAACTGGTTGAAATATAAAAAGTATGTAAGCTCAACATCGAAGCGGATGTTGACTGCTCCACTGATGATGTACTTGAAGATGTACTCGTGGCAGCAGCCACTATTTCAAGGACGTGCAAACTAACCATTTCAAAACTAATCTGCAATTGGAAAAACTGGAAAATAGGCGTCACGTCAAAATAGGCAAACGAACAGATCGCCATCTTCAAAACAACGTGTTAAGGAAGAAACTCGCACACTAAACCGAGGTCTTAAGAAAGACACCGAAAATGCACAACTACGGTACATCGGAAAACTTTCTCCAACTAGTACAAAACACCCTCTCTGGAGGGCTTACCCAAATTTGAGCTCTCCAATCGAAACAGTCACTCCGATTAGAAACTCATCGGGTATCTGGGCCCGCAGCGACGAAGATGAAGCCGCAACTTTTGCTTTACATCTCCGAAGCGTTTTCCAGCCAAACCCTGCCACTGTTACACTTCTCCTGCCACATATAGAATCTGATTAGTTTCTTTACCAACATTGTTTCAACCAAAGGAGATCGCGAAAGTCTTGGGGATCTGAAGCCCAAAAAGGCTCCGGGCGGTGGCCTAATTACACCAAAAATGACAATTGAACTTCCCAAATTTTGCTAATGAGGCTATTTGTAAACTTATACGTCTCGGCTACTATCCAAGCAAATGGAAAAAATCTACTATCATAATGATAACGAAGCCCAGAAAAGACCACACAATTCCTTCATCCTACAGACCAATAAGTTTTTTTATCGTGTCTGTCTACTCTGTCGAGTCCCCAAGGCAAAGAAGTAATCCACCGCGACAGACGACTATCCTGGGAAGACACATCGAATGCAAGAAACTACATCTAAAACTAAAAGCCAGCAGCTTCCACTGGTCTACAAGGTCCTGCTCTACAACTCCAATCTCAAGCCTATCTGCACTTATGGCTCCCAGCTATAGAGGAACGCGAGCAGCAGCAACATTGACGTCATTCAGCGCGCACAATCGAAAATCCTGAGGACTACTGGGGCACCGTGTTATATTCGCAACCAAAACATCCACAGAGACCTCGGCATTCTTGCAGTAAAAGGTCAAATAGACAAACAAAAAACAACCTACAAAGAAAAACTCTCTGTGCACACATATCATCACCCAAGAGGCTTAACCCTGGTTTCCAGCAGAACCCGCCTACAAGGCAACAACCTTTCAACCCAGCAATATTTCTCAGGGCCCCATAACTGTTAGATTACTATATTTGATGCACTTATTATTGGTATCCAAAAGGAGAAGATTAAATAAATAAATAGCAAAGCATAAAAAATAAATCCTAAATACGCACATTGAAAACTTCAATTCATTTCTTCAAAATCAAATAGAAGAGAGATGCAAAATATGCCTTCTGCGAAAAGTTGAAAGAAAGTGCAGCTTTAACAAAATTATTACTGATTTCAATTTTAAATGAGGCTAAACGAAATACTGTCGAAATATCCGCTTCGCAGGCAAGTCGCCCGCCTTAATACCGCCTGCCCAGCGTCGCTTTTTCAAAATTTTGCGGAAAACACAATTTATAAATTTTATAAGTCTTTTGGAAACTTTTGCTGGCAAAGATCATACGCTACACGACTTTGAGAAATTCTATCATTTAATTTCGTGTTTAGCTGGAAACGCTTTAGGAACAGTTAGGGAATTTCAAGTCACTGCTGAGAATTATCCCAAAGCCCTAGCTAGCCTAAAGCTGGTGTACGATAATGATTGCCTTATTTTTTTTGACAACATATCGACACTTTTTAATTTTCAAAAATCAGAAACTTAAAATTTCAAGAGAGGACGTGTGTTTGAGCTTACGAGGCATTGGTGGGACTAATGGTCAAGCTACAAAAAAATACACACGGTTGTGAAGTCGCGAGTAGGGAATAGCCAGTTGTGGTCCGATTTTTGGATTCTAAAAAAATATTTCTTGATATCATACGGATCAAGCGGTGAACAGCAGCGGGGTGAGAGTGCTTGAAAATATTCAGTTGGCAGATTCAAACAATAGATATGCTTATCGGTGCAGATTCGTTCTTTGAACTTTTATATCTTGGCGAAGTTGCGAAAAGTAGATTTTGGTCGCTAGAAAGGAAATTGTCTAAGGACCCTTAGTTGAGGAAGTTGAATCTTGAATTCATGGATCATAATGTTTCCATGGGCCACATGTCTTCCACAAATGACAAAATTCCGAATACTCCGCACTATTTCATTCCGCACCACAAAGTGCCGTACATCGATACAGTTATCGTTGAATAAAATCTTGATGATAGGTCAAACCATTCAAGAGGAGCTGTACTCGACTCTGCTTCGGCAGACGTAAAAAAAATGTATCGCCAAGTAATAGTGGACAAATCTGAGCGAAACTTTCAGCTTATAGTATGGAGACGAGAGCCCTCTGAGTCTCTGAAAATCTTTAAGTTAAATACCGTTTCATATGGAAATTCGCCAGCACCCTTTTTTGCGAACCGGCTAGGAGAGATGGCAACCAACTTATCCAAAAGAAGCACAGATTATTCAGAAAGATTTTTATGTTGACGATTTGTTGACTGGCGCCGGATGCGTTACGGACCAGCAAGGCCTTCGAGACAAAGTTCTTCAGGTTTTGCAAGAGGCAGGATTTGAACTGGCAAAGTGGTTTTCAAACTGCCCCGAGATACTTACGACAGGCTCAGACGTAACAAAGACCATTGGCGTGGTTTGGACCGATAAAACAGAACTAATTAACATAACATGGGGACTGTGACAGGACCCTAGAGCACTGAAGACGTTTAACAAGTGAAATAACAAAGAAATAAAGCAATAGCAAAAGGAGAGCTAATAGAACCCCGCAGCCCGATGGAACGCCAATAGCAAAACAACCATTGAAGAAACGCTATGAGTAGAGTCAGATATAGCTAAAAAAAAAGTGGCATAGTAACAAAATTAAAAGCCAGAAAGGCTGAATTACTAAGACAACTTAATAATAAAGCGTTAGGTTGCGACAACTCGGTCCAATTACATGCCGAAGTCGAACATATAAAAACGCTATTATTAGATCAAAAACCAAGCACCAGCCGCGCACAATTTATTCAAGTGATAAGTGCATTTTTTTCCCATTTCCCATTTTTTTAATATTATAAAAAACTAATGTACAATTGAGCGACGTTAATGTCCGATTAGCGTGTGGATTGAAAACCATATAAAAACTAGGTAGGAAAATATGTAAAACAAAAAATATTTAGAGTAAATTAAAGAATGTTTATATCAAACCAAGATATTAAACTAAAATTTAAATTTCATTTAATATCAGGTTTTTAAATATCTCCCTTCCGTTTTTTTTGGGTTTTGAATTTGGCGGCTTTGTGCAAAGCGCTACATATCGGTATCGGTCAATGCTGTATATCGATTGAAAGGTCTTGACATAAGCTACAAAAGTTATACATGTGTAAACATGGAGTTCGCTAACGCCGAAATTCGCGCTGTTTTAAAGTTTTCCTACTTAAAAGACAAATCCGCTTGAGAAACAGTCCGCGGAGGAATGGTTTCGACGATTCAGAGCCGGTGAAATCGACACCATGACGACGAATACCGATCAAATCATATATGATGGACGTTGATGTACTTCGAGCAGTACAAACAAGTGGCCCAACGACACCAAGCAAGTGCTTGTTACGCGCGCCCATTTCGGCCAAAAATGCGGGTTCGCGAGGAAAATACATAAGACTAATAGAGACAAGACACAAATGAAAATAAAAGGCACAACTAAGAGTGAAGCAAGTGAGTTAAAATATTAGTTTTTAATACCGGGATAGAAGTTGAAATGCAAATTTAATGATAAAGATTGTTATAGATATTACATAAAACATAAACATAAAACATAAAAAATTTGATGTACATCGTGGCAAATTTAGAGGATAATAATTTCGTGTTAGACTAGCAGGAACATTGAAAGTTAGGCGGTTGACAAGTTCTGCAGAATCAATATCACCTCTTATAAGATATTGCATAAAAATAGTACCAAGCATTGTTCTACGATTTTCAAGTGTAGGTAAATTAAGCAACAGTAATCTACTCTGTTAGGAAGGTAGCCTTACATTTTGATCCCAGTTCAAACTACGAAGGGCAAATAGAAAAAATTGTTTTTGTACCCACTCCATACGTTCAATGTGCACTTGATATTGTGGACTCCAAACCGACGAACAATATTCCAAAATAGGACGGACAAGAGAGGTAAATAATAATTTAATCATATAAGGGTCATCAAGTTCTTTTGACCAACGCTTTATAAAGCCAAGAACACTCATGGCTTTGTTAACAGTGGACATTATGTGGCAGTCAAATTTAAGTTTAACACCTAAATCGTTAACTGAATATATACGGTCGAGTGGCGTATTTTCAAGAAAGTAACTGATAAACGTAGGAGTACCCCTATAAAAGGTCATAACGTTGCATTTAAGGCAGTTCAACTTTAAAAGGTTGTACTCACACCATCCATAAAAACAATCAATATCTCACTGTAATTTAAATCCCGACGCTATATCATTATATGATAAACAAAGCTTAACATCATCAGCATACGTTAGTACACGAGAATGTGTTATGATAGAGGAAAGATCGTTAATAAACAAAGTAAACTGCAAAGGGCCCAAATGACTACCCTGAGGCACTCCAGATGTCAGGTATATCATTTTTGAAACAGCATTCTTGAATATAACCCTCTGAGTCCTACCATTCAAGTAACTTGAAATCCAAGTTAATATATTAGGAAACCCAAGCTGATCTAATTTAAATAAAAGAAGAGAGTGGTTGACGGAGTCAAAGGCCTTACTAAAATCTGTATATATAACGTCAGTCTGCATTTTTTCTGAAATCCATTTATTACAATAGATGAGAATCGTGGAAAACATCGAGCTAGACCGGCATGTGACATCTCGTGACATCACCGAGCAGATAGGAGTTAGTCACCAAGCCGCATAATTTAAGGCAAAAATACCTGTTGGACAGAATCAACGCCTGCAAAGTGCTGTTGAAACGGAATGAACTCGACCCATTTTTAAAGCGGATGGTGTCTGGCGACGAAAAATGGATGCGAAAACGGTCGTGGTTGAAGGCCGGTAAATCGTCCAAACAGTGGCTAAGCCGGGATAGACGGCCAGGAAAGTTTTGCTCTGTGTTTGGTGGGATTGGAAGGGAATTAAACACTATAAGCTGCTCCCATATGGTCAGAGGCTTAATTCTACCATCTACTGCGAACTACTGGACCGCTTGAAGCTGGCGAGCGACCAGAATTGGCCAACAAGAAGGGTGTAGTGTTTCACCAGGACAGGGCCAGACCACACACTTCTTTGATGACTCGTCAGAAACTACAGGAGCTTGGATGGGAGATTTTATCGAATGAACACCATCCGAATGAACACCGAAGTTACCGAAGTCGATATACCCTTGCAGAAATTTCTGTAATTATATTCTGCAAAATTATTCATTCAACTTCCTAACTTTAAAAACACCATCAGTTATTTGGCGGCTATAGGATATAGTCGGGCGATCCTTATGAAATTTGGTAGGTCGGATTGATTGGGCAAAAATAAAACCCATAGGAAATCCAAACTTTCTAACTTTACAAACACCAAAGTTATGGTAATTCTAATCAATCAGATATATGGCGGCTATAGGATATAGTCGTTCTGACTTATATACTGCGTGCAAAGGAACGAAGGGTGTGTGCAAAGTTTTAATTCGATATCTTTAAAACTGAGAGACTAGTTCGCTTAGAATCAGACAGACAGACGGACATGCTTATATCAACTCAGGACGCGATCCTGAACAAGAATATATATACTTTATAGGGTCGGAAATGTCTCCTTCACTGCATTGCAAGGGTTTAAAAACTATCACGGCATTAAGACTTGTAGAAAGTACTAAAAATACGCAAGAAGACTTGGCTGTAGAAGTCATAAAATCTAAAATAATTGGACAATTTTGTACAAAGTACAAAATAAGACTTCTATTATTGGTATTATAGCTAAACTAAATACCAATATCAAAGGCGAGTCAGCTTCGCAATATACAGCTGAAATTGACAGTTTGCAAGCAACTTGAAGCAGCTTATTTTGACGATGGCTTGGACTTTGATAACGCCAAAAGTTCGAAACTGAAGAAACAATATTAGCTATGACCAAAAATTGCGACTTCGAGAAACATCGCATAATACTAGAAGCCGGCAGTAGTTTTCTGCTATGGGTACATATTTCCAATGTAGCACTGAAATGACCGGAAGCCCAAGTACAATATTGTACTATAAAGAGAGAAATGATTTAGGAAATTACAACCGAAATAACCCAAGAGGTAGAGGCAATGGCCGCGGTAATGGTAATTTCTACAACAATAACAACGGTAACAATAGGAGTAATTTCAGGGGAAATTACCGAGGTAGCAACCGAGGAAGAAATAATTCACACCGAAGAGGCAACCAAAATAATAACAATAAAGATAATGTCCGAGTAACTCAATGTAATTCGGAAAACCATCAAAACCCCTTAGATGTTCAGAGCCAATAAATGGCACAATAAAAATCATCAACCTCAACTCAACCTCAGCATATTTGTAAAAATTAGCAATGAAGAACACTGTTGCTTGATGCAGATGTACATATTTATATTAAAATAAATTGTAGATTTGTTTATATACAAGTATATATATACATTTTAGTGAGTGGCGACTCACTTATTCATCGCCCAAACAACTTAAATTATCCGATTAAATAACGAATACAGTAGAATCCAACTTATAACGACTCCGCTTATAGTGTCCGTCCGGTTATTGCCACGAAAACTCGATGGCCTGGTTGGTCCCCATACAAACTTATATGGTTAGTGCGTCTTCCGGGTATAACGACATAAAATCGTTGGTCCCTTGAAAGTCGCTATAACTGTACTTCATACTTGTGACAATAATGCCACAGTACTCCCAGCTCGGTCCGAAGTTGTCCGTAAAATACAAATTACCACAATAAAAAATCAAATTCTGATATTAAATCAAGAAATTGATGAAGGAATTTATATCGCATATACCAAACCTACCACAAAAATACTTATGTCCGAATTAAATATAATAATATAATAAAATAAAATAAAATATGAAACCTTAAATGATTATGAAATATTAAAAGAAACTAACGAAAAAAGAGACAACTTCGTTATGAATAAATTAATTAAAAACTTTCCACCTTTACTCAAAAATCAATTAAAAGACTTATGTACCAGATATACAGACATATTCGGACTGGAAACCGAATCAATAACAACAAATAATGTTTACAAACAAAAGCTTAGACTGAAGGATGATAAGCCCGAATAAATAAAAAATTATACGAGTCCTCATAGTCAAGTATTCAAGCCCAAGTACAAAAATTAATAGACGATATAATAGTCAAACCATCAGCCTCAGAATATAATAACCCACTCTTACTAGTCCCAAAGAAGTATCTTCCGGACTCTGAAAAGAAAAAATGGCGATTAGTAATTGACTATCGTAAAATTAATAAAAAGCTATTGTCCGATAAATTTCCACTACCGAGAATTGATGATATTTTAGATCAACTAGGTAGACTAGACTTAATGGGTGGCAAATTGAACTTGAAAAAAAAATCCAGAAATATACAGTCATACTCAACGAGCAATGGCTCATATCGCTTTAAGCGATTACCATTTGGCTTGAAAATAGCCCCAAACTCTTTTCAATGAATGATGACAATAGAAATTTCTGGTCTGGAACCATCGCAAGCATTTGTTATTCTGAGAAACATATGGTCAAAAAGTTAACTGATGTTTTTGACAAACGTAATATATACAACCTGAAACTACATCCGGAAAAATGTTAAATTTTCATGCAGTGAAGTCACATTTTTGGCACACAAATGCACTGATAAAGGAATCTTGCCAGACGATAAAAAATACGATGTCATAAAAAATTACCCAGTCCCACACGATGCGGACAGCGCAAGACGATTCGTTGTATTTTGCAATTACTTTAGGCGCTTTATAAATAACTTTACCGACTATTTACGTCACATAACAAGATTATGTAAAAAAGCCGTAAAATGCGAATCTGAATTCCAGAATGCCTTCGATCATCTCAAAACGGCAGTAATAAATCCCACCTTGTTACAATATCCATGCTTCACCAAAGAATTCACATAATAACAGATGCAAATAAGCAAGCGTGTGGAGCGGTTTTAAGGGACTATATACTTTTTTTTCGAAAAAAAGGAAAGCTTAGATTTTTTTAGGTATGTAGCAATTGTTTTTATTACATGAATAGTTATATTTTCTGAAAGTTTAGTTTGCTGACAATGTTTGTGCAAAACTTTGTGAAAAAATGTTGAATAGTTTTTAAGGGGTGGCTGTTTCCTCTAAACGCCTCTTTTTGGAAGAGCCTTGCGGTGATAATTCCTCATGTCGAACCGTAAAAATAAAAAACTTTCATTAGTTTAGATTAAAAAATCGTTCTTTCAAGTACACACAAAATTTATCACGAACATTTAAAAAAAAATGTTTAAGAAAATCGGTTCAGTAGTTTTTTGCCAATCCATATCACCGAAAAGTAATTTTGCCAGAAACACCATTTCGAGATATTCGCGTTTAATCAAGTTTAGCTTATGCGAAGGGACGAGGCGCGCGGCTATGAGCGCTGTAACTTTCTTTCTACTGCTCAAATCCCTATGAAAATTTGGGGAAATGTTCTCAAAAAGTTGTTCCTAAAGAAAAAGCAATAAAAAAATTTTCGATTTTTTAAAAAATGAAAAAGGTATAAACCCTGTAACTTAAAACCATAATTGACTCAAACTTTCAATTGCATATGCATCAAGATTCTTTACTAAAGGAGAAAGTAACAAGAGAACAACTGAACAAGAGTTTACAGCTATTCAGTGGGCAATAACACACTTTCGACCATATATAGTATTTATGGTAACCATTTCACGGATTCTACGGATCACAGACCACTAACCTATCTATTTTCAATGGTCAATCCAAGTTCAAAATTAACAAGTATGAGGCTTGAATTGAAGGAATATAATCTTACGGTAGAATATTTGAAGGGTAAAGACAATTACGCCGCAGATGCGTTATCGAGAATAACCATCAAGGAGCTACAAAATAACAGGAAACATAATGAAAGCCACTACAAGACAAGCAAGTAGACAACAATCCTGCGCCAGAGAAAAACAAATAGAATTGCCTAGGCAATCTATTGAAAGGCCTTGGCCAAGGTCAAACGACATTATTTTTGGAAAGGTATGTCTAAACAGTTAAAAGACTACATCCGAAAATGTCCAAAATGCCAGAAAGCAAAAACTAAAAAGAACACAAAAACTCCACTAACATAAACAGAAACACCAATATGGGCTTTCGACATAGAAATCGCTGGCACAATAGGTCCATTACCTAGATTAGAGAACGGGAACGAGAATGCAGTTACACTCATTTGTGATTTAACGAAATACCTCATCGCCATTCCGATCCCAAATAAAAGTGCCAACACTGTCGCTAAAGCTATATTCGAATCTTAAGCCTATTACTCAGGTCGACAAACGAGTTCGCTAGCGTAAAAACTTTCATCTCTAAGCGTGCGGTCGCACTGTCAATTAGCTGGGTTTGTTGACAAGCAGTTATAATTCAAATATCGTATTTGCGGGAAAGAGCCTTTAAAAGATATTATCAACTACCTTGGCAAGGCAAGTCTGCCACTGTACAAAGAAACTAAAAACAACACAATTTAAATTAAACAGTTCTTTTTATTAAATATACTGATTATTATTTGCTAATTTAAAGTTCATAGCTGCACTTAGTTCTAAAAGGCGATTTTTGTAAATTTCTGGAACGAAGTTTCTTATGGCGCGGTATGAGTTTGGCGGAGGATGGCTTGCCGACAAAAACCGTAACGTAACGTTAAACGGAATTGACACTCAGTGCAAATGAAACTGGGTGGACTGATTTGCTCAAATTATTGTACAGGCTGAAAAATCATGGAGCAAATGTTTCTGATGAATTTCTATCGAAAATGTCATATGTACAGAAAGCTGAACTTGTCAACGAGGACGCAGCCACATGTGCAATTACCTTCAACAAATTAGTGAATAGTTTTTTGAAGATTTTGCAGTCAAAACGATACAATGCATTTGGCAAATATCGAGTGAAACATTACTTCAAACGAATAGGATTCCAGCACCGTGGAAGTCCCCATGCCCACATACTTTTATGGTTGGAAAATGCTCCAGATAATCTATTAAGTAACAGCACAGGAGTCATAGATATGGTCGACAAGTTAGTTTCAGTATCAGAATCATCAAACTCATAACACATAAACACACCTTCACGTGTTACAATTACATTTACAGCGTTGATGGAATACCAATTTGGGGGTCGAAGAAAATATTGAAAAAAAACAACACGAAAAAAGAGTTTCGGGAACGGAAAAAACAAAAAGATTCTGATAATCAGGAATCCATTCAAAAAAGAAATGCGCAACTCCAGCAAAATTTTCGACAGCGAGAGAAAGACAGTAAAAAAAATGAAGCAGAGCCATCGAATTGTAATATTCAGAAAGCAATGCAAAAAGGACCGAAGCCAGGGGTACCGAAAACAAATTCACAGCGTCAAAAGGAGTTTAGGGAACGCAGAAAAAGGCAACACATCGAAGCGCAGGTGTTGCAATTACCAAAAACCTCTACTTTGGGAATCAGTTTGGATCCAGAATTATTGGAAATGGAGAAAACTTTTCCACATACCGACAAGAGAAGTAAGCTAGAAATTACACAACATAATGAGCCAGAAAAATCAATTACAACTGATGATGCAATACCAGTTGACCAGAATCGGCAATTAAAAAAGAGAGTGTGTCGAGGGACAAGCATGAAGAATCCTGCAACTTGTGAAAAATATCGTCGAAGTCGGGTGGTTCAGAATGCACTTGTTCAAGGACCAACAGAAAATGATGCATTCGAAGTCCCCTATCAACAGGTTATCGACTGTGCACAGCCGGAAGCCATTTTATATCAAGTAATAGATATTCCTTCAGATGGAAACTGCCTATTTTCTCCTTTAATACGAGCCGTCAATCTTGACATGACATCCACGCATCTTCGGAGGCAGCTGCTCGTTTCTCCATTTGTGGAATCCGAATTAATCCGAATGGTGCAAAGTCCATCCTAAACAGTAATACAGAATTTGGAGATATGGATTGTATCGATATTTTTGCAAGAACGTATAATCGTAATATTTGTGTACATAATCACTATGTCAACGCTCTGACCAAGAAAGAAGAAAAGCAATTTCTTTATTTCAGAGTTCAGGATTCGCACAGTTTCATTCACCTATGTATGTACATCTTGGGAACGTGCATTTCACACCATTAATTGAAGTTGATGACATAAAAGATGGTCAACCTATTGAAAATATTCCTGTTAAAATCAATCCACACAACAACATTGAAGATGAAAGTAACGATGAGCATGATAATGCTAGTCCTCATGTAGAATGTTTCAATCCCAATCTAGAGTAATTATCACGAACATGTCAAAAATCTCCTAGAATTTTACAATGCCTTCAGGAAAAATGAGTTTGGTCATTCTTGTGTTGTTTGCGATAGACTATGGTGGAAAAACGACTTGAAAAAGAGTTCTGATCCACATGATGAGCTCTTACAGAAAATATTAACTAGTGGCACCACTGTAGACATATGTTCTACGTGTAAGAAGTCACTCGACGCTCTAAAAATTCCTTTACTATCATCGTACAATGGGTTTTCATACCCGATCATTCCCTCTTATTTTCCAAAATTAAATATGATCGAGCAGCGACACATTTCACAAAGAATTCCGTTCATGGAAATCAGAAGACTTAGGCACATCAATGGTCAATATGGTATTTATGGACAAATCATCAACGTACCCGCCGAAGTAAGTACTATGGTGAATCAATTACAAAGAAATATTGAAGATGATCACTGTGTTTATGTCCATCTAAAGAAGAAACTGATTCACACCAGTTATGTTCATGGTCTCGTCAAAAAACAAAATATAAAGCAATGGTTACAGTATCTTGTGAAAACACCACTGTATTTTCACGAAAATATTACGATAAATGAAGCACTTCTACATAATTATGCTGCAGGACTGGCAATGGATGAGATAAGTGAGCACGTTCCTATCAAAGACAATCTCACAGCTCAACAACAAACTCTCATGTGGAATGAAGATAAAATGTTGCATATGGCACCAGGGGAAAGGAGTGTTCCACGTAGAGTTTTGTTCGATGAAATGCTGAAGAACTTTCATTCCCCTCAATCTACGGTGTACAATTTAGAACTTATAGAGATGGATGCAATTTTGTTACCATAAGTATGAACTGATGAGATTTATATACCTAGAATAATAATGTTGTAAATTATTGTTGTAAATCATTTTTCGCCTTCATTTACTCCTGTCTCTTCTTCATTGACCTCCATCTCGTCATGGTAATTATATATGTCAGCTTGCAACTATTATCTAAACATAAATATTGTATATGTCCACGCTAACAAATATTTAATAATGTACAATTATGACTTACTACTATCTTTATTCCCAGGCTATTTCCCCACACGCTCTTTTTATGGTTGCATTAAGGCAGGCTTGCACCTTGTGAGGGCAAAAAAATCAATTTTTTTTTCCAGTTTCGGATACTGTAAGGATGTTTTCTCAGCCGGGGTACAGATCTCAGTCGGATCCAAGAGTCCTTTACAAGAAATTTGTAAATCACCGAAACACCGGACTAGAGAGTTCCGTTCTACAGGTGAACGGATGATTTTTAATGGGGAGTCTGCACCGGAGGTTCTTGTCCGTGTCGACGGAAACGTGGACGCGTGGAATCCTTGTCTTTTCGCGTCAAGGGAAAATAGGGCTGGACCTTCGGGCGAGGCCGAGCCGGGAGAATACTTTGCGGGTGTAAAGTCCTGGGTCTCGTGTCAAGGGCGGAAAATCCACCGGCCTGGACCTTCGGGCGAGGCCGAGCCGGGAAGATACTTTGCGGGGGGAAGTCCTGGATCTCGCGTCAAGGGCGGAAAATCCACCGGCCTGGACCTTCGGGCGAGGCCGAGCCGGGAAGATACTTTGCGGGTGGAAGTCCTGGATCTCGCGTCAAGGGCGGAAAATCCACCGGCCTGGACCTTCGGGCGAGGCCGAGCCGGGAAGATACTTTGGGAGGGGGGAAGTCTTGGATCTCGCGTCAAGGGCGGAAAATCCACCGGCCTGGACCTTCGGGCGAGGCCGAGCCGGGAAGATACTTTGCGAGGGGCGGGGCCGGATAGTAAAGGGACAGAGGGATTCGACTTGTCTGACCGGCCGGGACGGGTGTCCACGTGCCAGTCTCCAAACTACTACGTAGACCAGACACTAGGTTAATAGATCCGGCGGGACGGGTGTCCACGCTCAAATCCCAAACTACGCAGGGGAGTGGGGAAACTACCGAGAAATGGATCCGGCGGGACGGGTGTCCGCGCACAAATCCCAAACTACGCGAGGGAGTGGGGAAACTACCGAGCAATGGATCCGGCGGGACGGGTGTCCACGCACAAATCCCAAACTACGCAAGGGGGATGGGGAAACTACCGGGGAACAGATCCGGCGGGACGGGGGTCCACGCACAAATCCCAAACTACGCGAGGGAGTGGGGAAACTACCGAGAAATGGATCCGGCGGAACGGGTGTCCACGCACAAATCCCAAACTACGCAAGGGGGATGGGGAAACTACCGGATCGAACGGGAAGGGGTCCGCGTTCGGGTCCGATGGTACTACTCGGAGCGAAAACTACGGCTACAGTGGCGAACGGGAAGTATGTCCACGTTCGGGCCCGAAGTAGCTCTGGGAATGAGGTTAGGTTAGGTTAGGTTCACTTTTAACTACGAAATGAAAACACAAGATCGGGAGATATGATTACACGACCGTAAAACTTTATTGGGATTTTTCTCACCCGAGTCCGCTACACCGTTCTGAGCGTATCAGGACCTATTTGTACTAACCTCTTCAATGTCACCCACGATTGGCAGCGTGGCGCTTGGCCAAATTAAACCCGCGGAACACTCGCGAAGGGAGAACTGCGAAAGGTCGCGTCAGGCGTCCCGTTTGACCTACTTTGCCAATGAACTTGCGGACTGCACGTGGAGCCTCGAAGTTTCGCGTGAGCCGTGTGCCGATCACACGTCTGCCTCGTTTCGCGATCCCGAGAGAAGAGCCAAGAGGCCCTGCTCCAGGTTATGGTGTGATCGCGTGCCCTTTTCTCCTTGTTCCCGCATTCGGGATTTCTAGTATTTTCCTACTCCTGGTATCTTAGCTCCTTACTTTTCTAGTATTAAATGCGCCTCGGCTAAATATCGGTTAGCGTTGCCACCCTGGGATTTGAACTTAGATATAACTTAATATTTATTGTACTCCATGTAATTTCTCTTAAAACTATTATAAACGTAAAAAAAAAGGAACCATTGTGGCGTACACGCCTCCTAGGCGGGTTCGTCACACCCCCCCCTTTCTTCCCGCGGCGCAATATAGAGGCGTCCATCGCTCCTGATCGTGACGGTAAACCTGAGAGCGCCTTCTCCGACGGCTATCCGTACTCGACGTCCACGACCGGTCCGGGTTGCCACCTTCCGCTCTATCTGCTCTATGATGTGTTGAGGCAGATAGCGTAGGTTACTTCCCCCGACCCAACCTTCTGGTAATGGGAGCAGGTCGTCCTCCCTTCCTGTCGACTGGGGCACCTCCATCGCAGTCGCGAATGATGCGTTCGTTTCCGTCGCCATCTGAGTGCGCATGAAGACCGCGTCGGCAACGGGCCCGGGGGAGCCAGCTCCTGATAGATCCGTGAGGACTTGCTCCAGAACACGATCTTCCCATTCGGTGAGCTGCTCACCTGGATGAGCGCAACTGGGGGACCGTTGATGATTCCCTCCTCTCTGTGGCGTAGTCCAGGGGTCCCTCGCAACCCCATAGTGGAGGCGTTCGGTGTCGACCCCGAGAGGTATGACCTCAGCCATCTGGTCTTGTTGGGGCGACGCCACGAAGGATCGACGAAACAGGGGCCTCTCTTCTTCATCGTCCTCGCTGTCCGTGACCAACTCGAAGCCGGCCAGGTACTCAGAGCACGGGGCAACTGGAGTAGGGTCCCCAGTGTCGCGTCGTGGACTAGCAGGCCTCTGATCGTGGGGTACCTGCATCTCAGGCATCCGGGCCAAGCGGCGCGAGTCCAGCCTGTTGGGTGGCGAGGTTTGGGTTCCCTGGTTTGACACCGCCTGCGTGTGGCTCTTTCCGACCACGGGGGACGTCTGGACCCCTTGAGAGAGCATGTGGGCAGTCGTAACTCGTTGTGGCGGAGTTGTCGAGCGCTCGGGTTCCCTAGCGGCTTCTCCGTCCATTTGGACGGCTCCTTCGTACGGCGAGCGGTCGGCCTCGGAGTCAACGCCCGCACCGGCTTCCAGCGCAGGATACGGAGGCGAAGATGGGGGTTCGTCTACGTACGGCCCTTGTGCGGGTAACCCAGGCACCTTGATGAGCACCGAGCGGACGTCGATGCGCATGAGCGACACATGCCCGGCGTATCTGCACACCTGGTCCTCCGTCGTGTGGTGGTAGAAGTGGTCCACGTCCGGGAATCGTGGTTCGTTGTGACTTGAGTACCTCGGATGGCCAGCTCGGGGATCGCGTCTTGTCCACGGGCAATCTCCCTCAGACCCGGATGGTCGCGACTCCGTGTAGAACGGTTCCCCTGGCCGTCGTCCCTGGGGATGACTGCTCGGCGAACTGTCTCGAGAGCGTGGCGGTCTGCTGAACTGGTCGGAGTCTCGGTCACTGGTGTTATCCTCGTCGTCGTCGAGATGGTACGGGGCCGACTGGGGTGACGTAGACTGGCTCCACTGGTCCTCGTTGGGTTCAGCAAAACGCCAGTCGTTGGGATCCCGGGACTCATCGTCGTCCGCTCTCGTCGAGCTACCACCGCCTTCCCCTTCGGAGGTAAGGAACTCCTCCTCCTCTTCTTCTCCGTGACTACCCCCGTCATTCGCCCGTGGATAGAAGGCCTCGGTGCCTTGGGAGTCATCGGACAGCATGATCACGTCGTCCATCTGAAACAGTAATCTAGACTTATTGATATAACCCTACCTCTCGGATTCCCTACCTAACGGTGTAGCTAACAAAGGACTCGTTAATCTTAACCTATTACAAGTATGGATCTTAAAGTTATTTCGTAGTTCCAGGCCGCTTACCGTGCCGGGTTACTTGGCCCGGTAATGTCGTCGTCGCCCGCATCGAGGGCGTCCTCTGCGTAGTAGGGTTTAAGTTGAGATATGTTGGCGATCCGCCGCCGACGGTCTCCTGGGCGCTGCAAACGTACCAAGTTTGGCGAACGCCTTCCTGGCCTCTTCGACGGTGCCATCTGCTTTGAAGCCGAACTCAACGGCAAGGGAGTTGAGTTCGTCTCTTCGGCGTGCATATATCCAGCGGACTCCTACACCAGGGTTCTTGATATAATTATCTTCTTCGTACTCACCCTCGGGTTCCTTAGGAGTACTCATCGTCTTATTTTCCTGGGCGGTTTCCTTCTTATATGCTTCTATTCCTCTGGTCGTTTCGTCTCGGCTCCCCGGGCGACTCTACCCTTTTCACAGTGGGTCTTTAGGCCACGTGTATAAATCTCTAGCTAGTCTCGGCGTCCCTGTTCGGGCGCCACTTGTAAGGATGTTTTCTCAGCCGGGGTACAGATCTCAGTCGGATCCAAGAGTCCTTTACAAGAAATTTGTAAATCACCGAAACACCGGACTAGAGAGTTCCGTTCTACAGGTGAACGGATGATTTTTAATGGGGAGTCTGCACCGGAGGTTCTTGGGAGGGGGGAAGTCTTGGATCTCGCGTCAAGGGCGGAAAATCCACCGGCCTGGACCTTCGGGCGAGGCCGAGCCGGGAAGATACTTTGCGAGGGGCGGGGCCGGAGAGTAAAGGGACAGAGGGATTCGGCTTGTCTGACCGGCCGGGACGGGTGTCCACGTGCCAGTCTCCAAACTACTACGTAGACCAGACACTAGGTTAATAGATCCGGCGGGACGGGTGTCCACGCTCAAATCCCAAACTACGCAGGGGAGTGGGGAAACTACCGAGAATTAATTATCTTCTGACCGGCCGGGACGGGTGTCCACGTGCCAGTCTCCAAACTACTACGTAGACCAGACACTAGGTTAATAGATCCGGCGGGACGGGTGTCCACGCTCAAATCCCAAACTACGCAGGGGAGTGAGGAAACTACCGAGAAATGGATCCGGCGGGACGGGTGTCCGCGCACAAATCCCAAACTACGCGAGGGAGTGGGGAAACTACCGAGCAATGGATCCGGCGGGACGGGTGTCCACGCACAAATCCCAAACTACGCAAGGGGGATGGGGAAACTACCGGGGAACAGATCCGGCGGGACGGGGGTCCACGCACAAATCCCAAACTACGCGAGGGAGTGGGGAAACTACCGAGAAATGGATCCGGCGGGACGGGTGTCCACGCACAAATCCCAAACTACGCAAGGGGGATGGGGAAACTACCGGATCGAACGGGAAGGGGTCCGCGTTCGGGTCCGATGGTACTACTCGGAGCGAAAACTACGGCTACAGTGGCGAACGGGAAGTATGTCCACGTTCGGGCCCGAAGTAGCTCTGGGAATGAGGTTAGGTTAGGTTAGGTTCACTTTTAACTACGAAATGAAAACACAAGATCGGGAGATATGATTACACGACCGTAAAACTTTATTGGGATTTTTCTCACCCGAGTCCGCTACACCGTTCTGAGCGTATCAGGACCTATTTGTACTAACCTCTTCAATGTCACCCACGATTGGCAGCGTGGCGCTTGGCCAAATTAAACCCGCGGAACACTCGCGAAGGGAGAACTGCGAAAGGTCGCGTCAGGCGTCCCGTTTGACCTACTTTGCCAATGAACTTGCGAAGTGCACGTGGAGCCTCGAAGTTTCGCGTGAGCCGTGTGCCGATCACACGTCTGCCTCGTTTCGCGATCCCGAGAGAAGAGCCAAGAGGCCCTGCTCCAGGTTATGGTGTGATCGCGTGCCCTTTTCTCCTTGTTCCCGCATTCGGGATTTCTAGTATTTTCCTACTCCTGGTATCTTAGCTCCTTACTTTTCTAGTATTAAATGCGCCTCGGCTAAATATCGGTTAGCGTTGCCACCCTGGGATTTGAACTTAGATATAACTTAATATTTATTGTACTCCATGTAATTTCTCTTAAAACTATTATAAACGTAAAAAAAAAGGAACCATTGTGGCGTACACGCCTCCTAGGCGGGTTCGTCACAATACATACATGTTTCAATTTTACTCTCCTAAAATTTCAAGTCGAAATCTCTTGAATTACGAAAGTTATCGGCCGTTTGGTGGTCCGGTGTCAAGCGCGTTGCCATTATAGTGCAAATTTTCAAACGCGTTTTTCTCGAAACCATGTTTTCCGAGTTGGCGGAAGTCGTACAAGCCGCAAAAATTGAGCAATCGCCATGAAATTTTTTATACATGTTCCTCAGAAGTATGTGCATGGCATAGACTAGGATCTTTTGAAAATATTAAAAATTGTTTATTTAAAAAAATAATGAGTAACGAAAAAATGAGGAAAAAACCGATTATTTTTTTCAAAAGCTCATAATTTCTGCATTTTTTATGTTTTTTCAATTATCCTAGTTCAAGCCCTGCGAGCAAGTGTACAGATTAAGAATATATTCGTTTTTTGCGTTTCAGATTATTTCTTAAAATTCCAAAAAATCCGCCATGAGGACGAGTTTTTCCCGCACATGCCGCCATTGTTGGGTACTCCCCCTCCCCCCCTTCGCTTGGATCGCACTCAAAAAAATTGTGTAGCTTCAATAAACTGTACCCTACAACTGGCTAAAATTTTATTCCCACACCTACCATACTTTCCAAGAAATAAATTCCAGAAAAAAATCAGGTTTTGGGCGCCAACAAGGTGCAAGCCTGCCTTAAAATGTTTTTATTTGACAAATCCCACAATTCTGGTCGAGACTCCACAGATCATATTAATGTTATTTTGTCCTCACAAGTAAACTCCTGCAATCGACTTTTGCAATTTTTTCCCTCCATTTTTTTAAATGTTCAGTGAGAAGCACACGCCAAAAGATTACATTTTTTATTCTTTTCGCAAGGGCTCACCCAAAATTCATTTCAGCAAACTGGCAACGCTATGAAATTTTCTGTTATTTTTTCGTCGATCTGAGTACCGAGGTGAAAAAAAAGCCTGACGAAAATGAACGCCAGCTATTTGCCTCTCGCTCTCTCTCATGTCTGACGAACAGTTTTCGTCGATCTGAGTACTTGGCTTTATATTCTGAAGTACGGTCCAATGAAGACGTTCATTACGGACATGGGTACGGAATATAAGAATTCAATTATAAACGATTTGTGCATGTATATGAAAGTAAACAACATGAAATCAACTGCACATCATGACCAGACAGTGGGAATAGTCGAAAGAAGTCACAGAACTTTTAACGAATACATACGATCATATATATCAGTTGATAAAACTGATTGGGGCGTATGGATCCAATACTTCGTATACTGTTTTAACACGACCCCCTCTATGGCACACAATTATTGTCCAAATGACCTAATTTTTCGTAAAACACACAATTTACCAAAACATTTTAATAATATAAATAGAATGCTAAAGAAGTTGAGTTTAGATAAGAAACAGCAAAAAAGATCTAGGAAAACATAAAGAATAAATAAGGAACTTTTTGATAAAAAAGTTATAGATTTTCAAGCAGAAATAGGATATAATTTCTTATGAAAAAACGAAACTGGCCATAAATTGGATCCAGTATAGGCCCTTATACTTAACATAGAAAATAGGGATAACATTCTAATTAAAGATAAAAAAAACAGGATCCAAAAAGATTAAAAGGATAGATTAAAAATGTTTAACAGTTGAATCATTCAAATTAAAAAAAACAAGAAAGGAAAGCTAACTTCGGGCGGAGCCGAAGTTGATATACCCTTGCAGAATACTCTGTAAATTATATTTTCCAAAATTATTCATATGATACATTCTTAATACTCATAAAAAATCCCAAAAATAAAACCCATACAAAATCCCAACTTCCTAACTTAACAAACACCAAAGTTATGGCATTTCAGTTATATGGCAGCTATAGGATATAGTCGGCCGATCCTTATGAAATTTGGAAGGTCGGATTGACTGGCCAAAAATAAATCCCATAGAAAATCCCAACTTCCTAACTTAGCAAACACCAAAGTTATGGCATATCCGATCAATCAGTTATATGCCAGCTATAGGATATATCCGGCCGATCCTTATGAAGTTTGGTAGGTCGGATTGATTGGCCAAAATTAAAACCCATCGAAAATCCCAACTTCCTAACTTTACAAACACCAAATTTATGGCATTTCCGATCAATCAGTTATATGGCGGCAATAGGATATAGTCGGCCGATCCTTATGAAATTTGGAAGGTCGGATTGATTGGCCAAAAATAAAACCCATAGAAAATCCCACTTCCTACTGCAACACCATTGGCATCCGTTGTTTATGGATAGATACGGCCGACATGGTTTGGTGGTGGTTGGGAATAAACGAAAATCCCAACTTCCTAACTTTACAAACACCAAATTTATGGCATTTCCGATCAATCAGTTATATGGCGGCAATAGGATATAGTCGTCCGGTGCTTATGAAATTTGGAAGGTCGGATTGATTGGCCAAAAATAAAACCCATAGAAAATCCCAACTTCCTAACTTAGCAAACACCAAAGTTATGGCATATCCGATCAATCAGTTATATGCCAGCTATAGGATATATCCGGCCGATCCTTATGAAGTTTGGTAGGTCGGATTGATTGGCCAAAAATAAAACCCATCGAAAATCCCAACTTCCTAACTTTACAAACACCAAATGTATGGCATTTCCGATCAATCAGTTATATGGCGGCAATAGGATATAGTCGTCCGGTGCTTATGAAATTCGGTAGGTCGGATTAATTGGCCAAATATAAAACCCATAGAAAATCCCAACTTCCTAACTTTACAAACACCAAAGTTATGGCATTTCCGATCAATCAGTTATATAGCAGCTATAGGATATAGTCGGCCGATCCTTATGAAATGGTACGTCGGATTGATCGGCCAAATATAAAACCCATAGGAAATCCCAGCTTCCTAAGTTTACAAACACCAAAGTTCCGACATATATACTGCGTGCAAAGAAAAGAAGGGTGTGTGCAAAGTTTCAGTTCGATATCTTTAAAACTGAGAGACTAGTTTGCGTACAAACAGACAGACGGACAGACAGACGGACACACAGACGGACAGACAGACGGACAGACAGACGAACAGACAGACGGACAGACAGACGAACAGACGGACAGACGGACATGGCTATATCAACTCAGAAGGTGATCCTGATCAAGAATATATATACTTTATAGGGTCGGAGATGTCTCCTTCACTGCGTTGTACACTGTAGAGTTGGGGCGTCGCGGGTGTTTGTCGATGAAAGGCAGCTTCGTTGGGCGTTGCGGCTGTTGAACGTAGCCGGGTGGCAAGCTGTGGAATAGATTGGTAAAACACTCGACGATCGCGAGAAAGGAACAAAAAGACTCGGTGAACTTTTTTCGTGTTATAGCGCGGACCGGCCGGGCGATGTATTTCACTAATGAGACAATGAAAGACTAACTTAAACCTAATTGAGCGCTGCGTTTCAAAGCGCACTGGAGAGATTCCGGGAGCGGGAAGGCGGGAGAGCCTGGAATCGCAAGCGTCCAGTGCGGGAGAGCGGGAGAGCCTGGAGTCGCGAGCATCCAGTGCGGGCGAGTGGGCATTCGCCACGAGGGAAGCGCGGGCAGTTTAAAAGAGGGGAGAGCGGCGTAAACATTCCGCCCCCCTTGCAATCGCTAGCGTTGCAAAAGAAAAACAAGCCCACTCCTGTCGTCTAGGCTTGACTGCAGGCGCCGGACAGGATCCACCCGAATGCCGTCTTCTGGGCCACTGGGAGTCCCTCGTCGACCAGATGGAAGCCCGGTCGGATGACCTTGGCGTAGACATCCGCACCCAGGACTACAGAGATGGTTGCCGGCAAGTAAAAGCGTTTGTCGGCCAACGGGAGGTCTCCGTATCTGCCGACCACGGTGTCCGAGAGCTCTCGGATGGGGGTGCGGATGCGGACGTTCGGCTCCACTTTCAAGACCACCTCTAGCTTGAAGCCGTTGTCGCACTTCGACCGAATTGTCGCCGTGCAGATGCTCTTGTCGCCGACGGTCGTAGTCGGCAAGGGGAATGCGGACGCCAATGATGCTTCGATGCAGCTCGTCGGCGTACACGGGTCGATGAGGGCGGCCGTGTCAAAGGTCTTCAGCCCGGTCTCCAAAATAACCATGGCCGTCGGCAGGACATTCACGCTGTGCCGTTGAAGGATGGACGCAAGTGACGGAGCCGGTGCCGAGGAGGCTGAGCGCGGCGGAGAGTTGGCGGATCTTGCCGGCGCGAGCGCATATGGAGGAGCGTGTAGTGCTTCCCGTTGCACGTTTTGCATTTGTCGCCACTGCGACAACTCCCGTCGGAGTGCTCGTGGGCGAGACAATTTGAGCAGTACTTATTAATAATTAATTAAGCACTGCCCGAAGCCGCTTCTCTGCGCTCAGCTTTAGGAACCTCTGGCACTTTCGAAGCGGATGGATTCCACGGCAGACTCGGCATCGGTAGGAATGTATACCTCGAGTACGTCTGCTTTCCAATGCCTGAGCGCTGCGTGGACGAGGAACCATGATGTGATCTGGTAGGGAGTAATGTATAAAAAAAGATGATTTGAAACTGCTTAGATGGCGAGGATTGTTGGGGAATTATGTGGAGGATGTTGGTTGAGGAAGACGGTTGGAGTGTTCTCCTGGCAGAAGAACCACCTTGGTCACGGGACGCTTGATAATCCTGCGTGCCGTGAGAATGCTGACGACACGGACATTGCCGTCAGCCCCCGGAAAGACAGAGTCTATTCTGCCAAGGCGCCACTCATTCGAGGGCAGATTGTCCTCCTTGACGACTACCATGTCGCCAACGCGGAGATTTGCGGTCGGGGACTGCCACTTGTTACGCTTGTGGAGCTCTTTGAGATACTCCTCTTTCCATCGAGCTTGGAATTGTTGATGGAGCGCCTTTAAGTGTTGCCACCGATTCACAATGGACTTGGATTCCCCTTTTAATTCGGGTTCCACTATGGACAGAAGAGGTCCGCCGACTAGAAAATGCCCTTTTGTCAATGCTAAGAGATCAGTGGGATCTTCAGACATAGGAGATAGCGGTCTGCAATTTAGACAAGCTTCAATTTTCGCTAGGAGGGTTGAAAGTTCTTCAAAAGTGTACTTTCGAGTAGCGGTGGACTTGTAAAACAAGGTTTTGAAGCTTTTGACACCCGCTTCCCACAGGCCTCCCATATGGGGTGCCCCCGGAGGAATGAATTGCCAGTTGAGCTGCTGATGACTATACGCATCAGTCACAGATTCTTTTACGGCTTGTAGAAAATCTCGGGAGAGCAGGGTGGCAGCGCCGACAAAGGTTTTCCCATTGTCGGACTGCACTTGACAGGGACAACCTCTTCTGGATACGAACCGAGCGAAAGCGGCGAGAAATTTCTCGGTCGTCAGATCGGATGTAGGCTCTAGATGGATGGCCTTTGTAGAGAAACACACGAAAACCAACACATACCCTTTTGTAATTAGGCAAGCTCTGCCTGTGTAATTTTTTATGTCGAAAGGGCCAGCGTAGTCCATCCCTGTGTACGTGAATGGCCGGGAAAAAGAGACTCGCTCTTTCGGAAAACTTCCCATCATCTGAACTTGCAATCGCTTCTTATGGATAACGCAGACCTTGCAGGAGTTAATAACGGCCTTTACCAAGTTCTTTATTTTCGGAACCCAATATCTTGACCGGGTGAGACGTACGACTAACTGGTTACCTCCGTGCAACGTTATGAGATGCGTAAAGTTTACCAGTAGTCGCGAGAGTGCACATTCGTACGGGAGGATTATAGGATGTCGTTCATCATATCGCAAATTTTCGGAGGCCGTTATTCGGCCGCACGCCCTTATAAGCCCTTTCTCATCTAGAAAGGGGTTCAAGGAGAGGATGGAACTTGTCGCGGACACAGGACGCTTTTGACTCAAGCAGCGATATTCATTAGCAAAATATCTGCGCTGAGTGCTAATGACCATGAGCCGTTCAGCGGCGACAAGTTCTTGGGCTTCTAGATGGACTTCCGAAATCGGCGACTGTTTCCTACATCGCTGGACAAAACGGTGGACATACGCAAAGACCCGTAAAGCTCTATTTAACTTGGAAAAGCGGAATGGAATGGACGCAACATGGGCCTTGACAGGAAGCCTTTCCACTTCGGTCACCTGTAAGTCGGTGCTCTGGGCAGGCCACTGATCTCGTGGCTTTTGCAACCAAGTGGGCCCATGCCACCAAAGGGAGTTGTCGACCAGTTCTTGTAATGGCACGCCCCGACTGGCCAAGTCAGCTGGATTGTGTTCGGATTGAACATGCGACCAATTGGCTGCCTCTGTGGACTGGGTGATCTTTGATACCCGATTGGCAACGAACGTTGTCCACTGGCATGCTGGTTTGGCTAGCCATGCAAGCACAATCGTGCAATCGGTCCAACAATGGAGTTTCGAGGACAGCATCGGCATATGGGGGAGGATGGATTCGGCCATCTCGGATAGCAATAGAGCTCCACACAGCTCTAGTCTGGGAAGCGACACAGTTTTTACTGGCGCCACGCGCGTCTTGGCCGTGAGAAGATGCACTAGCGTCGTGTGCCCCATCTCGACGCGCACATAGATCGCAGCACCGTACGCCTTTTGAGAGGCATCACAGAATCCGTGATGTCCCACTCGGAATTCTGGGCGGAAGGAAACCCACCCGGGAATTCGGACTTGATCTGGGACTGAGTAGCTTTTAAGGAAATCACGCAACTTTTGGTGTGCCAAATTGGAAGTTCATCATCTCACCCTAGATCACGCAGCCAGATCTCCTGCATGAAAATCTTGGCACAGACCACGAAAGGAGCGAGCCAGCCTGCTGGATCAAACAGCTTCGCAATTTGGGAGAGAACATGCCGTTTTGTGAGTGTAGCTTCGGTGGATAGGTCGGGGAGGGCGAAGAAAAACTCATCGGATGTTGCTTTCCAACGGACTCCGAGAGTTTTCGCCGTGCTTTCCGTATCTATTTCGAGGAAATCGGCAGTTAAAAGATGATCAGTTCCGATATGAGCCAGAACTTCTTTGTGGTTGGAGGTCCATTTCCTCAATGGAAAACCAGCCGAATCGAGGGCACTCTGCGACTCGCGAATGGTGAGGTGAGCCTCTTCTGCAGAGTCAGCTCCCGAAAGGACATCATCGACATACATGCAACCACGAATAATTTTACTCGCCCTTGGATGGGTTAGTTGCACGTCGTTCGCCAGCTGTTGCAGAACCCGAATTGCCAGGAACGGCGCACAATTGACCCCAAACGTAACAATTTTTAGCTCAAAATCTCGAATGTATCCTTCCCTATCGCGGAATAAGATACGTTGGAACGCTGTCTGCTTCGGATCTACTCAGATCTGCCGGTACATTTTCTCGATGTCAGCACTATACACAAATCGGAAATATCGCCACTTCAGGATCTGGATGGTTAGATCGGACTGTAGGACCCCATTGTCTGAAGGGCTGGAGGCGTTGAATACCACTCGAGGCTTGGTGGTCGTACTCTCCGGTTTTGACACTGCATGGTGTGGCAGGTAGTAACATGCTGAATCGTGGGTAGGAAGGACTTCTCTCATGTGATTGAGGTCGAGATATTCTTGAATAACTGAGTCGTACTTGGATTTTAACGTGCTGTCCCTTTTTAGCCGCTGCTCGTTTCTTAAGAATTGAGCCAGCGCCTGGGATCTGGAATTTCCTAGGGAGCAATTAATGTTCTCAGGATCTCGAAAAGGAAGACTCACGACATACCCGCCGGTCTCGTCTTTTGTGGTGGTCCGAAGGAAATTGTCCTCACAAATCACGTCGGATTCTTTTGCCACTTTTACTGGCAGATCCTCCACCTCCCAGAATTTGGTGAGGAGTTTATCGAGAGACGCTTCATACGTGTGTGCAACTTGCGTGGAAAAGGATGATATTTGATCATGCCTCGGAGCGGGTACTGGTCCTGTTAGAATCCAGCCGAAAATGGTCTCTTGACCGAGAAGCGAGCCACAGATGTTCGCTCGGGTACCGCTTATCTATTTGTGCGCTCTCATAAAACTTTGGATCCGCTAGCGGAAGTTCGGAAAGGTCTCGCAGGAAATGTTGCGGAAGCGGACATGAAGGAAGATTTCCGGCTATTTGTGGAAGCACGTGTTGTTTAACTGCAAGCTAGGCCGGGTCGGAGAACGGATCGTGAATTGACAGATCTTTTTGGTCTCAGCGGAGACCGTTTGATTAAGTCCTGAGACCTGTGCTCGGATAACCTGGAACGGCAGTTTAATCAGGTTGAAAAGGCGCTCAGTGATGAAGGTCGCATCAGATCCGGAGTCTATTAAGGCTCGCGCTTGGAAATTGGAACCTCGATGGCATATATTAATTATAGCGGTGCCTAGGAGGACTGACCTAGTGCCTGCCGCAAAATAATTCTGAAGCGTTGACTGCGTGCCACTGGCAGCCGAGGGACCGAGAGTATTTGGTCTGGATCTGGGCGTTGGCATTGGATTTGCGCGCGCTGGGGATGGGCTGCCTCGGTGTAGGAGGGTGTGATGGCGGCCGCGGCACGTGAAGCAGTTATGTGCGCTTTCGCAGTCGCGCAACTGATGTGTCCGCGCAAAGCAGTTTAAACACAGCTGTTTTCTTTTTATATATGCGATGCGTTGGTCGACCGTCATCTTAAGGCAACCCTGGATGGTACTTTGAAGTTCTTTCAAAGCTGACCCAGACTCCTGTGTGACGGACGGTACATTGAAAAGTATCTTTAATTGACTGTTTCCTAACAATCGCTTGTTTTCGAAACGCTCAGTGAGGTTATCCCACGCTGATCGAAAGCCATCATTAGTAAGGGGTGAATTTGAAACTATATTGTGAGCGTCGCCACTCGTTTTAGCATTAAGGTGAAATAATTTTTCGACAGGAGTGAGTATGGGATTGTTGATATAAATTGCCGTGAATAGATCCCTAAAGGTTGGCCAACGAAGATAGTCGCCGGTAAAAACTTCGGTATCGCACGGCGGAAGCCGGCAGCCTGACGGAATGTATGTCTGAGAAGGATCAGCTGGCGTTGGGGGAGGTTGCGGAAGTTGCGGAGTTTGCGCTATCATATCTGCTATCTGGGCGCCGCACCTTTCGTACGCGCTGTAGCAATACCCGTACTTAGCCTTGAGGACTGGCAAGCTGTCAGCTGCACCTTCTCCGGCTGCTACAAGGCATGCGGTACAGGCATCGTATTCTTTTTTGATGCGGACACATACCTCTCGGATTTCGTCTCGGCGAATATTGAGGACGGATAACGTAGGAGGGACCGCCGAGGGAATATTTATTCGCGATTCCAATTCGGACAGTCGATCCGAGACTTCAATAAACTGGCTCATAGCGAGGTCGGCAGCCGTTGCAACCATTTTTGTGCTGGCTCGCGTGGTTCTTTCGATGGAAGAAGGAGCCTTTTTGGGAGGTGGCGTCTTGACCTTTTTAGGTGTGGGCGTCCTTACCGTGATTTTTGGTATTTTCGGTGATGGAACAGGGGATAGTTTGTTGGAACTTTCCCTGGACATACCAAACTAGGATGCTGTTAGGATGGAATGTGCGCGCTGATATTTCGGACAAAAATCAGAGAAACAATTACGGACCCACTTATGGACCGGTGTCGATATGCGTGGCTGAATTATTGTTAAAATATTCCCCAGGCTTTTGGTGGAACGATGGAGCAAGAATGGAAAAAATACCAAAAAAATACCACAAAATAAAAATACTGAAAAAATACTGTATTTGATGAGGTATTTGTCGTTTAGTATTTTATAGGGGGTAGTTGGCCGAATTAGGATGGGATTGGATGTCCCCGGCAGTGTTTGGAGTTTATTGGTTTTGTTTTTCTTTATTTTAAAAATATTCGGAGACAAAAAAAAACAAAAAAAAAATACCTTGCAGTGGTATGCGGGTGGTATTTTTTTCGAATTTTTCTTTTTTATCCCTAAAAAAAAAAATTGAGTATCGATATATATGCAGATTTACCAAGCTCACTAAATAAGAAAAAAAATACTGGAAAGGGCCTTTTTTTTGGAAAAAAATGTGAAACCGAAATTAATAAATCAATAAATTAATAAATTGATTCCACTAGTTCCGCGATGGCGACAGTATTTTATATTTCTCCCCTTATTTTTTTTCTTTTTTGGTACTGGCAGTAATTCTCAGTATTTGTTTAATTTTATTGGAGTTGAACTTGGTGTTTATTATTTTGTTGGAATTTATTTATGGGATGATTGAAAAACAACTGCCCGAACTTTTGCGGGCTGTGTATTGGTGACGCTGGAATGCGCGGGATTATCGAGCTTTTTGCGGTACTGCAATTCGCGTGTATGTGTAGATGTATGGATGGATAGTGCCCAAAATATGTAACTAAGAAAAACACACTGAGACACAAAAGTTATTTCACGTCGGCTTTAGGAATTTATTTAATATATATTTATTGGATGGCCGACGGAAATACTTGAGCTTTCGGAATTGGGGTGTAGTTATGTAGAAAAATATGTATAAATGTATGTATGTATATATATGGAATATGTAATATATGTAATATGGATGTAATATATGTAATACGGATGTAATATATGTAATCAATATGGCGGAAAATTTTATTGTAAATTTTGCCTGCGGGTATGTGTTGTAAATTTTCGATTTATTGTGGACTGTATTTGGATTTTTAATAATGTAAGCAAATATTGTCACAGCGGATGTACAATAAAAAATTAATATCAAAAATATTTGTGGGCCGAAATTGGCGGAACACTTAATTTTTGTTTCACTTTTTTGTGGAAAATTAATTGGAACTCAATTTTGAAATTAATTTATTTTTCACTGTTCACTGAATTTTTTGAAATTAATTTATTTTTCACTAAACGCTTGACTTTTTATTTGCACACTTTAATTTGGATTTATATTTTTTATTTTCTTCGATTTGATGGTGGATGTGTATTTAGTGGATGTACGGCCAAATGCGAATACGAAACTTGTACATCAATATGCACACGAAAAGGAATTAGAAAATAGGCAATATGGCCGCACGTTAAAAGAGAACAAAGAAATGAAAGACGGAATTGGAATTGTAATTTAATAACTTCGAATGGCTGACTGTCGACCGGCAGTTAATAAAAAAAATTAATAAATTGGCACTTATCCGGCTCGAAGGACCAAAAAATGTAGAGTTGGGGCGTCGCGGGTGTTTGTCGATGGAAGGCAGCTTCGTCGGGCGTTGCGGCTGTTGAACGTAGCCGGGTGGCAAGCTGTGGAATAGATTGGTAAAACACTCGACGATCGCGAGAAAGGAACAAAAAGACTCGGTGAACTTTTTTCGTGTTATAGCGCGGACCGGCCGGGCGATGTATTTCACTAATGAGACAATGAAAGACTAACTTAAACCTAATTGAGCGCTGCGTTTCAAAGCGCAGTGGAGAGATTCCGGGAGCGGGAAGGCGGGAGAGCCTGGAATCGCCAGCGTCCAGTGCGGGAGAGCGGGAGAGCCTGGAGTCGCGAGCATCCAGTGCGGGCGAGTGGGCATTCGCTACGAGGGAAGCGCGGGCAGTTTAAAAGAGGGGAGTGCGGCATAAATACACACTTTTGACCAAAATTATAATACCCTCCGCAAGGGTATAAAAAAACAAGGTAAATATTTAAACTTATATTTTTTCCCAAAAATCCAATTATAACGGCCTGATCAGCGTACAAAAATACTAAATAAAATAACATTTTTATATTCAATTTTTGATTCTCATATGTATTCTTATTGTTAAATGAATAAGTAAGAAACCCATTGTAACACTTTGTTGCAATGCTTGCGTAAACATAAGAACCAAGCATATTTCAAGTGCAATGCAATATTTTCGCACAAATATGCACTTATTTTATTCCCAAGAATATATGTGCGATCATATTATGTCGCAATGCTTGAAATATGCTTGGGAATAAAATAGGCGCAGCGTCGGCTCAAGTAAACATTCTCTCTCGCGCTCACACTGTCACCAGCGCTGAGCATATATATATACACATAAGCGTATGCATAAAAAAGCCGCTGCCGCTGCTACGCGACTTTTAGCTAAGCCAACTCTATGTTTATGACAGAACAAAGAATTCAAAAAAGACACTCAATAAGAACAGACGCAATAGTCTTTTGTTTATCCCATATACACAAACCGAAAAACTTAATATAACAGTGCCTTCGAAAGCTAGGTTGGGACGAGTCGCTACCAATGCAATTGCTCACTTCGTGAAAAACTTTTAAAGCAACGCTTCTGCAGCTGCCAAATATAATGGAAAACGATTCGTCCGCACAGATCCGCAGGTCCCGATTCAAATACATGGTTTTGATGAAGCTTCCATGTTCCACGTTCGTACTGAATCGTGTCAGGCCATTGCTAAATGGTTTCATTGAGAATGTTTTCCTAAGGACAGATCTCGGAATCACATTACACTGGATCAAAACCCATCCTTCGCCGTTGTCAGTTTTTGTGTCAAACCGGGTCGCAGAGATTCAGAAGTGGTCAGAGAACGCTCTTGTAAGTCGTCTGCGCGAGAAAATATGGCTAGTTAATGCTCAATAAGTCTGCCGACGAACAGTTCGCTCTTGAATGCGCCGCTTTCGCTGTAAGCCGCAACTCTTGACGCAAATCATCGAGCTCTCTGCCCGTTTAATATCTGTGGCGTTGGATACGTTTCGTATGCGTGGTATGCCACCGTACAAGTCGTACGTGGCCATATTCGTATGTTTTGCGTCCAAAGCGGTCCACTTGGAGTTAGTATCTGACTTAACCATTGATGCTTTTTGTTGGCCTTTCAAAGGTTCGTGAGTCGTCGAAGAATTCCGGAGAAGGGCGGTATAACAAAATACGCATCAAGAAATGGGTGCGAGTTTGAGTTCATACCGCCCAGAGCACCGCACTTCGGCAAAGAACATGTTCCTTCGGACGGTCACCAGCTTGGAGGCCATGCTCAACTCCAGGCCTTTAGAAACCCTCAGCAGCGACATAAGCGACGGCGAAGTCTTGACCCCCGGGCATCCTCCGATTGTATCAACCAACACCTACAGGCCCATAATGCTAACCCCATGCAAAAATGTTCTCAAAAAACATAGAAACATTAAACAAGTATTTCTGATTTACTTGTTCAATGTTTCCATGTTTTTTGATGCGAAAAATTGTTGTTGCGACCGAAATTGTTCTGGAAGTTGCCAGCCTTTCGAACACGTTTGGCTTAATTCATAAAATCAAAATAATACTTTCATAGAACATTCATAAAATATTGAGCTCAAACTTTCAGCAAAGAATAGACAAACTTGCCATCCACTATCTGTGAGCAATATCAATATTCCACAAACAACTGAAGTAACATACCTTGAAATCCTATACGGTTGAGCTTTAGGCTCATTAATTAATAAAAAAAAAGGGAGTATCATAAAAGTTAGGACAGTTATGTATTTTAAACATAATGTTTTTTTTATATTTTTACCTGTTGACCAAATAAAATGCCTTGAGAACAGAAGTGAGCCCCATGGTTAAAATTCATGTTTTCTATTCTATTTGACTTAAAGTAGTAAAATTAAATAAGAATCTAAACTATTTAGTAAAAACAAGGTCAAACCACTAAAAACTAATTTTAATCGACAAATTCAAAAATGTGCACATATATTTAAGGGCACGATTCGCGAATAATGGTAACAGTTCGGGGATAAAAGTAAGATTTAATTTTGTGCCTATGAAGTAATTATTAAGAAGAGAGTCAAGATTTGAGATTATATAAAAAAGTCTACTATTGTCACAACATAATACCCTAAAAGGCTCATGCAAGAATTAGTTAGATCAAAAATGGTTTAATATTAGGAGGATATACTCTCTAGTTTATCTACTTGTTTTATTATCTACTAATTAATATTCTCCTTAATGAGACAATAAGTAGATCCAATCTAAAAAATATAACTCAACTAACAGTAATGAAGACTGACTTTAGACTAAAGAGCCCTAATAATTATTTGCTGTGCTGGCAGATAGTTTCGATGTAGGCGAGTTCTGTCCGAAACCCGTGTTTGGTTCCTTGCAAGATAATTTTGTTGCAGTGTAAGTGTTCGGTCATGCCGCAGCCTAAATAAATTCTTAAAGTTTCTAATCTTAACGTTAATTGAATTCTCGATGTTTGTTTTTGCCTTTTCTATTTGCCCTGCGTGGCATCTCTTTCAATTACTGTAATTGCTACTCCTTTTGAATTCCTTCGCCGATCGCTGCCTGGCCCTTTGTCCACGGCAAGCATCTACTTAAGTTTAGTTTCGATTTTGTACTCGCTCGCTGAAGGCACGGTCGCAGATCGCCTGCCCATTCTCTTCGTTTATACTTTCGCTGTTAAAAGGCACAGACAAATCGGTCTGCCTGCCCAACCAAATCTTAAACATAAACATTAAACTTTGTAATTAAGGACTTGGTGTCATTTAGAATAAAATTAGTGCATATTTAATTGAAATCTTGTGCGGTTTTATTTTAATTGGGCACCATCAAAGGTTAGCGTTAGTGAAAAAGCTCACTGACCCAACATTTTTGTGACCCCGACGTGATCTAAAAACAATAAAAACTAAAGTGCAACCAAACAAATAATTTAATTTTCGTTCGTTTGATTGATCGCGCATATACATAACCTGCAAGTTCTATGTACATATACAAGCGCAAGTGGTAATACACAAACACCGCTAGAAACTCACATCGCACCCGCCCCGCGCATCATAGAGAACATTTTGGTTTCCTCTTTGTGCCTTCGTTCCCGCTTTGAAACGTTTTACAGCGGCGACCAAACGTGTTTGTTCGCGAGTTCGTTGCACCCCCTTCCACCGCTATATTGCCGTTTATGTGCAAATAGACGCACATACATTCCGTTAGTTTTTCGGTGGTCAAGAGTTTTGGTGCAGCACGCACTGCACAGTGGAATTTAATTATTTTGCGAGTGATAAAAGCAGAAAATAATAAAATAAATTTATTAAAATGTCAACCGAAACAACTTTAGCTGCTTCAGTTCAGGGAGTGAAGCATCTCAAATTGAAGGCTGAATCAATGCTTTCTAAGGCGAAATCCTCTGAGAAGGCCTTGACTGTTGAGAAGCTCCATGCGATGAGTGAGGAAGAATTAGAGCTTCGTGTTAAGCTCTCAGAGGAGAATAAGGCTGCATTTGCACAGGTCCATGCCAGTCTTGAGGAACTGGATTTTAATGAAATCGGCAGCCAGGTTCGCGATGATTTCGAAGAGCTCATCATATCAATACAAATCATGCTAAATCGAGAATTGGGTAAGCGTCAACGTCCAGCACTTCGAAGTTCTACGCTCAGGCCAGAGCCATCTCTGGATTTCCATTCTGTGCCGGCTAAAAGATCTTATTTGCCTGAATTGAGATTGCCTGAATTTTCTGGTGGCTATACTGAATTTGTCGACTTTCAATCCATGTTCAAAGCTATTATCGACAATGACGTGGAGCTCACTAACATTGAGAAGCTGCAGCATTTAAAGTCTAGCCTGAAGGGTTCCGCCTTGGATACAGTGCGCTCATTAGAAATTTGAGACAGCAACTATGCTGTAGCCTTGGAGTTATTGAATATCCGTTTCAATAATAAGCGTCTAATTTTCCAATCCCATATAACTGCAATTTTGGGTCTCCCTAAAGTGGAAATGCGGTCCGCAGCGAAGCTGAGAGATATATCTGATAAAATAAATGCTAATCTACGTGCTCTTCAGTCAATGGGCTCGGTTGAGCAAATCTCAAATTGCATTCTGGTTCATGTTTTACTCCAAAAATTAGATAGCAAAACTCAGGCCAATTGGGAAGGATCTGCGGCTGTTGATGAAATTCCTTCGATTGATCAATTTACTACATTTTTGTCCAAGCGTTGTCAAAAATTGGAAAATGTAGAGCATACTGCAGAATAGTACTCATATAGTTCACAATCAGGAAGAAGCCGCAACAAAAGCATTTTAATTGCCACTAACACTTTTGGAAATGGATGTGTTGTGTGCGACAACAGTGGCCATTCAATTTATAGCTTTGGTCAATTCGCCAATTTGTCAGTGCAAGAGCGTATTCGAAAGGTGAAGGAGTTAGCGCTCTGTCTTAATTGCTTAAAGAAGGGCCATCAAATGCGCAATTGTAAGTCAGGCTGCTGTCGAACTTGCAGGTCAAAGCATCACACCCTTTTGCACCTTGGCACTCACTCTTCGACCCAGGTAATGCGAGCTCCAGCAGCAGAACAAAGTACGCCAATTGCAATTACTTCAAGTCTTTCTACCTCTTTGCTGGCTCAAGTCCACATTGTGACTTCCCGACTCGCTCACCAGTTGCAGTTGCATAAAACCAAGTCGACCATATCAGTTGCAGGTCTTGGAGATGCTCGATTTGACTCTGAAGGAGTATCCGTTTGCGTTAAGTTAAAGTCCCACACTTCATGCCTATCTGCTCTTGTTGCTCCAGTGATTACCGGCAATCAACCCAGTTTGACCGTTAAACCCGATGGTTGGAAAATTCCCTCGAATATTCAGCTGGCCGATCCGGATTTCTATAGATCTCGGCGAATAGATCTCCTTATTGGAGCAAGCATGTTCTTTGAGCTATTATCTGTAGGGCAGATTAAGTTGGCTGCTGGGTTACCCCTATTGCAGAAAACAAGGCTTGGTTGGATCGTTACAGGAGGTGGATCTTCTACTCTCAAGGCAACTGCATTACACGGCCAAGCTGTGAATTGGTTGCTGCTGAAGTTCATATGGATGAATTAATTCGTCGCTTTTGGGAAGTTGAGAGCTGTGGTGAAGGCGTGGTCACAGCCACCAAAGAAGAACTGGAGTGCGAAGCTCATTTCAAGACCAACTTTCGTCGTTTAGACTCTGGTGAATATTCCGTACGATTACCTGCGAAGAACACTGTAGCATTACTGGGTGAATCGTACACTCAAGCTTATCGTCGATTTCTCAATTTGGAGAGCAAGCTATATTCGGCATTCATTCGTGAATATTTGCATTTGAAGCACATGTCGGTCGTGCCCAGAAACTCCTTGAGTCTTTGCAAATATTTTCTGCCCCACCACTGCGTTTTCAAAGAAGACAGCACCACGACTAAATTGCGAGTCGTTTTTGATGGGTCTGCCAAAACGTCAAGTGGACATTCGCTGAACGAGGTTCTCATGGCAGGACATTCAACAGAAGCTGTTCAACACGCTGTTACAGTTTCGGACTGTCCCTGTTGCATTGACTGGTGACATCTGCAAGATGTATCGGTGTGTTCGTGTGGCTGAACCCGATAGCTATCTTCAATGTATTCTTTGGCGTGACTCACGGGACCAGGAGGTGCAGGTATTCAAGCTTGATACCTATGGAACTAAGCCTGCAGCCTTTTTATCCGTTCGCGCGATGCATCAACTGGCGAATGATGAGAAGAGCACATTTCCGATCGGTTCTGAAATCATTTTGCGGGACTTTTACGTTGATGATCTCATCACAGGAGGCCAATCAACACAGGAAGTCCTCGAAATCATGTCTCAAACTACAAACTTGCCTGCACGAAGTGGCTTTAAGCTCAGGAAATGGTGTTCCAACGAGCGCGATGTCCTTGATAAGGTTCCTGACTCGGAAAAAGAAACATTCCTGAAGTTTGACGATGGCAGCGACTTTACACTTTAAGACACTTTAAGACACTGGGTCTTGCTTGGGATCCAGCAGCGGATGTCTTTCGTTTTTCTTTTTCTCCCATACAGGTCTCTCCAAAGCTCTGTAAACGGCTGGTGCTTTCCACAATTGTTCGCGTGTATGATCCGCTTGGTCTCATTGGTCCTATGGTTGCCAAGGCCAAGATCTTCCTGCAACAAGTCTGGAGAGAGAAGTTGGAGTGGGACGAGAGCTTTCCTGAGGCACTCAACACATCATGGCTGAAGCTGTCATCTGACATGGGTCATACTCAGCAAATGAAGTTTCCTCGACGTGCGCTGCATCCAAATCGTGCTATTGAGATCCACGGATTCTGTGATGCTAGCATCGACGCATATGGAGGATGTATCTATCTCGTTTCAATAGCTGATGGCAAACTAGAAGTGCATCTATTTTGCTCAAAATCTCGTGTGGCACCTTTGAAGACTCCACTGTTCCCAAATTAGAGTTGTGCTCTGCTTTCTTACTGGCTCAACTGATGCGGGACGTACTCAACATGAAGCTCTTCGATTGCCCGTTTTTTTGCTGGTCAGATTCTGCTGTAGCTTTATCATGGATAAGCGATGAACCTTCACGTTTTCAAGTTTTTATTGCTAATCGAATATCTTTAATTCAAGAGCTATCCAGTGGCATGAATTGGCGCTATGTACCGACCGACTGCAATCCAGCAGACCTTGAGGTGCTAGCTCCTGCACACTTTCTTGGCACAGTTCCGCTGGTGTTGTACTCTGAGCCTGACGTCACAAAGCTAAATTTCAACCGTTTGGACCACTGGCAGAGAATTGCTTATTTTCAACAAATCTTCTGGTCACGGTGGCGTGAAGAGTATCTGACCCTGTTGCAGGAACGGTCAAAGTGGCGCATCCCCAAACCTGCGCTACAAGTCAACGATGTCGTCCTGGTTCAAAACGAGAACTTGCCTCCTCTTAAATGGCCATTAGCCAGGGTCATGGAATTGGTGCCTGGATCTGATCGAGTTGCTCGTGTGGCAGTAATACGAACATCAACTGGAACCACTCGAAGAGCTGTCCGCAAGTTGTGCGTCCTGCCGAAGCAAGATCTGGTTGAAAGCCCTGGTCTTCCAACGGGGGAGAATGTTCGGTCATGCCGAAGCCTAAATAAATTCTTAAAGTTTCTAATCTTAACGTAAATTGAATTCTCGATGTTTGTTTTTGCCTTTTCTATTTGCCCTGCGTGGCATCTCTTTCAATTACTGTAATTGCTACTCCTTTTGAATTCCTTCGCCGATCGCTGCCTGGCCCTTTGTCCACGGCAAGCATCTACTTAAGTTTAGTTTCGATTTTGTACTCGCTCGCTGAAGGCACGGTCGCAGATCGCCTGCCCATTCTCTTCGTTTATACTTTCGCTGTTAAAAGGCACAGACAAATCGGTCTGCCTGCCCAACCAAATCTTAAACATAAACATTAAACTTTGTAATTAAGGCCTTGGTGTCATTTAGAATAAAATTAGTGCATATTTAATTGAAATCTTGTGCGGTTTTATTTTAATTGGGCACCATCAAAGGTTAGCGTTAGTGAAAAAGCTCACTGACCCAACAGTAAGTTTGTTGTGGTAGACCGCTATCTACTTTGATATTTCATATTTAACCAACGGTGCCCCAGTGATTGTTCCCTTGTGGGACGCCGGAGAGAACGCGGAGAATTTTAGAAATATAAATTTAAATGAAGACCCTTTGTTCAAGTTTTCACACAAGAAGTAAGGGATTTATTTGCAGCAAATGAGTAATAATCATTCATTCAAAAAGCTTAGTGGTAGCCAACCACTTAGATATCACTATAATTAATGGCCTCTAACTTATTACCTTAATTATTCCTGTCAAATATGGGGAAATTGGAAAGTTTCTAGCCATAAGGTTAATTACACAGGCCAACAAAATTTTGGAAAATCCCGGACCCAAAAACTGAATCCAAGTCCGGTGCCGAAATTGCTTGAGCACCATATATTCTATAATAAATATTTTTGAACATTATCACCAATTTTACCTCAAAGTGCACATCCTAACCTTTAAAATTCTTTTTTAGTTTTTTAAATACGATTATTCGTTTATGAGATTTAAAGAATATCACTTTAATATTTTTATTGAACCCCTTTACGCCCAAACCAAAATAAGAATAGTTATTTACAGAAACTTTACAGTTCTAAAGGATTTAAAATATGCCAAGAACGTCAATTTTCTCACTTTTAGGTTAGAATATCTCAGAAACTGTGGGTGCTGGATTTGGATTCAGCGCGAAAAATTGCATAAGAAAAAGTGTATCCAGTTTTTGGGTCTAAAAATTGTTGGCCTGTATTATTAGTGAAGGGGTTGGCATAAGGCTTCAGTACAATACCTAAGCACGCACCCAGGAATGCCCGGGCCCTGGAGAATAAAAAGGCTTAGCACGAAGAAGATACATAGGAAGAGAACTTTCGGTTAAATTAAATAAATAAAAAGTACACCTTCAAAATTTGATACAAAACACAAGTCAAGTGTCGACCTAGTGAATTTCAAACGTGGTTTTAAGCAAAGCATCAATACAATCATGTTTTGCTATAGGTAGTAAGACCTATAGACCGAATAATACATCCTCCTTAGATCACGTTACTCTAAATATATTGAAGTCTGCTAGAACTTATCCCAAGGAAAGCCTAAATAAAATAGACTTAATAAGGGAAACGGGGACTAAATATTTATGAAGCTCAGCTCATATGATAAGGTTATGTATATAGAGTTACAAGAAAACAATTTCTTTACCCAATTAAAATAAATAGTATTGAATTCCTAAAAAAACCTCCTCTGACGTAAGGAGTCCACGCCAATTAAGACTCCACCTACTCGTCTAGAAGGACAGTCAAACCTAAATATTGTGTACTTACCTGCAAAAACTTCGTAGCTTAGCATCTCCGGCTTGAACCAGGTTTCTGTAAACAAGATAATATGCGAAGCAAAGCAAAGTACAAGTATATCAGAATACAACAAGAAAGGAAAGCTAACTTCGGGCGGAGCCGAAGTTGAAATACCCTTGCAGAATATTCTGCAAATTATATTCTCCAAAATTATTCATATTATGCATTCTTAATACTCATAAAAAATCCAAACTTCCTAACTTTAAAAACACCAAAGTTATGGCATTTCCAATCGTTCAGTTATGTATATGGCAGCTATACTTTTGTCTGTCTGTCCCTCTGGGCTGCTCGCCCTCAGTTCATGGTGGCAATGCAGTTCGGCAGATAGCGTCATATTTATTTTGAAAATGTTGAGCTGAGCGAATGGTTGCACTGCGCAAATATACTGCGTAAGCCACTCGTATAACTAAGATTTATAACATATTATGTTATAACAATATCATATAAGAAAAAAAAACAGCATAACTCTTCGAAAACCACGAAATTTAGCTAATTTTACCCATAATTCTTATGGCAGCTTTAGGATATTGAATTCCGAATCCGATTTTAAAAGTTTTTTATCGATACCCTTTACACTGCGCGAAATACATGGGTTCTGATAAGGAATTTAGAATAAAAACTTTATAATATTAATCTGGCTAATCTACCTACTAAAATTACCTTGTTAAATCGAGAGGAAATGAAATATTTTATACTTGAATGAAATTGACAGAGCTAAAATAAAATGTAACTTACTGCTGAGTACTGAATAAAGATAGTATAGTTAGGAATCAAATTAAACGTCAATTGCTCAGCTTAAAAACAAATTTGAGACTAAATCGTTAAAATAATTTTGTACATAACATTTACGTATACTATCTTATTTTGCCTTCCCTGGCTCGTATCGACTGCCACCCTCAGCAGTATTGCGGCGCAATACTTGGTCCTAGGGATGCTTTTTGCGATGCCGAGCAATGGGTCTGCAATATTTCATTCGTTTCTGTACTCAAAGTGCCAACCTGACTTATTGATGAATTAGACTATCAGAATTGGGGAGCCTGAGCCTAGAAGATATCTGCTGTAAAGTATGTATGTATGTTTAGGGCGGGGCAGTGACAGAGGAGAATATCGCATTGGTGTAGTAGTCTCTCCACTCAATGTGTAGGATGTATTCCATCCCGATGCTGCAATGGCAATGGCAACTTTTCCCGTGATAACGATTTCCCCCAGTTATGCTGGTATATTAGATGCACTAAGTGACGATCTAAACTAAATGTTTTTGGACTAGTGTGGTGTATTTTCCCTTCCTTTCGGCGTGTTATGATTTGGAAAATATGTATGGGGGACTTGGAATTTCTTATGCGAAGACTATTAAAGGTTCTATTGTCTTTAGAAAAAAGGAGCAAGGAGCCCCTTTGCGTTAAGCCACGTTTCAGGAATGATACAGATGTTGAAAATTATGTTGAAAATCTGGCGAAGTCAGTTTACGGATATTTTTTCCCCATAGATCACGTGTTTTGGTGACAACAATGGTGACTTGTGCTGAGGGGACATGACTGCAGGACCTGGTGAAGATATCGACGAGAGATTGATCGAGGACCAGATCAACTCTCCTGGGTTGCAGAAAACTGGTATAAGCCTACTTAGTTTATTGAGATACATAGTTCCTTCAGTTGTCTTTTTTGAGGGTTTTGGAATCTTGCCGGTTCAGGTCTATAAAATAAGATAGTTGTTTTTATATAGCGGTGGTCAGAAAGAGAATGCTATTCCAACACCTGCAATGGTGTTATCTTGGTCATAATGGAATTGGGGATTTCCTACAGACTTCGATGAATATGTTACCAACCAACAGGTGAGTCGAAAGAATGAAAATTATACATATTTACTTTTACATTTCTTAATGGAAGCTTTGTAAAATAATGTTCGTTTTGATGAATGTGGAAAGTCTCAGAGTACTTTCAGGAATAATTTGATAATCCTCCCTCTAAAAGCGTAATTGCCGTTCTAATCTTGCGACTAGTGTCTGTTAAATATGCAAAGATGCAGGCGGTAGCACAACTGAATCATTATCAAAAACGTTAGTAGGCAGGGGGTTACAAGATGTAAATCAAAGAAACTTGCCTTAATAAATTATATTTTATGGAATATTTTGTTTAATTTTTTACTATATCGACTTTATCATATACAGTGGGTAGCAAAAGTGATCCCACGATCAACATTTTCATGTTTGAGCGCGCATAAAAAATAAACTAATGAAGTAAATGACAAAAACTTTTTTTTGTTGAATATCTAGTTTATTTGTAACAATTATGCGTAAATAGCATAAAAAAATAAAATAAATTAATTATTAATACTTTGTCCATAGACCCTTATTTTCTATGATATTTTTTATAAGTTCTGGCATGCTCGCAACTAGATTTTCAACAATTCCTTTCGGAATATTATTCCACTCTAGTTCAACACGCCCCCAAAGATAGTTTAGGTTGGATGTGGCTGATTGATACTATCCGAGCCGTCGCTTCACAATTGACCATAGGTTTTCAACTGGATTGAGGTCGGCACATTGCCAAAAATGAACTCTCAAAAATGCAGTCACACTGGAAAAATAATAGTTTTTCCGCTAGCGAACTCGTTTTCGATCTGAATACTAGCACTAACCATACAACATATAGACTGGTCATTTCGTACAACGAAAATGAACACAAAAATTATTTTGGTTTCCAGCCATTCTTTTATATTTTTCGCAGTGTGCTTGGGATCCCCATCTTGCTGAAAAGTGATTTCATGCTCTGGATAAGCACACTGGTCAAGAAAATTGGGAAGCAGGGCTTGCAAAATACTTAAATAACCTTCCTTATGTATAACCCCGTCAATTGTGTGCACCGGTCCAATGTTCTAAAACGTGAAGCACCCCCAAGCCATTATATTGCCTCCTCCTCGAAATGACCAGTCTATATGTTGTATGGTTAGTGCTAGTATTCAGATCGAAAAACGAGTTCGCTAGCGGAAAAACTATTATTTTTCCAGTGTGACTGCATTTTTGAGAGTTCATCAGAATTAAGCGTTTTACGGTCGTACTGTCAATCAAGCAAACGATTTAAAATTCACCACACCCATCCTTGACCTGTATTAGTCCCGTGAATCAGTGTGGTATACAACCCAACTCTGGGTTAGTGGAACTTGGAATGTAGGCGTAGGCATGCCAAAGAGTATGACGACCCCCTGACAAACTTTACAGGGAGATTTGGATGTGCACTCGGAATATATACATACAAGTTAACTAAGTTAACCGGGCGACGGCAATGACCGATCGTCCGAAGGCTCGCTCCGGCCAAATTGCTGACACAGCGTCTGGCCGGAAGCTCGTGCATAGCCGGCAAAGTCTACCCATTGGAGTGGCCGCTATGAGTGTCTTTTTTGTTAGCTTTAAGTTTCAGTTTAGATTTGACTTTATATAAATAAAGAGCTGTCGCTCATACAAATTATACTCCGACTACCGTCGTTAAATTCTTATTATTGAAAAACTGTCTGAGTCCCTAGGCCAGCAGGTAAAGAAGGGCAGTCACCCTTCCAACATAATCTTCGTAATTCATCTTGGAGAATTCTACGGCCAGCCGGCCAACCACCACTGCGACGAACCTTGCCACCCGCACCCCCCTGGATAAGCTGCAACTGCGAGGGACGACCTGTGGCATACTTAAATAATTAATTGGCGCTCAACGCAAAAGTACCCACAGCGGTATAATAGGGATCATGTAAGTGAGCACCTCAGTCCTTATACTTCCCGGCATCTGCATTTGTGTGTAACTTATAATAAATAAAAGAAATAAATCGCGGCCAGAATATTCTTCTGCAGCTCGAATAAATAAAACAAGTAAATCACTGCCAGAATACTTTCTGCAGCTCCGCTTCCATAATTTGTTTGGTGTTAATTTAAAAAAAATAAATACAATATTAATTAACATACTCATTATTTGATGACATTGTGGAATTTTAAATTGTGAAATTATATGCGTTATTGTTATATTTGCTTCTGTGTGTTGTTTGCATTTTTAATTGCTAAAAAAAAATATAAATATATCAGACACATAAAATATAAATATAGTATTAAATATCTCGGCCTCGGCGCAAGAGCGCCGCTGGAAAATAAATAAATTGTTAATTTATTTAAATATTTTTATTGGCGACAGAGCTGTCACATCCAATTGTGGGGATTTAATTTATCCCTTTTGTGTCGTTGTGTTTTTTGCTTATACTTAAAATTCTCTGTATTAGCTTTGCAACAATCTTGGGGTTTTTTTGTTTTTTTACTGCTTCCCCGCTCCGCGCCGGTACGCGAACCCGACACCCCGCATTCACATTTCGGCTCTGTTAGCTTCGCTTCTTTGTTTACCATAGCTGCAGCCCAGCTGCCACGGCCCCTTTGCTGTACAATTTTTTTATGTAAAGCTGCTTAGGCATGCAACTCTTGGTAGATGGAATTTAACATTGCTGCCCATGTCATTCCTAGATTATAGGGATACCAAACAAAATAGCGACTCAGAGTCAGACTCTGAGAGAATTCTAATTACTTCTACACCGAGGCAGGCGGCTACCAGTGCCGCTCCCAATACAAACATGTCCATAAACGCGGATCAGCTCCAAGCTGTCATCCAGGCGGCTATCGCCAACGCCCTAATAGAAAAGGCCGGCGAGGACCAGCGCAGGGAGAATGAAATGCGCCGAACTATAGAGAACTTAGCTAGGCAGGTGGCAGAGGCGCGGATATCACCCGCCCAGATGGAAACCCCCCAGATTAAAGTTTATGAACCGATTGACATCTCAGGCGATGTTCAATGCAACGAGCCCTTAGACGCCGTTAAATGCCTTCCCGAATTTACGGGGGCACAAGAGACATATGTCTCTTGGCGGCAAGCGGCAGTAGCTGCGTATTATAATATTTAGAAATTATGTAAATAGCTCACGCCATAACCAGGCGGTAATTATTATTAGGAGCAAAATTAGGGGCCCTGCTGATGCCGTGCTATCTTCGTTTGGCACTGTTTGGAATTTTGATGCGATTATAAATCGCCTCGATTTCACATACAGTGACAAGCGACCGATGCATGTCATAGAACAAGAGATGGGCACCCTCAGGCAGGGAAATCTCTCTCTGCTACAATATTATGATGAGGTCGAGAAAAAATTGACTCTCCTCACAAACAAAGCCACCATGTCCGATGCCTCGGCGGCAAGGGTCCTATGCGAAAAATTCCGGGATGATGCCCTTCGAGTATTCATCTCGGGATTAAAACGCAGCCTCACAAATGTCCTCTTCTCGGCAAAGCCGAAGGACATGCCAACAGCGCTTGCTTTGGCCCAAGAAGTGGAGGCAAACCACGAGAGGTATTCCTTCGCGGCTTCGTTTGCAAGAAGCCAGGAGGATAAAGAAAAAAACAATATCCAAGGACGCAGGAGCGCCAACAGGCCACTCCTCAAAACAATTCGCAAACAGGTGCTAGCAAGAATCCGTATTTCACAAAGCAGCACAAAGCTCAAGTCCACTCTGCTCCACGCGGTGATAGGCCTCATGAGAATACTCCCGAGCCCATGGACATCGACCCTTCGCTATCCAGGATGTTCAAGCCATCTCAAGCACCGGCTTACCAAAACAGGAAACCGGCCGTGTCCGATCGATCTGGCCCGCACAAGAGGCAGAGAGTTAACAACATTGCGCAGAGCGAGGGCGAAACCGAGGGCAAATACACCGCCGCAGCCTCAGGCGCGGTCCAGGAAATCAATGATGACGCCATTCATGAATATGATTCAGACGTTATTAATTTTTTAGGGGAAAATCCCTGCTACCCGTCATCAGACGAAGAGTAGCAGGAGTAGAAATGAAGCTTTTGGTAGATACGGGCGCATCAAAAAATTTCATCCGTCCATACGATGGATTGAAAGGCATCCGCCCTATAGAATCGCCATTTACGATACATTCTATCCATGGCGTCACCACCATCACTAGGAAGTGCTTTGTCTCCCTTTTCAACTTGAAGGCCACGTTCTTCATATTACCAGATTTGTCCTCCTTCGATGCCATAATTGGCCTTGACCTGTTAAAACAGGCAGGGGCATCGCTTTGTCTAGCTTCCGGCCACCTCAAATGGGGCTCCGAAGTAGAACAGTTAGAATTCCAATCGTGCCCCGACGTCAATTTTACCAACATTGATTGCTCGGACGCCCCGCCTCTAGCTAGAAAGGCCTTTATAAAAATGCTCGGCGAACGAAAAAAAGTCTTTGCAAACGCCAACGAGGCTCTACCTTACAACACGTCGGTGGTAGCTACCATCAGGACGGTTAGTGAGGAGCCCATTTATGCCAAGCTTTACCCATACCCAATGGGGGCAGCTGATTTTGTCAATAACGAAATCCAAGACTTGCTAAAAAATGGCATAATACAAAGTCCCCCTACAACAACCCAATATGGGTAGTAGACAAAAAGGGCACTGACGAAGCGGGCAACCGCAAAATGCGGCTCGTATTGGACTTTCGCAAATTGAACGAGAGGACGATACCTGATCGCTATGCTATGCCAAATATCTCTATGATACTAGGGAATTTAGGCAAAGCCAAATACTTCACAACACTCGATTTGAAGTCTGGCTACCACCAGATCACTCTGGCAGAGCGTGACCATGAAAAAACTTCCTTTTCCGTTAACGGAGGAAAGTACGAGTTTCGCCGGCTACCGTTTGGTTTGAAGAATGCTGCCAGCATCTTCCAAAGAACCATCGACGACATACTGCAAGAGCAGATTGGAAAATTTTGCTATGTCTATGTTGATGATGTCATCGTCTTCTCAGAAGACGAAAACGCCCACATACGGCACGTGGATTGGGTTCTTAAAAGCCTGCACGACGCCAACATGAGGGTATCAACGCAGAAATCGCGTTTTTTTAAGAAAAGCGTTAACTTTTTGGGCTTTATTGTCACCAGCAACGGTGCCACAACTGACCCAGAAAAAATTAAGGCCATTCAGGAATTCCCCGAACCCAAAAATATATTCGAGGTGAGATCGTTCCTTGGCCTGGCCAGTTATTACCGATGCTTCATTAAAGATTTTGCATCAATAGCTAGGCCCATCTCCGATATCCTGAAAGGGGAGCATGGAAGTGTCAGTAGGCACAGATCCAAAAATATCCAGGTGCAATTTAGCGAGCAGCAACGGCTTGCTTTCCAAAAGTTGCGTAACATTCTGGCTTCAGAGGATGTCATCCTCAACTACCCTGATTACAAGAAGGCATTCGATCTAACGACGGATGCCTCGGCATTTGGCATTGGCGCGGTACTATCACAAGAGGGAAGACCCATCACCATGATATCTAGGACCCTAAAAGACCGAGAAGTTAACTACGCTACTAACGAGCGTGAACTGTTAGCCATAGTCTGGGCACTGGCAAAATTACGCCATTACTTATATGCAGTAAAAGATATAAATATCTATACTGACCACCAGCCATTGACATTCGCAGTATCGGAATCCAATCCGAATCCACGGATAAGCCATTGAATTGCTTTCAGAACCAGATAACTCTGGAGGAAGCACGCTTTCCGTGTAAACGCAGCTTCGTGCTCTTCGGAAACAAGAGACGGCACAGCATTGACTTCATATGCAAGGAGTCACTGCTTGAGGAGCTCGCGGACGTTATAGTCCCCAAAGGCGTAAACGCCATTCATTGCGATCTGCATACGCTGGCAATGATACAGGATGAATTGGTCCGGCAATTCCCAGCCACCAAATTCTGGCACTGTAAAAACCGTATTACAGATATTTTCGCAGTCGCTGAGAGACGAGAAATCCTCACCACTGAGCATAATAGGGCTCACAGATCTGCACAGGAGAATGTCAAGCAGGTACTTTCGGAATACTATTTCCCGAAAATGACCAAGTTAGCGAATGAAATCGTCACTAACTGCAAGACCTGCGCTAAAGCAAAATATGACAGGCATCCTAAAAAACACGAACTCGGCGAAACGCCTGTACCGTCGCATGTGGGAGAAATGCTACACATAGACATTTTCTCCACTGATAAGAAATACTTCCTCACATGCATTGACAAATTTTCAAAGTTTGCAATGGTCCAACCAATTCCCTCTAGAACAATAGAGGATCTCAAACCGGCTTTACTACAACTTCTTAACGTCTTCCCTAAAGCCAGAGTCATTTACTGCGACAATGAGCCCTCATTGAACTCGCTCACTATTCGGGCCATGCTGGAAAATCACTTCGGGGTTAGCATTTCAAATGCACCGCCACTCCACAGCGTCTCGAACGGACAAGTGGAGCGATTCCACAGCACTCTGGTGGAGCTTGCCAGATGCCTTAAAATCGACAAAGGCATTAGCGACACGGTAGAGTTGATCTTGCTGGCTACGTCTAATTACAACAAGTCTATCCATTCGGTCATCGATAGGAGACCGGCCGACGTGGTAGTCACACAAGCAAGTGACCCGCATTGCGAAATACAGGATAAGATAAGACTTGCCCAAAATAAGCTAAGAAGCAGGGAAAATACCTCCCGACAAAACCGAGTGTTCAATGTCGGCGACAAAGTCCTAGTGAAATCCAACAGGAGACTAGGCAACAAGCTTTCACCGTTATGCGAAGAAAAAACTGTGGAAGCGGACATGGGGACCACAGTCCTCATTAAGGGGAGGGTGGTCCACAAGGACAACCTTAGGTAGGCGAGACGCAAACATGTTGTCATTCGCTTGATAATTTTTTACTACTTTTTCCATTTTTTATCTCTAGCCACTTGGCATAAGTTTTTGTCCTTATCATGTTTTATTACCATTATTTGTACTCATAACTCATTTACGCTTTATCTCATATGTTTTGGTGGTGGGCTACCCAAATTTTATAAAATACTACAACAAATCCAAAATTACAGGTTTAAACCCATACCTCTGCTATTCCTTTTTGCCCTGACATCGGCGCACGTCACGGACTACTCGCAAGCCAAATACATTCCCATCATTGATGAACGAATTTTAGTATGGGAAGAATTCGCATTTTTGAGACACTCAGCGAATCTCTCAGAGTATAGGCGCGTGGTGGAGGAAACTGGTGGCATGATTAACATGTTTCCCCAGTCCCACATGCAAAAGCTTTTGATTGTAGATGTCGGTCACCTGCGTGACCTTCTCGAATCACTGAGCATCCACCATAGGGTAGCCAGGAGTTTAGACTTCTTGGGAGCGGCGTTCAAAGTAGTGGCGGGAACGCCAGACGCGGAGGACCTTGAAAACATTAAACTTACTGAATTTCAACTTATCAATGCAAACAATAGACAGATAAATATTAACAACAAAGTACAGGAACAAATCAATAGTATTACCACCACTGTCAACCAAATTCTGAGGTCGGCTAAAAAATCCCACCTATACGAGATGTTATTATATCGGAATAGGATGATTGCGATGGAGCTGCATAATTTATTGCTAGCAATAGCTCTTGCCAAAATCAATATAGTTAGCCCCAGCATATTAGATCATGCAGACCTGGAAAGTGTGTGGATAGAGGAGCCCACAGATACCCCCATTAGAGATATACTGTCCGTTGCGTCTGTCAAAATATTACAATCCGTTAACATTTTACATTTTATTATTAAATTTCCAAAAATTAAGTCAGCATGTGTCAAGATCACAGTTTTTCCCGTGTCACACCATGACACCGTACTCAGGCTGGAGGACAAGGTAATAGCAGATTGCGACGGAGAGATTCACACAGTCAAAAACTGCTCCGTGTCATTTGGAGCCACATTTTGTCAACTGGCGCTGAGAAGATCATGCGCCCAAGAACTCCACGCTGGGGTATTGCGCACTGCGATATCCAGCATAGCGATTTGCACCCCATCACCCACGTAGATGAAGGCATTATCATCATAAACGAGCGCCCAGCTCGTGTGAGGGTGGACAACGGCACTTACGTCCACTTACGAGGAACTCACCTCATCACCTTCATTGAGAGTGCCATGGTTAACGAAACCCGATACGTCAATCACGACGTGGCCCGGAAAAGGGTACCAGGAGTGGCTAGCTCGCCTTCCCTGAACATCACTCTGGAGCACAACATTCTCAGCCTTCCATACCTTCACCGCTTGAGTGAACGTAACTTGGAACATATTAAGCAATTCGGGGAAGATATCAACGGCTATCGTTCACACCAGATAATGCTAATCGCAGGAGCGATCTGCTGCGCGTTGATCTGCGTCGGTCTCACTTATCGGCGAATCACCCAGGCCAGGAGATCCACGGCCCAACTAAGGCAGGTGATTGCCCAAATAGGGTCGGCCGAGGGCGGCCTTAATTCTGAGGGGGGAGTAGTTAACTGAGTTAACCGGGCGACGGCAATGACCGATCGTCCGAAGGCTCGCTCCGGCCAAATTGCTGACACAGCGTCTGGCCGGAAGCTCGTGCATAGCCGGCAAAGACTACCCATTGGAGTGGCCGCTATGAGTCTCTTTTTTGTTAGCTTTAAGTTTCAGTTTAGATTTGACTTTATATGAATAAAGAGCTTTAAGTTTCAGTTTAGATTTGACTTTATATAAATAAAGAGCTGTCGCTCATACAAATTATACTCCGACTACCGTCGTTAAATTCTTATTATTGAAAAACTGTCTGAGTCCCTAGGCCAGCAGGTAAAGAAGGGCAGTCACCCTTCCAACATAATCTTCGTAATTCATCTTGGAGAATTCTACGGCCAGCCGGCCAACCACCACAGCGACGAACCTTGCCACCCGCACCCCCCTGGATAAGCTGCAACTGCGAGGGACGACCTGTGGGATACTTAAATAATTAATTTACATATGTGCTTTACTCAGCCAATTGACGCACAGCGTTGCTATTTTTTTTATATATTTTTGTTGAACCCTCCTCGCAAGGATGCACCGTTTTTTTCGTGTATTGAAAGGTGTATTGTAAAGATCCCAAAAAAGCGATTACTGGGTGCTCCATTCTTGGGCAAACCAAGTGTGGTTAAGGCCGGCCATATGATCTCTTGACAAAGAGTCGATAGAGTCGAAGTTGAAGTGCAGCAAAATACTTACATTGTGTTATAAAGTGCCTGCCAGAGTCACAGTCAACTGGACGTTGTTACGATCAACGATTTTGGCGCATTTATTTGATTATACCTTTGTAGTTGATTAGTGTAGATAGCTCAACTTTTTGTGTAGTTGCATGATTGACTTTCCAGAAATTGACAGCTGTGTGTGAGGAATTATCAGCTCTCGTCCCAGTCTGGTAACTTGTCATAATTTTTTAATCTTTATTCGGCATCTACCTTAGATGTTCATGATGTGGTTAGCCGATTCCAAGGATAGTAACGACCCTCGGATCGCTGATGCTGTAACCACAATTCGATTGTATCCGATTTTTAAATAAACAGCCTTGTGATGGAATCAATAAATACGAGAACATCGTTGTCCTAACGTTCCTATTTCTGGTTGAACGCATTTTGAGTAGATTTCTTCTCTGACTTGGTAATCTTGAATCACTTCTAACTCAGACCCTGATAAACAATAAAACGCGACAAAAAATCCTTTGCAATCTGAATATATGCGGCAACTTCAAGTTTGCAAAACGTAAAGAATGAGAAATGGCCTTGGCTTTAGAAATACTTACATATGTCTGGTACTGGCTTTGTTTGGTCATAAGTGATTTTATTATACTCTTCGCTAAAATAAACAATGTCTCTACTATCATTCGGGTATTTCACCTCAGTCTAGTTTTTAATTATGTTGTGCTGTGTATGTTAAGATTCTTGGAAATCATTCGTTAACATGCTGATTAGGGTTTCCGACCCTATAAAGTATTTATATTATTGGTCAGTATCCGAGTTAATTTAGCTGTCCGTATGCACGTCAATATCTCCGATTATATGTATATGAGTAGTGTAGGTAAACTTTCGTTAAATAAGAAGAGCTATGTATGGTAACAGGTAATTCTGGTATTACTGAATTTTTGAGTCCTATTATCCCTTGGTTTTACACAAAGCGTTATTTTTTCGCTCGCAAATTCCAGTCTCAAGGGCAAGCTTAGCTCTGAAATAAAAGTTTGTCGACCAAAGTTTGTAAATTTCTCGGTAGTAGCCGTCTCCTTCATAATAATACCCTTCTAAGGAGCAGATTTCCCACTAAACTAGCTTATATTTAAAAAAAAAGTCGGTTTTTTCACAGCAGATTTTCGATTCTGCCGCTATGTGTAGTACAAGCCTATTCACACTCTCCTGGTATACATCTTCCCTTCATATACCTTAGTGAATTATTAGTTTGTTACATTTTCGTTCAAATATTTACTTTTGTCAATAACCAAAATCAAAAAAAGTAGGTATTAAACATTTTTTTTACTTTAACACCTAAATAAAAGTTGCATTTTAATATATTTTTTTAACCTAAGTTTTAATAATTGTTCGATTTTTCTTTCTAAACGCGTAAACTTCTTACGTTGGGTTTCAGTTACTTAAACACAATTCGTGTTAGTATTATAATAGTTTTTTTTGAGTTGCCCATTTGGGCTTATTGAGTTCTGTTGACATACTGAATGTAAAATACAATTGAAATAAATGCAGCAGCTCGCCGCTCCAATTGCTTGGCCAAGATGCTGATGCCGCAATTTCAGGAATCAACTTTGTCGCTGACGGAATTTCTTCAACGCTGCGGAACTCAAACACTCAGTGCCGCATTTTGGCATAGTTTCATTCAAATAGCTTTAACTTTAAACCAGTCAATTAAGAAAAAACGGTCAAATGCGCATTTGATAATTCTAAGTTCCGAGGCACCTAGAATATTTTTCCGCTGAATGGGTTTTCTCTGATTTGCAATCAGCGAGCGATTTCTGTGACATATTTTGTTCTGTTATCAAGTTTATCACTATGGAGATGAGCTTTTGGTATGATTATGATATGATATTTTATTTTGTTTATATCTTACATCAGTGTAGCTTCTAGTTTTTGTAAATCAAACTATTTTTAAATTATTAATTTGAATTTGTTAATTCTTGCGCCATGCAAAAGCATCTAGTTTTTGTTATTTGTAAATCAGTTTCTTTACTTACTCGGACTTTTCGCCTTTTCGGTTACTTTCGAATTTTTATATGTAAAACTTTCTATATTCCATTTCTTTCTTAATTTCGCACGTCTTGATTTTATCAGAAAAATTCGATATTTGTCTAAGTTGCTAAAGGATGCAGGAAATAACGACCAAAGTAATATTTGTAAGGAAATATAGACCTTAAAACATAAATTCTGTTGATTTATTTCGCGACCATAACAATTTTTCTATAGGAAGATGAGCTACACTAGGAAAAACTAATCTGCTGATTGATGTATTCGGTTCTTAGCAGCCATTAGATGGTCTTAAGGGGGTATATACCTTTGTTGACGAAAAAAGGGAAAATTTGTATTTTTTTATGTATGTAACAATTTTTTAAATTAAATGAATGATTATATTTTCTGAAACAGTTTCACTCCGACCTTTAAAGAGTAAAGACGTGTAACTGACCTACGCTCCAGGCGACAGCTTATCAGCAAAATCTAAAATTAGATCAATCAATTCGCGACTATTTCGTACCCGATCATAAAAAGACAACAAACACAAAGAATAAGTGAACCAAACTCACTCGTTTTGGGGCCCGAGCCCAACGACACCGCAATGTCTCGACCACCCGACCGAACCTTGACAACGATCAACATGAAAACAAATGAACCTAAATACGTTATAATTAGTAGAACCGACAATAAAACATTTGAAAACATATCTCCATTTCTTATCAAAAAAGTGGTAGATTTTCAGTGTAATGGACCAGTAGAAACATGTAACAAGACTAGATCGGGAACCCTCCTTGTCAAAACCAAAAACTCTTTACAAGCCCAGAAATTACTTAAAATACAAGTATTTCACGACTTCCCAGTCCGCGCCGAGGAACACAAAAATCTGAACACCTCTAAAGGAGTAATCTACTGCAATGACTTAAGGAATATAGACGAACAAGAAATATTAGAAGAACTAAAACCGCAGAACGTTGTTGAAGTCCGAAAAATCCTAAAAAAAGACAATAATGATAACAATAGAAAGACAGAAACAGGTTTAATCATACTAAGCTTCGCAACAATAAATCTACCCGAAAAATTGTGGATAGGATATGAAATAGTAAACATACGCCCATACATCCCACCCCCAATGAGATGTTTTAACTGTCTTAGATTTGGACACCCAACCGCCTATTGTAAAAGCTCTAAAATATGCGCCAACTGCTCCGAAAAAGAACACACAAAAGAAGATGAACCATGCACCAACACACAAACCTGCATCAACTGCAAGTACGAAGATGACGAAATTAAACACCACAACGCAATGGACAAATCATGCCCCAGCTTAATCAAACAAAAAGAACTGACTGCCATAAAAACAATCCAAAAAGTCGACCACAAGACAGCCCGTCTTATCTACAACACACGTCATACTCACCCAACAATGCCCTACGCCCTGAGAGCATCACTCCCAGCACACAAAATACCAGCTACAGAAACAACAACGCACACAACTAAAGCATCAAAAACAACCTCATCAACACCGAACCCTATTACCAGGCAAACTATCACCTACGAAGACTCCCCAGAAGAACCCATGGACACCACTGCATCAACATCTAAATATTCTACACGCTCTGAAATCTCCGACGAACTAAAACTTAAAATATTCAATGCTAAATCAAATAAACTAGGAATTCACCTTAAATCAAAAGAAAAAAACAGCAAAAAATCTAAAACCGAAAAAAAATCCCCGAACAAGTTATCCGATCGTATTGGTACAATGAGTACTGATGATGAACTATGAAAAACAGTTTTAATCTAATTAATCTAGTTCTAAGATAGCTTTAACCTATACTCTTATACTTAACATGCTAAAAATATTACAACTAAACATAAATGTATACCTCAATAACTATAATCACCTACAAATACTCATAAAAAACAAGAACCCTAAGATAATTTCCATCCAAGATACCCACCTCCACTCTACCAACAATATTCCTATCCCAATAAACTTCACTCTTTACCATATAAACAACTCAAGAAACCCTTACGGTGGGGTAGCTCTTTTACTTCACAACTCCTTGCAACAACAACAAACCCAAGTACGCAATACATGTTTCGACTCAATCGCTGTCACCGTACAATCTAAAATCAAATTTACTATAATTTCCAGTTATATACCTCCCAGCAAACCATTCACTTTACAAGAATTACAAGATACTTACAACTATTTTGACACCCCTGTTTTAATAACAGGTGATTTCAACAGCTGGCACAAAAGCTGGGGATCACAAAATAATAATAAACGAGGAAGTCTACTGTTTAAGTTTATAAACCAATCCTTGCTAACCACACTTAATAATGGCTCCCCCACTCACTTCACTACACACCACACTTTCACACATATTGATCTCTCTCTAACCTCACCTGAATTAACCTTACACTCTAAATGGACAATTGACAGTCACCTCTCAGGAAGCGACCACTTCCCGATCTCAATCGAACTTTTTAATAGAGAAACAACTGACTCCCCCGTCATTAAAAAAAAATTTAATTTAGATAAAGCCAACTGGCCTCTTTACCAAATAATAAGTAAGCAATGCTCCGACGACAGACCACCCAGCCAAAAAATAAACCAAGAAACAGCTCATCTTTGCTCTATAATAAGGCAAAGCGCACATTTATCCATACCACAATATCACCCAAATTCATCTAAACAAGTCCCCTGGTGGGACAAAGATCTGCAAATACTAAAAACCAATAAAAAGTTATGCTGGCGGAACATGTGCCAAAATATAAACACAAGCAACATAATTTCCTATAAAAAAGCTAATGCAATATTAAAGCGAGAAATAAAAAACAAAAAAAGGAAAGCACTAAACGAATTTACCTCAGACATCAACCCACAAACACCAATCCCAATAATATGGAAAAAAATCAATAGATTCTGTGGCCTTAAAACTCACATCCAAATTCATTGTCTTGTTAATCCTAATAACGCATCTGACACATATACAAACAAACAGGATATCTCAAAAGCACTGTGCGAGTTCTGGTCAAATTCATCACTCAATAATAACTTTCATCCTACATTCAGGTCGCACAAAAGAAACATAAACTATAATTTCACTCACAACACATCCTCCCTCACCAAACCCTTAGAATGTGATATTTCAATTATCGAACTCAAAAGCGCCATAAACCAACTAAAAGGCAAAACACCAGGTAGGGACCGCATCAGCTACCCAATGATAAAAAACCTGCCAGATTCGGTAATGCATAGGCTACTCAACCTTTACAACAACATCTTCAACACACATATCCCACAACAGTTTAAAGTAAGTAGCATAATACCAATATTAAAACCCGACTCAAACAAATCAGCAATAACCTCCTATCGACCCATATCATTAAATAGCTGCCTATCCAAAGTCATGGATAAAATAATATCAAAAAGACTATGGTGGCTAGTTAACAACAGCCAGCTACTCGATAGTCGTCAAATGGGATTCAGAAAGGGCAAATCAGTATCAGATTGTCTAGTAATGCTAGACTACCTGACTACCACCACCCTATCGAGAAAGAGCCACCTCTCTATAATTTCACTTGACTTCACAAAAGCGTTCGATAAAATTGGAATACATACAATAATAGACGAACTCATTGACTGGAAATTGGGACCAAAAATAATTAAATACATAATAAACTTCTTAACTAACCGAAAAATTTGCGTTCAGACTCAAAACGTACAATCCCAGCCCTTGTCACTCGAAAATGGAATTCCACAAGGATCACCACTGTCTGTAATCCTGTTTGCAATTGCCTATAATAAACTCAATAAAATCATAGGCCTACACAAATCATTCGAATTTACTGCATACGCTGACGATTATACAATAATAAAAAAACTAAAAAAGAAAGATACAACTTTAAACATAAACCCACTACTAGCAGACATCCAAGAATGGTGCAATTACTCTGGAGCCAGTCTCTCTATACCAAAATCTAAACATTTACATATTTGTCGAAAGAAAAAATGCAACTTTAGGATACTTAGCAATCTCAACCTACAAAATGAAAAATCATTAAAAATCTTAGGTATTACTATAACTAATAAATATAAATGGGACGCGCACATAGAACAACTAATAATACAAATAGCTAAAAGGCTAAATATTATAAAGTGTCTTTGCAGCCCTACTTTCAACTGCCATATTAAAACCATTATTTATGTAATGAACTCAATTATCATGTCAAAAATTGACTATGGGTTATTCCTATACGGAAGAGCGCCCAAATCAAAACTTAACAAAATTAAAACCATATACCACTCAGCTATAAGAATAGCCTTTGGTGCTTTTCGCTCCTCTCCAGTCAACAATCTACTATACGAATCTAACATTAGGCCAATAGAACACAGAACTAAACAAGCTATACTAAAAAACTTTAAAATTATATCCAATGCCAAACAAACTCCATTAGAACATATCATTAAAAAAATTTTGAAAGCGAAACGGGTCCCAAAACTATCATCAACGATAAAAGAGACTATCGACCACTGCAAATCGATACTACTATACCCTGTCCCCTTCATAAATAAAAAACAATCAACTCCAACGGTTTTCTTTAACGCCTCAAAGATAAATAAATCTCTCCACACATCTTCCAAACCCAACACACCATCGACAGTTTACTATCAAAACTTCCTAGAATTAAAAAATACCCTCAAAAAACACACTTTTCTATTCACAGACGGCTCCAAATCCGATAGTGGAGTAAGCCTACAGCTCTAACCTCTACACAACACATAGTAACCCAGCAAATGCTCCCACTTTATTCCTCCATTTTCACTGCCGAAATAGCAGCAATTCTCTACGCATGTAGATATGCAGAAAAACAAAAAGAAAATTTGCCATATGCTCCGACTCACTCTCAGCTCTTACAGCACTAGAAAACCCAAACAACCATACTTATTACACATTAGAAATAAAAACAAGAAAGGAAAGCTAACTTCGGGCGGAGCCGAAGTTGATATACCCTTGCAGAATACTCTGTAAATTATATTCTCCAAAATTATTCATTTGATGCATTCTTAATACTCATAAAAAATCCCAACTTCCTAACTTTAAAAACACCAAAGTTATGGCATTTCCAATCGTTCAGTTATAAGGCAGCTATAGGATATAGTCGGCCGATCCCTATGAAATTTGGTAGGTCGGATTGATTGTCCAAAAATAAAACCCATAGAAAATCCCAACTTCCTAACTTTACAAACACCAAAGTTATGGCATTTCCGATCAATCAGTTATATGGCAGCTATAGGATATAGTCGGCCGATCCTTATAAAATTTGGTACGTCAAATTGATTGGCCAAATGTAAAATCCATAGAAAATCCCAACTTTCTAACTTTACAAACACCAAAGTTGTGGCATTTCCGGACCGTTCTTCATTATAGGGCAGCTAAAGGGTATAGTAGTCGGCTGATCCTTCCTTTAAAATTTGGTACGTAAAATTGATTGGCCAAATGTAAAACCCATAGAAAATCCCAACTTCCTAACTTTAAAAACACCAAAGTTATGGCATTTCCGATCGTTCAGTTATATGGCAGCTATAGGATATAGTCGGCCGATCCCGGCCGTTCCGACTTATCTATACTGCGTGCAAAGGAAAGAAGGGTGTGTGCAAAGTTTCAATTCGATATCTTTAAAACTGAGAGACTAGTTCGCGTAGAAACAGACAGACGGACAGACAGACGGACAGACGGACATGGCTATATCAACTCAGGAGGTGATCCTGATCAAGAATATATATACTTTATATGGTCGGAGATGTCTCCTTCACTGCGTTGCACACTTTTGACCAAAATTATAATACCCTCTGCAAGGGTATAAAAATTATTTCGAAATGCAAACACAAACTCACTCTAATATGGGTCCCAGGTCACTGCGGCATCATTGGAAACGAACTTGCAGACCAAGCTGCTAAACAAGCAATCATATTACCATTAACATTAGAAAAAAACTATAACATACCAGATACCCTCAAATACATATGTAAACACATGAGAACCCAATACGATCTAACCTGGAACAACACATCTCCACACTACAAGCTCATTAACCCCAAAAAGCAACAAAATATCGAATCTTTAAACCCAACAATCTCTCGAATGGACACCATTAAATTTATGAGACTTCGAATCGGACACACTAAACTCACACACAGCCACCTATTTAACAAAACACCTCATCCTACATGCCAACAATGCAATCAAAACCTAACCCTTTCCCACATATTCCTAGATTGTCCTCTTTACGCTGAACACAGAAATAAACTCCAGCAAAAAACACTAGAAGAAATAGTAGATCCAAAAAATATATTGACAACAATCCAATTTTTAAAATCGATAAGCCTTTATAATAGCATTTAAGTTTATTCTTAGTATTAATAACTAGAATTAGTAAGCACATGTTATCATACACAATTCCCATTATATTTATAAAATCCATTGTTAAATCTGATCACAACATAGAATTTAAGCAGAAGGCCATTGCAGCTATTGCTTAACACAAACTAAAAATTGCCCGCACTTTGTAATTGCTGGTAATTTCTTTATAATAATAATAATAAATATTTTCTGAAAGTTTAGATTGTTTACAATGTTTATTAAAAAATTTGTGAAAAAAAATTTAATATTTTTAGGGGGTAGCCTTGCGGTGATAATTCCCCAAGATAGTAATATCCTGTACCTGAACGATAGTTAAAACAAATTTTTTTTTGTGCATACGGGTACGTTTTATTCAAAAAATGAAGTTTTTGGACACAAGAATTCTTAAAAAAATAACTTTTTCGGCGAAATAAAAATTTTTACATGAAAAATCGATCGTTCAAGTACTCAAAAAGTTCATTACGAACATTTTAAAAAAATTTGAAGAAAATCAGTTCAGTAGTTTTTCGCCAAACCATATCACCGCAAAGTCATTTTTCAACAAGAAAGGAAAACCAACCGGGGGATCAACAAGAAAGGAAAACCAACCTCGGGGGGAAGAAAAAAAAAAACTTGCAGAATATTCTGCAAATTATATTCTCCAAAATTATTCATATGATGCATTCTTAATACTCATAAAAAATCCCAACTTCCTAACTTTAAAAACACCAAAGTTATGGCATTTCCAATCGTTCAGTTATATGACAGCTATAGAATATAGTCGGCCGATCCTTATGAAATTTGATATGTCGGATTGATTGGGCAAAAATAAAACCCATAGAAAGTCCCAACTTCCTAACTTAACAAACACCAAAGTTATGGCATTCCCGATCAATCAGTTATATGGCAGCTATAAGATATAGTCGGCCAATCCTTATGAAATTTGGTAGGTCGGATTAATTGGCCAAATATAAAACCCATAGAAAATCCCAACTTTCTAACTTTACAAACACCAAAGTTATGGCATTTCCGATCAATCAGTTATATAGCAGCTATAGGATATAGTCGGCCGATCCTTATGAAATGGTACGTCGTATTGATTGGCCAAATATAAAACCCATAGAAAGTCCCAACTTCCTAACTTAACAAACAGCAGAGTTATGGCATTTCCGATTAATCAGTTATATGGCAGCTATAGGATATAGTCGGCCGATCCCGGCCATTCCGACTTATATACTGCGTGCAAAGGAAAGAAGGGTGTGTGCAAAGTTTGAATTCGATATCTTTAAAACTGAGAGACTAGTTCGCGTAGAAACAGACAGACGGACAGACAGACTGACAGACGGACAGACGGACATGGCTATATCAACTCAGGAGGTGATCCTGATCAAGAATATATATACTTTATAGGGTCGAAGATGTCTCCTTCACTGCGTTGCACACTTTTGACCAAAATTATAATACCCTCTGCAAGGGTATAATAAACACCATTTCGAGATATTCGCGCTTAAAGTTTCAAGTTTCTACTGCTCAAATCTCTATGAAAATTTGGGGAAATGTTCTCAAGAAGTTGTTCTTCAAGAGAAAGCAATAAAAAACTTTTCGATTTTTTGAAAATGAAAAATTAATGATCTAGCATGGCATTTGCAAGAAACTACTTTCTTAAAGCTCCAAAATTGATTTTTACCATTTACTTCGATAGCAACAACATTGTTTTGTTTCGAACTATCGCTGATCAACTTAATTTTAATACGACTAAATATAAAAGCTGTATTATAAAGCACTTAAAAATTAAAAAGTAGCGTTTTGGAGAAATTGAAATATCCATATTCTTTATAAAACATTTTGGTGATCTGAATTTGTCACTAGAATCAGTTCTCCGGCTGTTAAAAATTATAAAATTGGCAATTTTTTCAACTTTTCTGTAAACGTTGACATGATAGAAAATGTTTACGTTTTAAATGTGGGCCGTTACATACAATTTAATTCCTTTCACAATAAATTGTATTCATACAATTACAGAAACTTAGATTTGTGCAAATTGTGAAAATTTTCCACTGCAATTCTTAATGGCACTTAAGGGGGTATAGTATTTAAATTTTTTTTTGCATTTTTTTTTATTTTTTTTACTGAATGCACAACATTTGAAGAACATTTTAGATTCATCCGACTAAAACTTCCGAAGTTATGGGCAGTTGAACGTAGGTGAGTTAGCTCGTTTTGTATTCGATTTTTGGGTGACCAAAACTTTAAAACGCTCTCCTGAAAAGTGGCCATTTTAAAGTCGGTGAACACGATCCTGCAAAATCTAACGGACGGATCGTTTTGAGATTTGCACAGTATTTCTCTACTAAATTCCTCAGGTAACGCTGTCGAGTTTTTTTCTTTTAATTTATTATTTTTAGAGCAACAAATATGTCGACGTTTTGGGCGAAATTCGGGGTTTTTAACTTTCAAGTGCCTTAAAAAATCGAAAAAAAATAAAAACACGACAGCGTTACCTGAGGAATCTTGTTCTTTAACTAATGCAATTTGATTTTTTCAAATCAGATGATTCTGTGACCAGTTATCGTGTACACCGCAAAACGTGTTTTCTTCGAGGCGCCGCCGGAGATTGCCTGTATCTCACTCAATTTTTAATATTATTGGATGAAAAAATTCAAACATGTTGTTTAAATGTTGCTCTATCACATGCAAAAAATTGAGCTGAGACTATCTGTATCGCCAATAAAAATTCTCAAAAAATTACTGATTTTGCACCGAATTAACTAAGTCTCTTATCTTAGTTTTTGGTATTGGCTTAAATATAATAAACGAATTTATTGGTCTTAAACACTGCAATAAAGGCTGGTTTTTAAATACTTCAAGCTGGTTTCAAAATCTAGATCCTCATGATGACATAGTTGGTTTAATTTAATTCAGAATAAATAGTACTTAATTGGGAACTAACATTCAAAATATTTATACATTTTTTTATTTCCAAAACAATGTTAACTTTTTTTTATATGTTTTGATATTTATTTATTGAATCTTTCTTTGAATGCTAACAATACCTCAGTAAAATTGATATATGTGCACATTTTGTTTTTTATATTACCGTCGTTCTTATAGCGACAGTTATATTTTGAGTATACACAATTTTTCTCTTATATGTATTTATGTTTCCTCATACATTGATTTCTTATCAGATCCAAATCTGAAGCACCGTCAGAATAAAAAAGAACGCAAAGTGATGCGCTTCATAGAAAATTGATAAATGTGCAAAGTTCTTCATTTGCGTTTTGAGTGCGACACGGTAATAATTTCAAGGAACAAAGTGACTACATTTGTGTGATCACCTAAAAAACCGAATTAAAAATTATATTGCGTTACTTTGACAAGTTCTAAGTAAAATAAACGGTAGAAAACAATTAAAATGCCACGTGGAACCGAATAGAGTAAAGAAGAGCAGATTAAAATCAAAACTATGGCTGATTGTGACTTTAAAGTGGGTGTTATTGCTACATCATTAAACAGGCATCGAAATACTATATCGAATTTTCTAAAGTCTCCGCAAAAATATGCTCAGAATAACCCAAAAGGTGCAGTTCGTAAGGTTGATGAGCGCACTAAACGCCACGTTCGAGCTTTGGCAACTGATAAAATGATGAGTTGCGCCCAAATTAAAGCAGAACTGAAGCTGCCAATAACTCGGCAAAGGGTGCAGCAAATTTGCCGAAAGGAGTTACAACTCCGATATGAAGCTAAAGTACCAAAACCTAAGCTATTACGACGCCAATTTTGGGATGGTGAATTCCATTATGTCGTCATTAGTGATGAGAAAAATTCAATTTAGACGGCCCAGATGGAAACCAAAAGTATTGGTGAGACCCCAGGCATCCCCGGCTGACTTGCCACAGGCGCAACCATGGTGGTGGCTCTCTTATGGTTTGGGCGGCTTTTAGCTTCTTTGGAAAATCTCCAATATGCTTTGTACCAGGTCGCATGAATGCGGAAATATATACGAATCTCTTAGAAAGTGAACTTATACCATTTTCTGAAAAGTTCCATTGCGAGGATTTTGTGTTTCAACAGGATAACGTTCCTATACATATTGCACGGTACACAAAGACGTTTCTGGAATAAAAAAAAATACCCTTGATGCAGTGGCCTGCTATAAGTCCGGACTTAAATCCGATCGAGGATCTTTGGGACATCCTATCAGCTAAAGTTTTCGGAGGTGGAAGGCAGTTTGAGACCTTAAAGGACTTAAAGGTGGCAATTGTTAAGGAATGGGCAAACATTGATAAACCTGTCCTGGAGAACTTGGTTAATTCAATGCCTAAACGATTGCAATTAGTAGTTAGCAACAAAAGGGAGACACTATATCATACTAAACAAAATTAAATCAGTTATATTATAAATGTATATACAACCTTTTTCTTATCAACTCAATTTTGCACATTTATCAATTTTTTATGAACAATAATTTTAACTTATTTTCTAAATATGAAACAAGGCTTTATTAAATATATTTCAAGCGCATTCATTTTGTACACATACTACCTACAAAAATAAAAATTATATAAAAAAGTAACATGAAGAAGTTAAACAAAAAAAAACAAAAACTCGATGCACATATATCAATTTTACTGAGGTAAGTGTATCAAATCTTGAAGTAATCTACTAACCGATACTCGAAGGCTGTTTTTTTTTTTTTTTGTTTTAACAAATACATTTAATTGATGTCGATCAACCAACTAAATGGTAATAATACTTTGGGAATAATAAAGAACAAATAGCGTGAAAACATAACTGTTGAGGGTTTACCTGAGTTTGTAGAGTTAATATCCGATCGAAAGACCAAATTTAAAATGCGCGTCTCAGATTTTTATGTCGTTCACATAGACACTTTATTTCGCAAGATGTCGCCTCTTCTGTCGGCGTTGCCGATTCGGTTTTTAAAAAAATTTCTTATTTTTAAAACGGCTAAATTTAAACTAAAAATATATAAATGTTCAACATTCTCCTCCCAAGTATTGCATTATAATTAAGTTGGCAGTACTTAAGCTCTTACATTGTTTTCTTAACATATAATTTAATTAACTTAACAATGGGTCTCTTGTGGATCTTTCCTTTTATCTTAACGTGTACAATTCGAACAGTGTTATCTTTGGCAGGATAAGTTTGTACAATAATACCTTTTGGCCAAACGTTTCTTGGTAAATCTGCATCCATAACCAGCACAATATCTCCTTCCTTTAAATGATCAAATTTTGTAACCCATTTACGGCTATACAGGATATATTGCCTGTATTCTTTTCTCCACTTGACCCAAAAAATATCAGCTAGTCTCTGAGAAGCCTTCCACATATTTAACAATTTTAGGTCTCCATCCGACACATCAGAATGGAAAGATTCTCGGAAATTTGGACCAATTAATATATTATTTGGCGTAAAAGGCTCTTCATCTGGTAAATCAGATGACACAAACAAGAGTGGACGACTGTTCATCAAAAATTCAATTTCGCAAAACAAAGTTTTAAGTGTGTACTCTTTTGAGAACCGTTCTTTAAGTAAAAAACATAAAATTTTTTAATAGATTGAATTAATCTCTCCCAGGCTCCTCCCATATGAGGCGACAATGGGGGATTAAACGACCATGTGCAATTTTTTTGTGCCAAGAACTGTGTCATTTCGTCATTTGACCAATTGTCAATTATTATCTTAAGATCCTTACTTGCTCGTTTAAATTTGGTCCCATTGTCTGAGTATAGTTCTATTGGAAAGCCACGACGGCAACCAAACTGACGAAACACATGCATAAATGCATTACAAGATAAGTCCTCTGCTATTTCTAAATGAACTGCACGAGTTGTCATACAAGTAAAAATTACACCATACCTTTTTACATGACTTTTGTTTACCAATACCTCGATGGGACCGAAGTAATCTATTCCAACTTTTAGGAACGCTCTTTCTGTTGGTTCAATTCTGTATTTAGGAAGCTGTCCAATTAGAGCTGTCTGTAGCTTAGCACGTCTATTCTTACAAAATTGACACTCACGAATTATTTTCTTCACCGTATTTCTACATCTAATTATCCAATATTTCATTCTAAGATTAGAAATGACCGTTTCAGTAAAACTATGACAATTTTGTTTAAAGTAAAAAAAGATCAGCAGCGCAGTGATTGGATGGTCGTTACTAAGAAGTATTGGATTCTTTGCGTTCATGTTATAGTCCACGTCATTCAAATTGTCCAATCTACCTTTTAATCTGAGTAGTCCGTCGGTCGTAAAATATAATGGCAAAGCTTTTAAGCGACTTGAGTTCCCTATTCCTTTTTGTAGACTTTGAATTTCAGCTTGAAAGGAATCCGATTGAATTTTTCTGTGAATTACATTTTCGGTATCAACTAACTCATTAGCTGTAAGTTCGCCATAAAGGCGAAGTTCTTTGCTGCTCCTGAGATTTTTCACAAATCGAAGTAGCCAAGCGGTTGTTCGTAAAAACCTTGTCCAACTGGAGAATCTGCTTACATCAGGTAAAACAAATGTACGTTTTGCTTCAGATATTACATTGACGTATTCGTCTGTGTCGTCATCTTCAAAGGTTATTTGACTTGTTGGCCACTTTTTAATATTGGTATACAAGAATTCTGGGCCTTTTATCCTCGAATTGTTCTTTTCCAAATCTACCTTTGCGACCCTTGTGGCTTCATCAGCGGGATTAATTTTTGACGGAACATATCTCCAATCACGAACGTTGGTTAGTTCTTGAATTTCACCTAACCGCTGGGATACGAAGGTTTTAAATCCCTTACTGCTAGACCTTAGCCAGTACAAAATAATTTGAGAGTCAGTCCACAAATATATTTTATTGATTTTCAAATTTAATGTTTCTAGTAGTGCTTTGCTCATTCTTGCACCTAATAAAGCACCCTGTAATTCCAATCTTGGGATCGACATAGGCTTAAGAGGAGCGACTCGTGACTTCGCTGTTATCAACATGCAATCGATTGTCTCATTTTTTTCAAATCGAATGTAAGCGCATGCTGCATAGGCATATTTCGATGCGTCAGTAAATATGTGCAACTGAATGTCGCATTCTGTGATTGGCAATTTTGTCATAAGTCTGGGAATTGCAAAGTTTCGGATTTTTCGAAAAGAATTGCAGAGTGTTCGTCAATGATTTGGTCGTCCCAGCCAATACCGCTATCCCATATAGCTTGCAAAAGTATTTTGTTAGTTAAGAGAATATTTGAGAGGAAACCCAATGGATCAAAAATCGACATTGTAATCTTTAGAATCTCTCGCTTGGTGGGTCGCCTGGACATATTAATTATTTCATGATGTGCTTTTGTAAATTGAAGATTATAGGTGAATGTGTCGGTTTCGTAATTCCACATTAGCTTTAGCACACGTTCTTCTGTAAGTGTCTAAGTGCTTTATTTTGACCATTGACAGTAGTTATTTGATTAAGAACCTCTGCTGAATTTGATATCCAATTACACATTTGGAAGTCACCTTTTTGATGTACAAATGAAATGTCTTTGATCAGTTGAACAGCACTGTCAATGTCATCTGCTCCGCCTAAGTAATCGTCCATATAATGCTTGGTTATAATATCTTGACAGGCCTTGGGATACTTCTGTTGGAAATCATTCGCGTTGTACTTGCTTTATATTTAGTTAATAACTAGATTTGTAAATTATTCTCACTTTAATGCGTCTATAAATTAAATCTTATTCGTAACTCTTGTCTCTCAGCATTACTAGATAAGAAAAAAAATAGAAGTACCACACACATACGATGATCTTTAAGGGAGGACTCGACTCTTCTCTTGCTATCCACTAAGATTAGTTTCAATATGTGCTCTACATCATGTCTGTGTTTGCATTATCTCTATGTCAGTTAATCAGTTATCAGTTAATCAGTTTATCAACAATTGTACAAGTGACAAATCTACAATGAATTCGATAAAACACCGAGAACGTTGACAACTCTGGCGAATACAAATTAAAATTTGACTTTGAGCTAGTTATAAGAATAATGTTTCGTTTAAAATTAACCAATAATAGTAATATAAGTAGTGTTCCATAGGCTAAAATGTAGTTTTCTTTTCAATAGAATTTTCAAAGGCGAAATTAAAACAAGGATCCATTAAACGAATTTGCACTACAGTGTAATTTCTTACTTGTTGAGCTATACTCGGACTTCATTTGGCTCCGAAAAAGATAACTTGAATTTCATAAACGTCCGGAGGGCCCTGTCTTCTATCCCCTCTCCATAGAATTCTTTGAGATTGTCTATATGTCTCAGGTACTTGGATTTGCAGAAACATTTCTTTTATGTCTCCTACGAAAACTATTTTCTTTTCTCTGAAGTTCATAAGAACGGAAGATAATTGATTATAAAGATCAGGTCCAGGTAGTAAAAAATCATTCAAGCAATAGTTGTGGCTTTTAGAAGCGGCATCAAACACTATTCGCAGTTTTCCTGGTTTGTTGATGTTTTGTACACCAAATTGCGGAAGATATTAAGTCAGTGGTGTTTTAATGTCAGCTTCTGTCGAGTTTAGCTTTTTCAAATACCCTTTTGAAATATAAGATTCCATTACTTCGGAATATTTTTGTCCATAGTCGGGGTTCTTGTCAATTTTAGGTTCGCATGATAGTAACCTAGACATAGCGTTATTATAGCTTTCAGGAAGCTGTAGGTTATCTTTCTTCCAGAAAAGTCCGCACTCAAACCTGTCACCTACTCGTTTTAAAGTATTATCAACAATACTTATGCATCTTTTGTCGTCTACAGACATTGGAAAGTCTTTTTGAGTTGAGAGTTCGTTTTCGATTGACCAGTAAGACTTTACTAGGTTATGAAGCTCATCCAAATCATCAGTTTCTGTAAAATGGTTGGTTACATGTGTAGTAGGCAACCTTACGCCCGATAAACTATCGATTGTTAATGTTAAGCTAACATTAAGTATAACATAATCTTTAAGGAAGCCCAATGTTAATCATTCTTGGTATATGCATTGAATAAAGCGGACGTGTTATAATAAAAAGTGCCTAAAGTATTAAATATACCGGTCCTCTCACAAATTCAGAAGTGGGATAAATCTACGCAATGGACGATATAAACTTCAACAATTTCTCGGTTGTTCAACTAAAAAGATGGCTTTCCGCGTTGGGAATGCCAACTCAAGGTCTTAAGGCCGAATTGATGGCTCGTCTTGGGCGTGTTCCTCCCGAGGAGCGCGGCCAGGCACCACGCGAAGACGCCAACCCAAATTCTGGAGAAGATCGACCCGTTAACGAGGATTCCGAAGAAGATCAACCCGCTAACGAAGATTCCGAAGAAGTTCAAGGCGACGCCTCCGCCCATCAACTTCAGGGCGCCGAGGGCAACGTGAACATCGCACCAGCGGCTTCTCAGAGGGTGTTCTCCCGAGATACCCTTGAGCAACATGAACTTCTTGCCATCATAAGGCAGCTGCAGGCAGAAGTAAGTGCGCATCGCAATTTGTTGCAACAAGCGCAGACACGTGGCGCCGCACAACAACAAGCAGTTGACAATAGTGGCAACCTCGGAGACTCGAACATTCTACCGCGGTCGCAAATGCATGCATCGTCTGGCAACCCTACCAGTCTGATCGTGCTACCGACCTCAGACGACAATGCATCTGGTGGCGGCATTACAAGCTCAAACGTTTTGCCAGCCCTGCAAGGCATTGCATCGAGTGGCAACAGCAGTGGTTTGACAGTATTCGGCTCAACGAACAACAACACCGCCGTTTTCAACGCCGACGGAGCTGCCAGCCGAGCTGCATCAGCAACATCGTTATCTTTCGCCAAAGAAGCAGCCATAGACTTTGACGAAAACATGTGTGCTCGCATCTGGGTGGAGCACCTTAAGAACATTGGTCAGGTATATGTTTTGGCCGACGACTGTCTAAGGATGCTGTTCATCACCAAGCTGAAGGGAAAGGCACAGCGTTGGTTACATGCCAACCCCACTAGAATGCTGGAACCTTTCGAGAGGCTATGCGAGCAGCTGATTATGGCCTTCGGGCAGGTGTCTTCAAAATCAAATGGCAACAAACCGAGCGTTTTGCCATGTACTTCGAAGACAAGATGATGTTGGCTCAACCCATCAACCTGGAGACAGATGAGCTTTTGGAACAAATCATCGAAGGAGTGCCATCAGCCAATTTAAGGGATCAAGCACGCATTCAACGATTCGCCAACCCGGAGCAGATGCAGCAAGCCTTCGCAAATATCTGCCTCCCGCAGATAATCGAGACCAACGCAGCGAAGAAGACATCTATGGAGGCCTCTGGAAACAACGAATTGCGCTGCAGAAACTGTAACTCCAAGGGCCATTTCGCAAAGGATTGCCGCAAGCCAAAAAGGGCTCCCGGATCTTGTTTCGCATGTGGAGAAATGGGGCACTTCGTAGGGCAATGCCCTAAGAGGAAGAGCGCCAGCGACAACAACAATTATGTAAGATCTATGCAAATTTATTTCGTTTCTGTTTTCTAATGTACCAATTATTGCAGAATGTCTCATGGACTCAGGCAGCGATTTCATTTATAAAACTTTCCAAAGTCCCATATGGAATACACATTACTAAAGTTAAGACTTCATATTTTGGTATAAATAAGAGCCAACTTAATGTAAAAGGAAAAACTTTGTGTTTTATCATGAAGAAAGGAATAAAAATTTTTTTTATTTTTAAAATTTTTCCTTTATGTCTCTAAAACCAATTAAAATTTTGGGAAGGAATTTTTTATATATTTTTTTTTTTAAAAATTAAATTAAAACCCTTTTAAAATTTTAAAAATTTTTTTTTTATTTTTAAAAAAAAAATTTCTCACTTTCACCTTTAAACTTTAACTTTTTTTTTGGAAAAAAAAAAAAAAAAAAAAAAAAAATTTTTTTTTTTTAAAAATTTTTTTTAGATTTTTTAAAATTTTAAATTAAAAAAAAAAATAAAAAAAAAAAAAAATAAAAAAAAAAAAAATAAAAAAAAAAAAATAAAAAAAAAAAAAAAAAAAAAAAAAAAATTAAAAAAATAAAAAAATAAAAAAAAAAAATAAAAAAAATATTATAAAAAAAAAAAAAAAAATGTTGAGTTGCAGAATTAACTCGTAGGAGAAGAGACTGTTAAGAACGAACTATTAGAAAATAAAACTTTTAAGGAGGAACTGTTAGGAATACAAACTGAAAAACTGACAAAGAGCATTTTATCAGAAACGTTTGATGAGGATATGTTAAGCATCAACATAGTTGATGATCAATTCCCAGATTATAATATTTGTAAAAAAAACAACTAAAAAAAAAAAAAAAAATTTTTAAAAAATTTAAAAAAAAAAAAAAAAAAAAAAAAAAAAAAAAAAAAAAAAAAATATAAAAAAAAAAAAAAAAAAAAAAAAAAAAAAAATTTTTTTTTAAAAAAAAAAAAAAATTTTTTTTTTTTTTTTTTGAATTTTCATTTTTCTTATTGAAACCACCGGGGTTTACTTAAATCTCTTCATCGTAGCTACACCTTTAAGTGTTTTCTAACAACTTTCCGTTCGCTTCGCGAGTGCATCGTGATTAACTTAACTTGTGTTTAGTAAACAAAAAGTTTTTATCATAATTTAATTCGGTGCTGGTTTGTTGTTATTGTTTTCTATTGCCCCTCTTTTCAGTCTTTCTCTTCGTCGTTGAGCGCTGTTGGAACGGCACGCACTCCAACGGTCAAATCTCTCAGAGGTGTTTTATACCGGAGTTAATCGGTTAATAATCCCGCTCTCTCTCTCTTTTCGTTTCTATATCGTTTCGTGGTGCCTAACATCAAAGTTATTCGGTGTTTCGCTCCCGCTCTGTCGCTCTGCTTGATCTCTCATTAAAAAGTTCTTGAGCGCTTTCGATTTTTTTGTCCGCTATAGTGCACAGTGGTCCGTGGTCAGCGAAAATGGCTTTCTGTTCATTAAAAAATTGCAAGAAAGTTATCTCGGCTGGACAGCAAAGTATTCCCTGCCATACATGTGATAAAATTTATCACGCAAAGTGTCTTGGCTATTCTGGCCTGGTTCGTGATGCCATCGATAAGAGGAGTGGCCTGCGCTACTACTGCGATGAATGCATTGTATACGAGAACCAGGCAATAACTATTAGGCGGCTCACAAAAAGCAGTGTTACGGAATTAATCCGGAACTGCCGTAAAAATACGGACCTGCTCGTGGCGCTTGAATCTCAGCTCACTAGCCGCATGCTAGCTGAGCCCGATTCCCCAAAGCGCAAAAAAGTCGCGGTCGGTGGGCATTCTACGGCAGGTGCTGTGCAACCTGCTGCCCGCGATTCGACTCCAGCTCAGCTGCCAATCTTAGGCGCCACTCAAATGGTACTAAGATCGGGGGCAAAAAGTGATTCGGTATCCGAAGTTGCTGGAATCGATGTGGCTCCGCTAGGTACTTCCGCTCTGTCCGATCAAAATAAAGTAGTGGCCCCAACACCTCATGTAGACTTAACGTCCGGATTACCGGCCGATACTGGTAGTACAGATACAAATTCTGTAGTACCAAAAAGGGTTGCATGTGTTGTACCAAAAACGGTTACTTGTGTTCGGGTGCCCCAGCTAAAACATGTATTTGTTTCACGGCTCGCCCCAGACCTCTCATCACTGGATATTACGGCTTATATCCGTAACAAAATCCAAGTTGATGATTTGAAGGTCGAACAATTTAAATTTTCTTATGCTAGGAAAGTATCATCATTTAAGATTGGTATTCCTTGTGCTCTTTTTGCATCTGTGTGTTCCACCAGTTTCTGGCCCGAGGGCATATTTGTAAAAGAGTACGAAGCTAAGGAAAAAAAGAATAGTTCAGGGGAAATGGAAAACACCATTAAAGAACCATCCCCAGCGCCCTCCACATCCTCTTCTGTCCCAAAAAACTAGCCTCCTCTTTTCTTCTTTGCTATCAGAATACAAGAGGCTTACTTAGTAAGCTGACTAAATTGTATTCGGATAGTTTTTCTTTCCCATATAATATTATGGTATGTACAGAGACCTGGTTAAGGCCGGATATTCTTAGCTCCGAAATTCTCCCGGGTAAGTACACAATTTATAGGCTTGATCGTCAGTCCAGACGGGGAGGTGGAGTCCTGATTGCTGTCGACTCCACCTTTTCGTCTGAATTACTAACTTTCGAAGAATTTTATGACATCGAATTCCTAGGTATAAAATTATCGTTTCCCGGTAGTTTTGTATATATTACTTGTTCATATATCCCACCATCATCTGAGTTCCCTATTTACGCAAATCACCTTTCCGTTATTCAGTCCATTTCCAAAAAACTGTCGGATCGAGATCAGTTAATTGTATTAGGTGATTTTAATATACCTAGTGCGACATGGTCCCCTGACGAAAACTCTAACATTTTACTTCCTTTAGCGCAGCATGACTTTATTGACGGCTTGCTTGACATTGCGCTATCCCAAGTGAACCATGTTAAGAACTCCTTAGGACGTTTACTGGACTTGTGTTTTGTTTCAAATTCAGAAGGCGTTTGCCTATCAAGAACGTCACCACTTACACAACCGGAAGATCCTTATCATCCAACTCTAGAGCTGACTGTAGACGCAAGAACAGAGCTGAATAAAAAATCCGAAAAGTCGGTTAAACGAATCCGCTGCTTTCGTAAGGCAAACTTTCATCTTTTAAATACTTTTATATCCGGCTATGACTGGTCCGAATTTTATTCATGCACTAACGTGGCTAAGGCCGTTAATATCTTTTATAATGCATTGAATTCCTTCTTTTATCTGTGTGTTCCGTTATACTATCCGTCAATTTCAAATAAACCTCCATGGTTTAATAAAGAGTTGTCACACCTAAAAAATATTAAGTCCAGACTTTTCAATAAATTTAAAATGTGCGGTTCACAATCTGCCTTCTCTCGGTACCTAAGGGCTCGGTCAAATTTTATCGTGCTTAACGCCCGGTGTTATAAAAGCTATTTGACTCGTTGTAGGGTCCAATTTTCACAAGATCCAAAACAGTTTTATAATTTTGTTAACACTAAGCGTAAATCAGCCTGTTACCCTGCATCACTATCATTCGAAAACTCTACGGCAAATTCTGATCAGGCAATTGCCGATCTATTTGCCCAGTTTTTCCAGACAACATATTCTGTTTCATCCCGTCCAAATCCGTCTTATTCAAATGCCATACCCAAGTCGAACTTGATTTTTTGTCCGAGGTTAAGCGAAAGCTCCCTTCTTTTGGATCTTCATAAAGTTAAGCCTGTCTATTCACCGGGTCCGGACGGAGTTCCAGGCTGCGTGCTGAGGTACTGTGCTGAAACTCTGTGTAGACCTCTGTACAAATTGTTTACCTTGTCTTTAAAAACATCTCATTTCCCACTTATTTGGAAGGAGTCATTTGTCATTCCCCTTCATAAGAAAGGAAATAAATGCAATACAAGTAATTACAGAGGCATATCCAAATTATCCGCCATCCCAAAGCTTTTCGAAAACACTATTACACCCCATTTGCAACATCTTTGTAGATCGATTATATCTCCATGTCAACATGGATTTATAAGGCGAAGATCTACGACGACAAACCTCTTGGAGCTAACGTCTTTTGTAATAAATGGCTTTAGAAAGAACATGCAGACTGACGTAGTTTACACTGACTTTAGTAAAGCGTTTGATTCAGTAAATCACTCGCTACTTGTATTAAAGCTAGACTTATTAGGGTTTCCATGTGATCTTCTAACATGGATCTCAAGTTATCTGAGTGGTAGGACTCAACGAGTCCTCTTTAAAAACTCGATCTCTGATTTGATCCGAGTTACTTCAGGCGTCCCACAAGGAAGCCACCTTGGCCCACTTCTTTTTACTTTATTTATAAACGATCTCCCTCTAGTCTTGACAAAGTCGCGTGTCCTTATGTACGCAGATGACGTTAAGTTATGCCTGCAATATAACGAAATTTCTAGCAGTTCAGACTTACAATCTGACCTAAACGCTTTTCAAACATGGTGTTGTGAAAATCTTTTGGATTTAAATAGCGCTAAGTGCAAAGTAATGACATTTTTTCGGGTGAACCCACAATATGCAACGTATACGCTGGGTGGTTGCGCGTTGTCTAGAATTACGCATGTTGATGACCTTGGCGTCCTCCTTGACCCTAAACTTAAGTTTTGTGACCATATTACTTCTATGGTGAATAAAGCCAGGGAGTACTTGGATTTATTAAAAGGTGGTCAAAGGAATTCGATGATCCCTATGTTACAAAGACTCTCTTCATTTCACTAGTCCGTCCAATCCTGGAGTACTGTTCTGCAGTTTGGAGTCCTCAGTATGGTGTACATATAGACCGGATAGAGTCTGTGCAAAAGAACTTTTTATTATTTGCTCTACGGGGCCTTAACTGGAATGCAAGCCTTATTTTACCATCCTACTCTAGTAGACTTCTCCTAATTAATCTACCATCCTTAGTAAACCGTAGAACGATGCTTGGCACAACTTTTATCTATAAACTTATTCACGGGGATGTGGAGAGTCCCGAGTTACTGGGTCGCATAAGCTTCTCCGTGCCTAATAGAATTACCAGGAACTATGTTCCTCTTACATTAAATATTTGTAGATCTAACTTTGATATGCATGAACCGTTTAGAGTACTGTGTAACGACTATAATAGACTATACCACATTATTTCTACTACCGACTCTTTGCCAAGCCTAAAATCATTAATTTTATCTTACCTAGCACAAAATTAGTATTAGTATTAGTCTCGTACGTATTTGTAATCTTAGTCTGTCCGCTTCTACATTGTGCTTTTAACTTCTCGCGATCTCGTTTTTGCGCCTATTAGGCTCCGCGCGTAACAAGCACTGCTTGGTGTCGTAAGGGCCACTTGTTTGCGCTGATCATAGTGCATCAACGTCCGAAAAAAAAATCGAAGCCGTTTAGTTGTTCACCTAGGAGGCTATCATATAGTGAAAAGGATCAGCTTCAGAAAATGTTAGACGAATACCTAGATAAAGGCATTATAAGAAATAGCGACTCGGAATATGCTTCCCCAATCGTGTTGGTAAAGAAGAAAACTGGTGATCTTAGATTGTGCATAGACTATCGCAAGCTTAATAAAGTTCTAATAAAAGACAACTATCCTCTGCCTTTAATAGATGACCTCTTGGATAAGCTAGTCAATAAAAGTGTATTTTCAAAGCTCGATCTGAAAAATGGATATTTCCACGTATTCGTGAGCAATGATTCGATAAAGTATACGTCTTTTGTGACTCCTTTAGGACAGTTTGAATTTTTGAGGATGCCAATGGGAATAAAAAATGCTTCAGCCGTTTTTCAACGCTTCGTAAACAAGATTTTTTCCGATTTGATCAGAGAAAATAAAGTTATTGTATATATGGATGACATAATGGTAGCCAGCACAGATATAGAGGAACATTTAAGTACATTAAAGGAAGTATTTATACGTTTAGTTAATAATAGGTTAGAGCTGCGGCTGGATAAGTGTGAGTTTATGCAGTCAAGCATAAAATATTTAGGATTCTTCATAACTAAAGAAGGAATTAGAGCAGATGATAGAGGTCTTGACGCTATTGAAAACTTTCCGATCCCAGAAAAAATTACACAACGTTCAAAGCTTTTTGGGTTTATGCTCATATTTCAGACGCTTTATAAAAGATTTTTCTATTTTAGCCAAGCCACTTTACGATATGTTAAGAAAAGATAAGGACTTTACGTTTACAGAGAAAGAGTTTAATTGTTTTTTAAATCTTAAGAAAAAACTAATCGAGTCCCCTGTCTTGGCTATTTATGATCACAAAGACGATGTCGAGTTACATTGCGATGCAAGCTCTTTAGGATTCGGTGCAGTTTTAATGCAAAAGAAAGGGGATGGAAAATTTCATCCCGTATTCTATTTCTCAAAGCGAACAACAGAAACTGAGTCCAAGTACCACAGCTTTGAGCTAGAAACATTGGCTATCATATACGCCCTTCGCAGATTTCGAATTTACCTTCACGGAAGGCATTTTAAGATAATAACCGATTGTAATTCTTTAACCCTTACTTTAAATAGGGTCGACCTAAACCCTAGAATTGCCCGGTGGGCACTCGAACTTCAAAATTTTGATTACGAAGTAGTTCATCGATCGGGAAATAAAATGCAGCACGTAGATGCTCTAAGTAGGTGTCATATATTGACGATTGAGGCCAATAGTTTTGAAGATAATCTGTTAATCTGTCAATCAAAAGATTCAAAAAATTTTACAAGTTCGAAACCAGCTAGAGAAAAATCAACTTAAAATGTTTGAAATGAGAAACGGGGTCGTGTACAGAAAATGGAACGACGACAGATTGTTATTTTATGTCCCTGAAGAAATGGAGAGTCATATTTTACATAAATATCACAATGAACTTGGACACATTGGTAGAGATAAAATGTTAGACGCTATTTTAAAAACATATTGGTTTGATAAAATGAAAGAGAAGTGCAGTAGTCACATTGAAAATTGCCTAAAATGTGTTGCATTTGCACCAAAAACGGGGAAATCAGAAGGTTTTCTGCATAGTATTCCGAAAGGGGATAAGCCATTCGAGTTGCTGCATATCGATCACTACGGACCAGTGGATAAAGGAAGAGCAAATAAACACATATTTCTGATTGTAGACGGGTTTACTAAGTTCGTAAGACTGTACACAACTAAGACAACAAATACAAAAGAAGTTTTAAAAGCATTAAGCGACTACTTCAGGGCTTATAGCACATCAAAGTCGATTTTATCAGACAGAGGTAGTTGTTTTACCTCTAATGATTTCGAACAATTTTTGTCTCAGAGAAACGTAAAGCACTTGAAAATTGCAACAGGGTCTCCACAAGCCAACGGACAGGTGGAGCGTATAAACAGGAGCATTGGCCCTATGATTGCAAAACTTACAGAACCAGAAAACGGTGCACATTGGGACACAGTAATTGAGCAAGTAGAATATACCCTTAATAACACTATACATAGAAGCATTAAACAGGTCCCGAGCAAGATGCTTTTTGGTGTTCAACAGAAAGGAGAGATCGTAGATGAGCTTAGAGAAAAATTAGAAGAAATAAAAGATACGATTGTTACTGAAAGTATAGAGGAAATTCGACTAAAAGCAATAGATAATCAAAATCAAGCACAGGCATACAATAAAACTTATTTTGACAAGAAAAAGAAAAGGCCAAGGACTACGGAAAGGGGGATTACGTCATGGTAAAAAACTTTGATAGCACAGCAGGAGTTGCGAGGAAGTTGATCCCCAAGAATAAAGGACCATATGTTATAGCCAAAGTGCTTCGGAACGACAGGTTCTTGTTGCAAGACGTTGAAGGCTTTCAAGTATCGCGAAATCCGTACAAGGGTGTCTGGAGTGCTCAAAATATAAGACCATGGATAGGAAAAAGGAAAACATTGTAAAACATAAGATTACATAACAACTTTGTATTAAGATAAGAGTATTGTAATTAGCTTTAACTTTAGTTTTAAGAATCTCAGGATCAGGGGATCCAAGTCGCAGGACGGCCGAATTGTAGTAGGCAACCTTACGCCCGATAAACTATCGATTGTTAATGTTAAGCTAACATTAAGTATAACATAATCTTTAAGGAAGCCCAATGTTAATCATTCTTGGTATATGCATTGAATAAAGCGGACGTGTTATAATAAAAAGTGCCTAAAGTATTAAATATACCGGTCCTCTCACACATGTAGTGTAAGATTTGTCTCGTTCGACTGTCTTTTAGGTTGTGTTAAACCATGCACGACCCAACCTAACCATGTGCTGCTAGCAACCGGACCGTCAAAGGATTCGTACTTCAACTTGCCCTATTGTCTTGTCCTATTAGAATTCTAGGATATGCCCGATCGTAAGATGGATGGGCAAAGTTCTTTAAAAACTGAAAGTTGTCTGTCATGTCGTCTATGTTTAAGGTTTGCAGCGGCAAATTGAGACTAGAAACAGTCCTTACCCTTCTCATCGTGTGTGTCTTAGTATTAGAACCACTGCCTTTGATGCGTACGCTGACTACTTTAGAGTTATCTTGTTCATATGTTTCATTGTTAGTCCATTGCATTTTCAAAGGCTTTGTTGGACCGTCAAGACCTAAATCGTTAGCTAACTTTTCATCAACTAAGGAAATGGTGGACGCTTCATCAAGAAGAGCATATGTTTTAATCAAATTTTGTGGTCCCATAAGAGTGACATGTACCACTTTTAACAAAACTTTGTTTGTATTCCAGTTAACGTTGCAATTCTTTTCTGTGTTACTTGAGACTGTCTGTTCACTACCCTCAGACTTGCATGATTGTATGTTTTGAGATTTGTCTTTATGTAGAAGACTATTATGACTGTAACTACAATTATTTCTGTTACATTGTCTTTTACGTTTGCAGTCTTTAAGTAAATGGTTTTTACCAAGGCACGAAATACACAGGTTAGTTTGAGTTACATGCTCCCAGCGTTTGTCAACATTTAAATCTTTAAATTTAGTGCAAATATTCACGTAGTGATCAGTCAGTTTGCAAAAAATGCAAAAACCTTTCACCTGAGCTTTGCCTGTGCCCGAATACCCGAAACCGTCAAATTGGTGTCTCTAGACTTGCTGATAATGTGGCCAAATCCTAAAGTGGTGGCAGCTTTGATAGTCTCACCTAGCCACGAATGAAAAATAATTATTTTTGGGTCAATTTTTTCTTTTAACTTTTGATAGTATTTTACGAAGGCAATACGTTGATGCATGGGAAGCTTGTCTAAAATCTCATCGAAAATTAAAGGGTTTCTTATTTGATCTATATCACCGATATTCAGCAAAGTGTGAACCAGATTGATGATTATGTCATAGAATGCAAAAAGTTTGTCGTATTTGTCGTCTCTAATAACTGGGAACTGTTTGATTTTGTCAAGGAGCAATCTTATTATGTAACATGGGTCTCCAAAACGCTCTGTAAGGATTCCAATAATGGAAATGATGCCGCATGCCTTCGCGTATCAGGACGACATTATCGTCATCGGCCGAACGCTCGAAGAGCATATGGAAAACCTGAAGGAAGTGTTTAGGAGACTACGGGCTGCCAACCTGAAAGTAAATGCGGAAAAATGCAAATTTTTTAGAAAGGAACTGCAATACTTGGGGCATCGCATAACAGACCAAGGCATCGGAACAGACCCAGAAAAAGTGTCGGCAATTGCCTTAATAAAACCACCGGCCAACGTTAAGAAGTTACGACAATATTTGGGAGTGGCGTCGTGGTACAGGCGTTTTGTGCCAGATTTTGCAACGTTGGTGCATCCGTTGAATAGCCTGCTCCGGAAAAGCACAAAATGGGAATGGACAGAGGACCACCAACAGGCGTTTGAAGCTGTCAAGGCCAGGCTAATCGTAGACCCAATCTTAGCATGCCCAGATTTCACAAAGACATTTGTGCTGCAGACCGACGCCAGCGATTACGGGCTCGGTGCTATTCTCACACAGAATTCCGACCAAGGCGAGAGTGATCTCGTATTCCAGTAGGTCCCTGAATGGTTCGGAAAGAAATTTCTCAGCGACTGAGAAGGAATGCCTGGCAATTGTGTGGGCCATACGCAAGTTAAGGCCATACTTGGAGGACTACCATTTCAAAGTGATCACGGATCATATGGCACTGAAGTGGTTGAATAGCATCGAGAGCCCAACCGGAAGAATCGCACGATGGGCGCTGGAACTGCAGCAATATGACTTTGAGATCGCGTACAGAAAGGGCCAGCTGAATATAGTAGCAGACGCACTATCACGGCAGCCACTACCAGAAACGTGTCGACGGGTAAAAACACAGGAACAGCACAAGGAAGCCGGCGAGTGTAACTGGATAAGGGATATGCGGAGCAAGATTTCCCAAAATCCCCAAAAATATCCAGACTACATGACAGAAGCCGACCAGCTATATCCCCACATACCGCACAGAGCAGGCAACGAGGATGTCACATCATGAAAGCTGTGCGTGCCAACGGGGTCCAGGCGGCGGGTAATGTCGGAGAACCACAACTCACCGACAGCTGGCCACATTGGCAGTCGGAAAACAATTGGCAGAGTCGCAGCAAGATACCATTGGCCGGGAATGCACCGCGACATAAGGAAATATGTGCAAAACTGCGAGAGCTGCCTACGATATAAGCCAAGCCAACTACAGGCGGCCGGAAAAATGCTGACCCAAGTACCGGAAGAGCCGTGGGCCACTGTGTGCGCAGATTTCGTCGGACCACTGCCCCGCTCCAAACACGGGAATTCTATGCTACTAGTGCTGGTAGATAGGTTCTCCAAGTGGACCGAAATGGTGCCAATGCGCAGGGCAACGACGGAAACTCTGGAAAAGGCGATCCGCGAGCGGATCCTCGCAAGATACGGCGTACCCAAGGTGCTGATTACAGACAATAGCGTTCAGTTTACCAGCAGGGCGTTTAAAAAATTCCTGGGTGAATTAGGCGTCCGACACCAGTTTACGGCCCCATACACGCCCCAGGAAAACCCGACGGAGAGAGCCAACAGGACGGTGAAAACGATGATCGACCAGTTCACCGGGGCAGACCAGAGGACTTGGGCTGAAAAGTGGCCGGAGCTGCAGTTGGCCGTGAATACGAGCGTGGCTGAATCCACGGGATATTCGCCTGCTTTTATTACGCAAGGGAGAGAGCCTAGGTTACCCAGCGCACTGTACGACGAAGGAACAATCGGCACAGGAAGGGAAACGCAAACTCCGGCCGAGAACGCACAGAAGCTTAAAGAAATCTTCGAGCTGGTGAGGCGAAATATGGAAAAGGCAGCGCAGGATCAGGCACGCCACTACAATCTGCGCAGACGCCCATGGAAACCGAACATCGGTGACACAGTCTGGGCCAAAGAACATCATCTGTCCAAGGCCGCAGAAGGATTCGCCCCAAAAATGGCACCAAAATATGACGGGCCTTTTAAGATAATAAATTTTAATTCGCCGGTGATATGCAATTTGCGGCATGAAAAGACTGGCAAAGAAAAAACCGCCCACGTTAGCCAATTAAAAAAACAATTTATTGATGGCCAAAAGAGAGGATCGAAGTCGGACTTAGCGGGGGCGCACTGTGAATCCAAAGAGAGGGAGAGGACGATACACAGTATCGAACTCACACAGATGCTTTAGGAGCGCGAGAGCGGGAGAGGGAGGGTCATAGGATGCGGATACCGTTACCGGGTAACGCATACCAAAGCGGGGACCCGTCGGAGCCCGTAGCAAGGGAAAGTCCAAAGGCCGCCGCGGATAACGGAACCGGAAACATGGGCAACAGAGGCTTCGTCAGCGCGCGAGCGCCACAAGACGGGCCTATTGAAATCAGGTCGCCAAGATGCAAGCACCCAGCAGCAGCAACAGTCAGGTCGTGAGGGGACAGGGGCGGGGAGGCAGCCCGGGCAACAGCCAGCGGCGAGATGGAGGCGGGCCTCAGGTTCCGCACTTCAGCTGCTGGCGTCCCCCCTGGTGTCGCGGTCCTCGTCGCCGAACCCCGAATGGGAGGACGAGGAGCGCATAACGGATATAGAGCTGGAGGAGAAGGCCGGCGTCCGGCCGGCAGGGCAGGAGGCCGAGGTGACAAACATCGACCTGTCTTCGTTCGAGGAGGAGGAGGAGGAAGACAAGGAGTACACCGGGACGGAGACGGTGAGTCCAGAGGTCTCCTCGGACGAGGAGGACGAGCCATGTCGGGCGGCGAAGGCCCGGATGGCATTCCGTCGAATAAGGAGGGCCGCAGCCGGATTCGGGCGGATCTGGTTGGGCGACGCAGCGCCATCGGGCCACCCGGAGGAGGCAAAGCGTATATTCGCAACCCGGGCAGAGGTGGTGCGGCGAGTATTCGCGCAGCGGGCGGTGGCACGGGCAGCCGCAGCAGCCAGGGAGTGGCAAAAGCGGCTGGATGAGGCTGAGGCCGAAGAGGCAGCAATCTGGGCACGGCCAGGCCCTCCGGAGCAGCCGCCGCTGCAAGCACCTCCACCGCCGTCGCCACCGCCGTCGCTGTCGCAGCCGCCACCACTGTCGCCGCCCCGGGCAGCATCACCGCCACCGCCACCACCGTCGCCGCCCCGGGCAGCAGCACCGCCACCGCCACCACCGTCGCCGCCCCGGGTAGCAGCACCGCCACCGCCACCACCGTCGCCGCCCCGGGCAGCAACACCCCCACCACCGTCACCGCCGCAGGCACCACGGCCATCCCAGGCACCACGGCACGGAGCGGAGACACCACCGCCGCCGTGGGTGCCAACGCCTTCGCCGTTGCCAGCAAAACGGCTCGGTGGGGAGCCGGACTTCTGGGAGAAGGGGCCCTGGGTGTGGCCGACATCAGGAGTGCTAGTGACGTCGTGCCCGGAGCCGCGGTCCCCACCAGCCAGGCCGTCAGTGTCCCGCCAACATTCGGCGGACAGCAGCCACTGGCAGGAGATGGCCGAGGAAGAGTGGCCGCCCAGGGTGGCAGCCGAGGCCAACAGGCAGCAGAGGAGAGCCCGTAGCAGCCGCTGGGCCAAACTCCTCGTGGTAGACGGCGTCCGCTACCGCATCCGGGTATCCAACGGGGTGGTAAGAGTCCTGAGGGGCTAATAAAAGCCATTAATTAATTTAAAAATTCACAATCGGTTTGTTTATTTACCTTTTGGAATAAGGGAGTTGCTGAACATAGGTAATAGGGACGGGGGCGCCGAGATAGGCGGTCGATCGATAGTTGCGATCGATGGGTTAACAAAATTGGTTATTTCTATGTTCAAGAATTCAAATGGCAACTTAAGACAACGAAAAGGCAACGACGATGGCAACACTGGAACCCACAATCGATAAACGCGATCGTGGTGAGATTCCAGGGAGTTGCCGGACCGAGGGAAAGCGAAATGGTGACTTTTAGTTTGGGGAAATGTCTGGGCGGGAAAATTCGAATTCCACGCAGGGAACTGTCTGAGGTGAGATTCCAGGGAGTTGCCGGACCGAGGGAAAGCGAAATGGTGACTTTTAGTTTGGGGAAATGTCTGGGCGGGAAAATTCGAATTCCACGCAGGGAACTGTCTGGGGAACTGGGAACTGTCTTGGGAACTGGGAACTGTTAGCGTACCACTTGAGTCGCCAAGCCACTTGACGTTCACGGACAGCGCCAGCTTTGCCTGAGCTACCTTTTCTATTTTTACTAACCCTAGCTTATAAACTCCTTGTGTGGGAGACAATTATGATGACTCTGTACCTTTGTATATCTTAGAACATAAGCAATGCAATGTATTTTTAACTAACAGCCCCATACCACTTCTTTGCTATGGTGCCCCCCTTGACTCTGAAAAACGTGTATATAAACCCGACCTTTTGCCCTAATAAAGTCAGTACTCAAGCAATACTTGTGTATTCAACTACTCTGCGTTCTACGAGTGAGCATCGCTGTGTCTTTGGCCCTCATACGCATGATCCCTCCGAGTTAAACCAATTTAAGTGTTGGTTTAGCAACCTATCGTCACTAGAGTATGTTCTAGGGGCAACCATTCCTATAAATAATAAAAAATAAAACTACAAACATTTTGGTGACCCCGACCATTGCATGAAATTCTAGTCAACTTGGCGACTAATTTCTGCACATACTTTGCTAGACAGATTCCCGATCAACTTGGCGATCGGATCTTCTAGAGTTAAAGTTGTGAAACCCTTGTTCAATAATTCAGATATTGAACAAAATTCATAACAAAGGGAATTTTGCCACGAATAAATTTCGTGGGAGAGGGAGGGTCATAGGATGCGGATACCGTTACCGGGTAACGCATACCAAAGCGGGGACCCGTCGGAGCCCGTAGCAAGGGAAAGTCCAAAGGCCGCCGCGGATAACGGAACCGGAAACATGGGCAACAGAGGCTTCGTCAGCGCGCGAGCGCCACAAGACGGGCCTATTGAAATCAGGTCGCCAAGATGCAAGCACGCAGCAGCAGCAACAGTCAGGTCGTGAGGGGACAGGGGCGGGGAGGCAGCACCGGGCAACAGCCAGCGGCGAGATGGAGGCGGGACTCAGGTTCCGCACTTCAGCTGCTGGCGTCCCCCCTGGTGTCGCGGTCCTCGTCGCCGAACCCCGAATGGGAGGACGAGGAGCGCATAACGGATATAGAGCTGGAGGAGAAGGCCGGCGTCCGGCCGGCAGGGCAGGAGGCCGAGGTGACAAACATCGACCTGTCTTCGTTCGAGGAGGAGGAGGAGGAAGACAAGGAGTACACCGGGACGGAGACGGTGAGTCCAGAGGTCTCCTCGGACGAGGAGGACGAGCCATGTCGGGCGGCGAAGGCCCGGATGGCATTCCGTCGAATAAGGAGGGCCGCAGCCGGATTCGGGCGGATCTGGTTGGGCGACGCAGCGCCATCGGGCCACCCGGAGGAGGCAAAGCGTATATTCGCAACCCGGGCAGAGGTGGTGCGGCGAGTATTCGCGCAGCGGGCGGTGGCACGGGCAGCCGCAGCAGCCAGGGAGTGGCAAAAGCGGCTGGATGAGGCTGAGGCCGAAGAGGCAGCAATCTGGGCACGGCCAGGCCCTCCGGAGCAGCCGCCGCTGCAAGCACCTCCACCGCCGTCGCCACCGCCGTCGCTGTCGCAGCCGCCACCACTGTCGCCGCCCCGGGCAGCATCACCGCCACCGCCACCACCGTCGCCGCCCCGGGCAGCAGCACCGCCACCGCCACCACCGTCGCCGCCCCGGGTAGCAGCACCGCCACCGCCACCACCGTCGCCGCCCCGGGCAGCAACACCCCCACCACCGTCACCGCGCGGTCCAGGCACCACGGCACGGAGCGGAGACACCACCGCCGCCGTGGGTGCCAACGCCTTCGCCGTTGCCAGCAAAACGGCTCGGTGGGGAGCCGGACTTCTGGGAGAAGGGGCCCTGGGTGTGGCCGACATCAGGAGTGCTAGTGACGTCGTGCCCGGAGCCGCGGTCCCCACCAGCCAGGCCGTCAGTGTCCCGCCAACATTCGGCGGACAGCAGCCACTGGCAGGAGATGGCCGAGGAAGAGTGGCCGCCCAGGGTGGCAGCCGAGGCCAACAGGCAGCAGAGGAGAGCCCGTAGCAGCCGCTGGGCCAAACTCCTCGTGGTAGACGGCGTCCGCTACCGCATCCGGGTATCCAACGGGGTGGTAAGAGTCCTGAGGGGCTAATAAAAGCCATTAATAATTTTAAAAAAATCACAATTGGTTTGTTTATTTACCTTTTGGAATAAGGGAGTTGCTGAACATAGGTAATAGGGACGGGGGCGCCGAGATAGGCGGTCGATCGATAGTTGCGATCGATGGGTTAACAAAATTGGTTATTTCTATGTTCAAGAATTCAAATGGCAACTTAAGACAACGAAAAGGCAACGACGATGGCAACACTGGAACCCACAATCGATAAACGCGATCGTGGTGAGATTCCAGGGAGTTGCCGGACCGAGGGAAAGCGAAATGGTGACTTTTAGTTTGGGGAAATGTCTGGGCGGGAAAATTCGAATTCCACGCAGGGAACTGTCTGAGGTGAGATTCCAGGGAGTTGCCGGACCGAGGGAAAGCGAAATGGTGACTTTTAGTTTGGGGAAATGTCTGGGCGGGAAAATTCGAATTCCACGCAGGGAACTGTCTGGGGAACTGGGAACTGTCTTGGGAACTGGGAACTGTTAGCGTACCACTTGAGTCGCCAAGCCACTTGACGTTCACGGACAGCGCCAGCTTTGCCTGAGCTACCTTTTCTATTTTTACTAACCCTAGCTTATAAACTCCTTGTGTGGGAGACAATTATGATGACTCTGTACCTTTGTATATCTTAGAACATAAGCAATGCAATGTATTTTTAACTAACAGCCCCATACCACTTCTTTGCTATGGTGCCCCCCTTGACTCTGAAAAACGTGTATATAAACCCGACCTTTTGCCCTAATAAAGTCAGTACTCAAGCAATACTTGTGTATTCAACGACTCTGCGTTCTACGAGTGAGCATCGCTGTGTCTTTGGCCCTCATACGCATGATCCCTCCGAGTTAAACCAATTTAAGTGTTGGTTTAGCAACCTATCGTCACTAGAGTATGTTCTAGGGGCAACCATTCCTATAAATAATAAAAAATAAAACTACAAACATTTTGGTGACCCCGACCATTGCATGAAATTCTAGTCAACTTGGCGACTAATTTCTGCACATACTTTGCTAGACAGATTCCCGATCAACTTGGCGATCGGATCTTCTAGAGTTAAAGTTGTGAAACCCTTGTTCAATAATTCAGATATTGAACAAAATTCATAACAAAGGGAATTTTGCCACGAATAAATTTCTAAGCATATTCCCGAAAAACTTGAAATTTTCAAGGAGTAACTTATCAACTTGGCGATCTGTTACTACAATATTGGAAATAAAAGTAGAAGAAGTCAACCCGGCGACTCTTCCAACTTACAACATCCATATAATCCGATTTCTGGAGTCAACTAGGCGACTCCCAGTATAATCGTCGATTATTTTTCCGAAATTGAAGTAGTCAACAAGACGGCTCTTCAACTGGAAAACAATAAATTCAAGTAGTCAACAAGGCGACTCTTGAATAACTCTGGTGTCAACTAGGCGACTCCCAGGATAATTGTCGATTTATTTTCCAAAATAGAAACAGTCAACACGGAGGCTTTTCACTGGAAAACAATATATTCAAGTAGTCAACAAGGCGACTCTTGAATAACTCTGGAAGCGGTAGCATCCATAAAAATTAAAATTTTTTTTTTATAATATAATCCGATTTACTGGAGTCAACTTGGCGACTCCCAGGATAATCGTCGATTAACGTTCGAGATTGAACAACAAGGAAGTTCTTCAAGTAGAACTCAACAACTTCAAGTAGTCAACAAGACGGCTCTTGAACATTTCTGGAAGCGTTTGCATCCAAAACTAAAAACATTTGTTTAACACACATATTAAATAAAATAAAAAATACTTTTTAAATAAAAAGGTTTTGAACTATTTGTTGGCTTTCTTTTCTAATCCGAAAATCCTTAATTGTCTTTGACCATAAATCGGTTGCGAGTAGAAGCGTAGCCAGCTTATATAAGCAAATCAATTATCTTCCAACGGGTCAGGCAATTGTTAAGGCAAAATGGAGGTTGATAATTTGATTGCCATACAAAGCCAAATTGGCGAAGAAATCCAAATTTTGCTACGGAACATCAAAAAGGATTCCAGCAAACGAAAGGAAAAGGCGTCGTATTTTGAAGACAGAAAACGACAAATTGAAGAGCATTGGGAAAAATTCGACCAAGGAAATAATAGTATCCTAGAATCATTAAAGGGTACTCCACATCCGCATGAGTATTTTGAAAAACAATATTAAAATCATATGCGGACGATTGTTCATCAAGCTATCGAAGAATTTAACTCAAAAATTCTCCAGTTACCGGCAAAAGAAACATCTTCAGAAGAGGTGGATCACATACAAAAGCTGATCAGACATCAAGCAGCAGTTCTGGAATCTATGTTAAGAACCATGAAACATATAGCTCCAGAAAACAAATTTACCTATAAATCGGTAATTGATAATTTATGGAAACAAATTGAAAGTCTTCATTTTGAAATCCACAAGTTATGTATAACACCTGAAGAAGTTGGCTATAGTATGGAGCGATTTATCTCCGCGGAAGAAGCAATGTTGCAATTCTGCCATCCATATGCAGACCCCGTTTCAGTAGCCACCAATCAAGCGGTTTCTACAATCTCTTCAATACAGTTGCCAAAAGTTTCCATTCCAAAATTTGATGGAAGCTATCTAAAATGGCAACAATTTCATGACATTTTTAATAAAATGGTTCAAGAATCAGCGATACCAAAAATACAAAAAATGTGGTATCTTAAAGCTAATCTGTCTGGCGAAGCAGAAAGGTTAGTCAGGCATTTAGAATTAACAGAAGTTAATTATGATACTGCCTGGACCATGCTTAAAGAACGTTTCAATAATAAGCGGGTCCTTTCGACTGCAATATTTGAAAAATTATTTGATCACCCTAATGTGACGAATGATTCTCAGTCAATAAAAAATCTGCATGACAATATCAATGAATCCTTGCAAGCCTTCAAAAATATTGGAATAAAAACAGATACATGGGATCCAGTCCTTCTGTTCCATATGACAAGAAAACTAGATCGGCTTACACACACACTGTATGAGCAAACTATTTTAGATACCAGGGAAATTCAAACAATAAAGGAATTCCTTGGGTTTCTAGAACAACGTTTTCTCGCACTTGAAGCCATCGGCGGAAAAATGCATAAAGAAAAACAAAAAACAAGTGCTTCAGCAACAACAAGTTCATTGGCATGCCTGTTTTGTCAAAAAGGGCATAGCATATACAAATGCGAGAAATTTAAGGAGTCAACTCCTGCTGAAAGGCAGACCACATGACCAAGCAATGCATGTCTAAATATACATGCATAAAATGTAACAAAAAACACAACACATTGCTACATTTAGGTAACGGAAAACCAAATACCGAACCTAAAACGTCCGCTTCTGCTGCTACGAAAAACAGTTGTGAGAACAAATACACACTGTTAGCAACGGCTAGAGTCATAGTGCAAGGACTTAATAATCAAGAAGGAGATTTTCGCGCACTGCTTTATTCCGGATCACAAATTAATCTGATTTCAGAAAGACTGGTTAAGCGTTTATCGTTGCAACTACAACCAACAAACCTTCGCATTGAGGGAGTTGGAGGTCAGCCGCGAATAAGTAAAGGACGCGTTAGTGTTTTAATTAAATCAAAACATAGCGATTTGTTTATTTACCTTTTGGAATAAGGGAGTTGCTGAACATAGGTAATAGGGACGGGGGCGCCGAGATAGGCGGTCGATCGATAGTTGCGATCGATGGGTTAGACAAAATTGGTTTTTTTTATGTTCAAAAATTCAAAGGGCACCTTAAAAAAAGAAAAAAAAAGAAACAAGGAACACACAGACACCCCCAAAAAAAAAAAACGATATTGAGATAAAATAAAGGGGGCGGCCCGAAAAAGGGAAAGGAGAAGGGACTTTTAGTTTGGGGAAATGTCTGGGCGGGGGGAAAATTCGAATTCCACGCAGGGAACTGTCTGAGGTGAGATTCCAGGGAGTTGCCGGACCGAGGGAAAGCGAAATGGTGACTTTTATTTTGGGGAAATGTCTGGGCGGGAAAATTCGAATTCCACGCAGGGAACTGTCTGGGGAACTGGGAACTGTCTTGGGAACTGGGAACTGTTAGCGTACCACTTGAGTCGCTAAGCCACTTGACGTTCACGGACAGCGCCAGCTCTGCCTGAGCTACCTTTTCTATTTTTACTAACCCTAGCGTATTAACTCCTTGTGTGGGAGACAATTATGATGACTCTGTACCTTTGTATATCTTAGAACATAAGCAATGCAATGTATTTTTAACTAACAGCCCCATACCACTTCTTTGCTATGGTGCCCCCTTGACTCTGAAAAACGTGTATATAAACCCGACCTTTTGCCCTAATAAAATCAGTACTCAAGCAATACTTGTGTATTCAACTACTCTGCGTTCTACGAGTGAGCATCGCTGTGTCTTTGGCCCTCATACGCATGATCCCTCCGAGTTAAACCAATTTAAGTGTTGGTTTAGCAACATATCGTCAAATAATAAAATTAAACTACAAACATTTTGGTGACCCCGACCATTGCATGAAATTCTAGTCAACTTGGCGACTAATTTCTGCACATACTTTGCTAGAGAGATTTCCGATCAACTTGGCGATCGAATCTTCTAGAGTTAAAGTTGTGAAACCCTTGCTCAATAATTCAGATATTGAGCAAAATTCATAACAAAGGGAATTTTGCCACGAATAAATTTCTAAGCATATTCCCGAAAAACTTGAAATTTTCAAGGAGTAACTTATCAACTTGGCGATCTGTTACTACAATATTGGAAATAAAAGTAGAAGAAGTCAACCCGGCGACTCTTCCAACTTACAACATCCATATAATCCGATTTCTGGAGTCAACTAGGCGACTCCCAGTATAATCGTCGATTATTTTTCCGAAATTGAAGTAGTCAACAAGACGGCTCTTCAACTGAAAAACAATAAATTCAAGTAGTCAACAAGGCGACTCTTGAATAATTCTGGAAGCGGTAGCATCCAAAAAAATTAAATTGTTTGTTTAAACAATATAATCCAATTTAGTGGTGTCAACTAGGCGACTCCCAGGATAATTGTCGATTTATTTTCCAAAATAGAAACAGTCAACACGGAGACTTTTCACTGGAAAACAATATATTCAAGTAGTCAACAAGGCGACTCTTGAGTAATTCTGGAAGCGGTAGCATCCATAAAAATTAAAATTGTTTTTTAATAATATAATCCGATTTACTGGAGTCAACTTGGCGACTCCCAGGATAATCGTCGATTAACGTTCGAGATTGAACAACAAGGAGGTTCTTCAAGTAGAGCTCAACAACTTCAAGTAGTCAACAAGACGGCTCTTGAACATTTCTGGAAGCGTTTGCATCCAAAACTAAAAACATTTATTTAACACACATATTAAATAAAATAAAAAATACTTTTTAAATAAAAAGGTTTTAAACTATTTGTTGGCTCTCTTTTCTAATCCGAAAATCCTTAATTGTCTTTGACCATAAATCGGTTGCGAGTAGAAGCGTAGCCAGCTTATATAAGCAAATCAATTATCTTCCAACGGGTCAGGCAATTGTTAAGGCAAAATGGAGGTTGAAAATTTGATTGCCATACAAAGCCAAATTGGCGAAGAAATCCAAATTTTGCTACGGAACATCAAAAAGGATTCCAGCAAACGAAAGGAAAAGGCGTCGTATTTTGAAGACAGAAAACGACAAATTGAAGAGCATTGGAAAAAATTCGACCAAGGAAATAATAGTATCCTAGAATCATTAAAGGGTACTCCACATCCGCATGAGTATTTTGAAAAACAATATTACAATCATATGCGGACGATTGTTCATCAAGCTATCGAAGAATTTAACTCAAAAATTCTTCAGTTACCGGCAAAAGAAACATCTTCAGAAGAGGTGGATCACATACAAAAGCTGATCAGGCACCAAGCAGCGGTTCTGGAATCTATGTCAAGAACCATGAAACATATAGCTCCAGAAAACAAATTTACCTATAAATCGGTAATTGATAATTTATGGAAACAAATTGAAAGTCTTCATTTTGAAATCCACAAGTTATGTATAACACCTGAAGAAGTGGGCTATAGTATGGAGCGATTTATTTCCGCGGAAGAAGCAATGTTGCAATTCTGTCATCTATATGCAGACCCCGTTTCAGTGGCCACCAATCAAGCGGTTTCTACAATCTCTTCAATACAGTTGCCAAAAGTTTCCATTCCAAAATTTGATGGAAGCTATCTAAAATGGCAACAATTTCATGACATTTTTAATAAAATGGTTCATGAATCAGCGATACCAAAAATACAAAAAATGTGGTATCTTAAAGCTAATTTGTCTGGCGAAGCAGAAAGGTTAGTCAGGCATTTAGAATTAACAGAAGTTAATTATGATACTGCCTGGACCATGCTTAAAGAACGTTTCAATAATAAGCGGGTCCTTTCGACTGCAATATTTGAAAAATTATTTGATCACCCTAATGTGACGAATGATTCTCAGTCAATAAAAAATCTGCATGACAATATCAATGAATCCTTGCAAGCCTTGAAAAATATTGGAATAAAAACAGATACATGGGATCCAGTCCTTCTGTTCCATATGACAAGAAAACTAGATCGGCTTACACACACACTGTATGAGCAAACTATTTTAGATACCAGGGAAATTCAAACAATAAAGGAATTCCTTGGGTTTCTAGAACAACGTTTTCTCGCACTTGAAGCCATCGGCGGAAAAATGCATAAAGAAAAACAAAAAACAAGTGCTTCAGCAACAACAAGTTCATTGGCATGCCTGTTTTGTCAAAAAGGGCATAGCATATACAAATGCGAGAAATTTAAGGAGTCAACTCCTGCTGAAAGGCTGACCTGGGTTCAGCGAAAAAGGCTGTGCGTCAATTGTCTTAAGGCAGACCACATGACCAAGCAATGCATGTCTAAATATACATGCATAAAATGTAACAAAAAACACAACACATTGCTACATTTAGGTAACGGAAAACCAAATACCGAACCTAAAACGTCCGCTTCTGCTGCTACGAAAAACAGTTGTGAGAACAAATACACACTGTTAGCAACGGCTAGAGTCATAGTGCAAGGACTTAATAATCAAGAAGGAGATTTTCGCGCACTGCTCGATTCCGGATCACAAATTAATCTGATTTCAGAAAGACTTGTTAAGCGTTTATCGTTGCAACTACAACCAACAAACCTTCGCATTGAGGGAGTTGGAGGTCAGCCGCGAATAAGTAAAGGACGCGTTAGTGTTTTAATTAAATCAAAACATAGCGATTTTGAAACAAGAGTTGAAGCCTTTGTTCTTCCTCATATTGTGGCCGATCAGCCTACGGAACAAATAAAAGTAGCTGATTTAAAAATCTCAAAAAATATCCGGCTCGCTGATCCACATTTCGCGAAACCAGGAAAAATTGATATATTGCTTGGCGCAGAACATCACTTTTCCGTTATAAAACCTGAACAAATTAGGTCTTATTCAGACCAACCTATTCTCCAGAACACCGAATTTGGTTGGATAATTGCTGGGCAAGTAAACATGAGTGCAAAAATGCCACAAAATTGCATGGTAGTTTCCTCAGCCGAGGAAGCCAAATCATCGTTGGAAAAATTCTGGAAACTGGACAACATGGAACCGATAAGGAAATACCGGACGCCAGAGGAAAGACATTGCGAGAAGCATTTTTTGGAAAATCTTCAGCACGCACAAGATGGAAGGTTAATTGTCAGATTACCTTATTATGAAGATCCCTCAGCCCTGGGGAAGTCTTGCGATATTGCGACAAGCGTTTTCTTTCGTTGGAACGAAGAACCAGCCCAGACATAAAAATATTATATAACGATTTTATGGCCGAATACGAAAAACTAGGTCATATGAAGCAAGTATTACCTAGTCATATACCAAAGGAACATTATTTTATTCCTCACCACTGTGTTCTGAAACCAGAAACCACTACAAAAAAAATTAAGAGTAGTCTTTGATGCTTCCTGTAAGACATCTACAGGAAAATCATTAAATGATTTACTTTATCCAGGACCAGTTGTTCAAAGTGGTCTGTTTGCGATTCTATTGAGATTCAGAGTTCACAAATATGTTTTTACGGCGGATATAGAAAAAATGTATCGGCAAGTTTGGATGAATCCAAAAGATCAATTTAACCAAATGATTGTTTGGCGCTACAATCCGTCCGAGGAAATAAAATATTACCAGCTGAAAACTGTAACTTATGGCATAACGTCAGCTCCATTTCTTGCCACAAAATGCTTGGAGCATTTGGCCAATAAAAATTTGGAAAAATGGCCATTAGGATCAAATGCATTGAAAAATGATTTCTATGTTGATGACTGCCTAACTGGAGCAGATACAATTATAGATGCTGCAAGGATTCAAGAAGAACTAAACACAATCTTGCTACCTTGCGGATTTAAACTAAGAAAATGGTGCTCTAATTCACACCATCCGCTAAAGGAATTTTCACCAGAAGATATTGCTAGCAACATAAATCTTGGCACTGCATTGGAACATACCAGTGTAAAGACTTTGGGAATTGTCTGGAGCCCTAAAGATGACAATTTGTGGCTCAAGAACATAACACTCAAACAATTACAAAAAGAGTGGTAGCCTCTGAGTTGGGTCAAATTTTTGACCCACTTGGTCTTTTTGCTCCAGTCATAATCAGAGCAAAAATATTTCTACAAAATCTGTCAGTCCTTAAACTAGATTGGGACACAGAGATATCAGATTCCCTAAAGGAAAGGTGGGAGGCCTTCAGACAAGACTTGCTGTGTTTAAATAAAATGACTATTCCGCGACACATTTATGATGGTAAGATACCTCAAAAACAAGAACTCCATATATTTGTGGATGCTTCTGAAAAAGCGTTTGGTGCTGTGGCTTATATAAGAGCCATATATAAGAACAAACAAACGACTGTGCGCCTATTATGCGCAAAATCAAAAGTAGCACCTCTTGAAAAGCAAACCCTACCACGACTAGAGTTATGTGCAGCTGTGTTAGGTGCAGAGCTTGCTGAAAAGGTGAAAAAGGATCTTAAATCAGAATCCATTAAATGTCATTACTGGACAGATTCCACCATCGTCTTATGTTGGATAAATGCAAAAGCATCGAATTTCCATACATTCGTTGCAAATAGGTTGTCGAAAATACAAGATACAACCTGTCCAAATCAATGGAGACATGTGTCATCAAGTCTCAACGCTGCAGATGTACTCTCTAGAGGGATACCTGCATCTCAATTAAGTGCACATACATTGTGGTTATACGGACCACTGTTTCTTCATGGACAAGAAGAGAAATGGCCAGCTCTATTTATAGCTAAACAAAAATTGTTACTTTGGCAACAGTTTCGCTTGGAGAACAAATATATGGCATTAAACACGGAAATTCATTCAATCGCTTGCAACGTATAATAGCATACATGTTACGATTTTGTTATCGTAAAAATAGAAAACAAACCGTCTTACTAGAGCTTGACGAATTAGAACAAGCTAGGCGTATTATAATACGTTGTATACAACAGGCTGGTTTCACAAATGAATTTAATCACCTTCGACGTCATCCCGAACGCCCATTACCCAATAGCAGCAAGGTCGCATCTCTTCATCTTCATTTGGACGAAAACTCTATTATAAGAGTAGGAACAAGGGTGGAAAATGCCCCAATTTCACGGGATGCAATGAATCCCTACTTACTCCCATACAATGACAACATCGTAAAAATGCTGTTACATAAACTTCATGAGGAAAATATGCACTGTGGTCAAAATACTTTAAAAGGTATTGCACGACACCAGTATCACATCATCAAAATCACTCCTATGGTTAGAAACGTAATTATGAAATGCGTGCCATGTACCAGGTTTCGTCCAAAATTACTTTCTCAAATAATGGGAAAACTACCTGAGCATAGAGTCTCACAAAACAGACCATTTTTAAATACCGGAGTTGATTATTGCGGACCCTTCTGGATACATCACAAAATCCGAGGCAAGCGACCTGATAAAGCATACATAGCAGTATTTGTTTGTTTCTCCACAAAGGCTGTCCATCTGGAACTTGTCGGAGATTTAACGACTGCAGCATTCCTTGGAGCATTACAGCGATTTATAAGTCGTCGCGGGAAGTGTCAGACCCTATACTGCGACAATGCAACAAATTTCGTTGGCGCCAGCAACCAATTGAAGGAGTTAAAGGAAACAATCCACTCACAGCAGGCTAAGAACTCCATACTTCAGCTGTGCAATACGAAGGGTGTTCACTTTAAATTTATTCCACCAAGATCCCCTCACTTTGGTGGATTGTGGGAAGCTGCAGTAAAGTCAGCAAAGACGTTGTTATTAAAAAATGTGTCCACTGCAAACCTCACCTTTGAGCAGTTGAGCACTGTCATAACAAATGTCGAGGCAGTATTAAATTCTCGGCCACTTACTCCAATGTCGAATGATCCTAATGACTTTACAGTCCTTACACCAGGTCATTTATTGACCCAGAACCACTTAGAATAAAATCACTACCTGAACAATGGGAACTGGTGCAGCGACTCAAGCACACATTTTGGACGCAATGGTCCAGAGAATATTTAACAAGCCTGCAACAACACTCAAAATGGAAACAGGCCCATAAAAATGTAAGAGAAGGCATGATGGTTATTGTCAAGGAAGACAATGTGCCTATGCTTCAATGGCCTATAGGACGAATAATAAAAATTTATCCAGGTCAAGATGGATATGTGCGAGTTGCAGACGTAAAAACTGCAACAGGAGTTTTTAAAAGAGCAATCCATAAGCTTGCTCCCCTATTCCGTCAAGAAGATCCAGGAGAAAAACGCAAGGAAATTAATGAAGAAGATGCTGAAGAAGAAACAAAGGAAGATCAAGAGCCAAAAAGACGAAAGAGCCCATCCTTACCAATGATATCGATGCCATTATTAATCTTGCTGCTGCTATTACCATTAGCCATCGCCGGTCCGATTAACATAACCAGGTTTGGTTCTAGGCCAGGAATTTATTACGAAAAAATTGGATCTACTCGACTAGCAACTGCAGACTGGACAATCATAGCTTATTATGATTTAAAGCCGTATCTCGAAGATGTAAAGACATTTTACACGGGGACACTTAAGGTTGGTCAAATGTGTTCACATATACAACCAGTTCAAGCATGTGCTGCTGTATATAACCATTTTCAACACGTTTACGAAGAAATAAAAACTGAAAATGATTTACTCCACATGTCAAGAATACGTCGTTCTCCCTTGGACATAGTGGGAAATATTGCCAACAGCTTATTTGGCGTATTAGACACAGAGTATGCCAAGAAGATGTCATCAACTATTCAAAAGGTGAAATCGAATGAAGATTACATTTTAGAATTAGTTAAGAATCAGACTTCAATAATTGATTCTACGATAAACATCATGAAACGAGATGAAGCTACCATCGATAAAAGGATTAAAATAATGACTCAGCAAATGGAGGATATAGCCAATGCTCGTCTAGATTCTCTTAAAGCCTTTCAATGGTATATTGCATTGACAAATCAATTATCCATATTGGCGGCAAATCTTCAAAGAATTCAGACAGAGATTTCACATGTTCTGACAAACGTCCATCACAATGAAATTAGCCCACTGCTCGTTTCTCCCAAGCAACTTCGACAACATTTAAACAAATTAAAAATTCACATGCCTCAAGGAAAAATGCTCCCTCTCATCAACGATGATATACTTCAATTATATAAGTTAATGAGGGCAGAAGCAAAGGTGGTAAAGGATTATGTAATCTTTAAATTAACACTGCCATTATTATCAACACAGTTATTTGAAATATATAACTTGATTCCAATACCGGTAATCATCAACAATAAAATGATTTCCCTTGATATTGAATTTCCAATCATGGCTGTGAATCAACATCGAGATCAATTCATTACTATGTCATCAAGTGAATTTGATCTTTGTAATTCAATTAATGACGAAGAGTATATTTGCTCAGATAAGCAATCCATGTTTTCTATTGAAAATCATTGCGAGTTTCAAATGTTTAATAACAAATCATCGTCATTGTGCCAAACAAAAAGTTCGACGAAATCATTCTCATGGCAAAGATTAAGAACAAAAAATCAATGGATATTTTCAATTAAATCACCAATGGAGTTATCAGCAGTATGTGATGATCAATTATCAACAATTACAATTGATAATATCGGACTTTTATCCTTGGATCCGAAGTGCACTCTAAGAAATCCTTTTCTGAGCGTAATTGGCCATCAGGTAACCTCTACTGGAACATTGAAGTTATCGTATGCTCGATTTGGCAGTCTGAATGAATCTTTAACTCCGCTTCCTAAAGTTTCACACCCAAATAATTCATTGAAGCTAAGTTATAATGAATTAAATGAGCTCAGTAAAGAATTGATTCCGAGAATAAAAATAAAAATGCCAAACGAGATCGTCGATCTACAACATCACCACATAAGTTCATATGTCGCCCTAATTTTATCACTTGGGGTGATAATATTTTATGTATGGAGACGTTTCCAAAAGAAATCACATCATTTAATTTCGCCATCGTCAAAGGACATCGACTTACCAGAGAGGCCAGCGTTAACCAACTCCCCAAGAAGACATCACCAGACACCTGTATCCGACGCCTTTGAGATCAACATTGGATGATGTTGAACACCTGTTCAACGGCCGGGAGTATGTTAGCGTACCACTTGAGTCGCTAAGCCACTTGACGTTCACGGACAGCGCCAGCTCTGCCTGAGCTACCTTTTCTATTTTTACTAACCCTAGCGTATTAACTCCTTGTGTGGGAGACAATTATGATGACTCTGTACCTTTGTATATCTTAGAACATAAGCAATGCAATGTATTTTTAACTAACAGCCCCATACCACTTCTTTGCTATGGTGCCCCCCTTGACTCTGAAAAACGTGTATATAAACCCGACCTTTTGCCCTAATAAAATCAGTACTCAAGCAATACTTGTGTATTCAACTACTCTGCGTTCTACGAGTGAGCATCGCTGTGTCTTTGGCCCTCATACGCATGATCCCTCCGAGTTAAACCAATTTAAGTGTTGGTTTAGCAACCTATCGTCACTAGAGTATGTTCTAGGGGCAACCATTCCTATAACTACAAACAGGAGCTGTCTGGGAAATGGGAACTGGGAACTATCTGGGGACCGGGAAACGGGGGGGGGAAGGGGAAACGGGGGGGAAAAAAGAAAAAAAAAGGAAAAAAAAAAATTAAAAGAATGGCTATGGAAAAGTCTTTTACGGAAACAGTCGCGGGAAAGTTCAAGTCTTTCAAGGAGCTGTACGGGTAAAGTCTTTTAGGAGAACAGTCTGGGGAAAGGTTAAGTCTTTCGGGGAACTGTCTGGGGAACATCTAACACGCAAGTCAGGCGGGGAATTCGAGTAGTCTAAAAATAAAGGGCGGGGAAAGTCACCACTTTCATTACGTTTCCGAAGGAAGGGGGAAATGTGAGGAGTCATAAACTCCCCACAAATCTCGATGCAGGAGATCGGCCTAGCAACAGCGGAGGAGGCGAGAAAACCGGAGAAATGAAGGGCATCCAGGTGAAACGGGAAACATTCGGACCTTGGACCCTCATATGGCAAGGGCAACGAGGTCAAACGGTGAATTGGCGGACTTTGGACCCACCTAAAGAGGACACACCGTGAATTAACGGTACCTTGATTGGACTTCGGACCCGCACAAAGAGGACACACCGTGAATTAACGGTACCTCAGTGGACGTTGGACCCGAGGGAAATAACGGCACCTACAGCGCCTATAAAAAGGACGGCGCAAGCGCAGCTCGGGACAGTACGAGTGCGTGAACGCGGAATAAGTAAACATCGAAACCGAAGTGCCCAAGGATCAAGATCGCAAAGTCGAGACGCCGAACGACGACAAGTCTACAAGGCTGAGGCTACAACGCTGAGATCCAACGGTGCTAGGTCGTGGTAAAGTCAAGCTTAGGGAGTCCTTGCGCGGTGTCAGGCGATAAAGGTGGCTACGCGATAAGGGAGAACTTTGTTCTACCTGCTAGGCGATACACCTTGCCGACAAAGTCCAAGCTGAACTCCGGAAGCCAGGCGATAAAGGTGGCTAGGCGATAAGGCGTAACTTCGGTTCACCTGCTAGGCGATACACCTTGCCGGCCCCCGGTAGGAAAGCTCGCATAACATCCAGGGTTTTGGTGGAGTCGTCCGGATCTCAGTCACCCGGAGCAGCAAGCCGAAGCAACGCAGTAGCAGGCCAGGAGCGACGCAGCGTTAAGCCAGGAGCGACGCAGCAGCACGCCAGGAGCAGCGCAGCGAGCCAGGAGCAACGCAGCAGAAGACAGCGACAACGGGCAGCAGATTAATAGCAGTAAGGCTATATTTTAGAGAAACAATAAACCAGCACCAACCTAATCAGTTCTGGCGTTATCCTTTGGTGACGGGCGGTCACTCAATATAAATTTGGTGGAACGAACTCACAACTTCTCTGAGCTAGCCGCACGTTTACGTAGCGAGCAGAAAATAAAGAATCAGGTCGTTACATCGGTATGTTCAGTTCTGCTTTGATGCATAATATTGTTAGCACATATATAATCATTATTACATTTTAGTAACCGACATGGACTTCAAGCTTAGGGAAGCAAAATAAATATTAATTTATTTATGAACCTTTTTTGTTTTTGTTTTCAGGAATAAACTAAACACAGACGAAGATGCTAACTTATTGTTTGTACCCAAAGGAATGAGAGTTTGTGATACCGAAACACTTGAGCAAGTTAAATTAAAGTACATTGGTTTAAAACCTTTAAACTTTCAAAGTACTTCAATAAATTCTTTGAGTGAGCTTACCATCCAAGACAATAAAGGGGCGATTGCTAGGGACAATGTTACTAAAAAATCAGGTAACTTAACAAAAGTCAATAAAAAAAACGATATTGAAAACATCGAAATTGAATTAAATTTCTATATTTTTTATTTCCGAGAAACGAGGATATTGTTACAGTCAATGAACTCTTCTTTGAGTAGCTACCAAGCTCCACGCTCCTGACAAACACACACGATAACTATTTGACTGATATTCAAGAGAGTAATGAATACGGCTCCGCCACAAAGAAATCAAAGAATATTGGAATAAAGAATTATTTGAAAAAGATCCCAGGAACAATACCTTTGCACCAATTTAACTTAAAAGCGCATCCAAATTTCAATCAATGGAAACTCGTCCTATATATCCGAATGTTCCGTATAGCCCGTACAGTAGCCCATTTGGTAGTCCTCGATCCAATCGAAGGCGACCGGCTTTTCGGGAGTCCAGACGAATATCGATGGAAAAATCTGGAAGTTTTCTTCAATTAAACCAATATAAATTAATGGAACAAATCGGTCAGGTAAAATATTTGATTAAATAAGTCTTATATAACTTAATTACAAACAAGAAAAAAAGCTATCTTTGGCAAAACAAAGGTTAAATATAAATGTATATATTTGAAGGTTTAATTTAAATAAATAAGTCCTTAAAAAATGTCAAAAATATGGTGTACACGATAACTGGTCACAGAATCATATGAAATAAAAAAATTAAATTGCATTGTTAAAGTTAAAGGACAAGATTCCTCAGGTAACGCTGTCGAGTTTTTATTAAAAAAATTTTTTTTCGATTTTTTAAGGCAAAAACCCCGATTTTCTCGCAAAGATAGAGATATTTATTGCTCTGAGGAATTAATAGAGAAATACTGTGGAAAATCTCAAAATGATCCGTCCGATAGATTTTGCAGGATCGTGTAAACCGACTTTGAAATGGCAACTTTTCTGGAGAGCGTTTTGAAGTTTGGGACACCCAAAAATTGAATATAAAACGAGGTTACTTACCTCCGTTGAACTGCCCATAAGTTCGGAATTTTTACTGGGATCGATCTAAAATTTTAACACAATATTCCCGAGATGTTGTGCATTCAGAAAAAAAAATTTAAGCAAATGTAAAAGGAACAATTTTAATAGGGGGGTCCCTTCAAATGGAGAAATGAGAAATTGTTAAAGTTGCTAAGACCGCGGCTTGGTGAGGGATGCACTTTATCCGAGTGTAACGCAATCATTGTTGCAAGGAGGGAGTTGAAAGCCGGAAGAAACTGACAGTCTAGATATTTGGACAATTTGTCGAGGGCACGGAATTGAAAAGCTCTCAATTCCGGGTCCTCGACAAATAGAGAAAAGAAAATACGTACAAATGCGACTTACTGCGTTTGAAATAGGTAAAAACCCAAAAATACTATTAAGGGGACCCCCCCCCCATTCTCGATTTCAAATTTTGACGATTTTCAATGGGCTGGAAAATGTACATATATTATTTTTTAGGCTTACAACTTTGCATCCATTTATTTAAAGACTTAAATAATAAGAAAACAATTTAACATAATTTTTTTTTTGTCTTTTGTCTTTGAACAAAAGCCCTGCTTTTCGTCGGCGTATGGGATTTAAGCTCACTGGAACATCTGAAACTAAAAATTCCGACGGGATTAGGAAGAGTATTTATATGGCTATAGCATGAATTAGGATTTTTAAATTCGGACAAAAATTAACAATATGGCGGACCTTGGAACATTTTTTTTTTTAAATCTCTTTCTTTTAAGACACAAATCAAGGTAAAAAGTAAAGAAGATCTTCACTGATTTGATTTATCCTAGTTCATGCTATAGCTATATATAATTAATAGTTTTTGAGTAATCTCCTACGCCAGTCGTAAAAATACTGTTTCGAGAAAAACGCGTTTAAAGTTTTGATAAGCTCTCGCCGTCGCCTGAGGAGTCGCCATAAATCGGCTATATCTTCAAAAGGAATATCTTTTAAAGAAAAAAAATCGATTTTTTGAAACCGAGAATGGGGGGTCCCCTTAAATAAGCACATTATTTTCTAACTCTTACATGTATGTTTAAACAAAAACGACGTTTTTGCAATACTTATTTTACGATTTTATCTAATAAGGATGTGGAAGAGGATATAATCGTCCGACTTTTAATGGAATTTTTCAATTCAAACACTATTCAAAACTCATAAACAAAAAACATAATTCCTTATCGCAATTATATAAGAATCCGTGGACAGGTCGAGCGCCACTTCCAGATGTATCGCCCTGGTCGTCAAGAACGTAAACAGGGCTACCCATCGCTTCTCCTTCTGACGAGCCAGGGTCACCATCAGTGGACCAAAATAATCCAGTCAAGTATTCTTGAACAGCAATCCATTGGCCTCCAAGCTAAGGGCAAGAGACTCATAATTGGCGGCTTCGACCGTGCTGGTTTGTTACTTACATATCAGCTTCGTGACTCAGAATCTCGTCCTGATCTCTGTAATCGTAGCATACAAATTTTGATGCAGTCATCTCCTTAAGAGTGTGCACTGTATGGCATCCGCAAAGCGGAATCAATTCTCCCGTAGGCTCGCGGAGCTCCACGCTCAACTTTGTAGGCCATCAGCTCTCTAAAATCTCTTCTGACGGAATCTTTCTTGCAGTCGACCGCATCTCGTTGGAAAACTCCTTTTGTTGTGATTGTCTGACTGACAGGATTTGTGGGTCCATGCGGTACTACTATCAATATCACTGGTGCTCACACTCTGTGACTCCTTTACAGTGTTCAGCTGCCTCGTTCCAAGAACTGCTGCAGTAACTTCAACTGTGGGATTGACATGTTTCTCGTCTGGGCGCAAACGAAGCTTCCATTATCCTCGTAGGTGACCTTCCAATAGGCCACAGCAACAAGTGCAGATTGACTGGCATCTACAGAAACGTGCAACGCTGTAGTTCGTACAGGTAAACATTCAAAATAATGGCGAGGGCCCAATGCAGTTTCCGCTACTGGTGAGCAGGATACAAGCTGGCCTAGCTCGAATCTAGCGTTCGCAATTATCGAGTGAGAACTCGAGTAAAAACGCAACATAATGACAGTCGATGATGCCCCATCTGCTCTCGGATCAGTATGCCTAAATAGTTTGGCATTCACTGTTTTATGGTAAAACGCAGAGCTCGGCAAACAGGCTGCACCGAATGTCATTACGTTCATTTCGTAGTCATCAGGTTTCTTGGTGTCGTTGCTATTTCTCCACAGCTTTCTGCTGGGAACATCTGTCCTCTGGTCGGATTAAATCTTGATGCAACATATCCATAATGTCGCCATAAACTGCGACGGCTTCATCTAGTTATACCCGTTACTCGTAGAGTAAAAGGGTATATTGTATTCGTGCAAAAGTATGTAACAGCTAGAAGGAAGCGTTTCCGACCCTATAAAGTATATATATTCTTGATCAGGGTCACTAGCCGAGTCGATATAGCCATGTCCGTCTGTCTGTCCGTCTGTCTGTCCGTATGAACGCTGAGATCTCGGAAACTATAAAAGCTAGAAGATTGGCATTTTGCAAGCAGATTCTAGGAGTTCCTACGCAGCGCAAGTTTGTTTCAAAATGGTGCCACGCCCCCTTTAACGCCCACAATCGCTTATATACGATTTTAAAAATTTAAATATTTCGGAAAAGTAAAAATGCAGTTTTATTGTGTTTATCAATACCTATCGAAATGTAGAAGAAATTTTTCAAATCGGACCATTCGTTAAAAAGTTATGCGTGATCAAAGTTTCTATCTCCATCTCCCTCGCACTCCCTTTACCTGAGTAACGGGTATCTGATAGTCGGGGGACCCGACTATAGCGTTCTCTCTTGTTTTATATTTTTGTTGAACACGCCACACAAGGATTTACCTTGTTTTCATCTCTAAAATGAAAAAGCACATCTAGCAAGGATTTGTAATGAGGCGGGCGTTCGTCCAGCGCCGAATTTGGAGATGTTCGTCCTGCTGCCAAGGCAGCGTCAAAAACCAGCCAACTCTTACCGGGCCTATTCGGGCTTTCAACTCCAAAAAGGTGGCAGATACCATAGTCGATCGCATTCCACTGACGAGATGGCTCATTACATTAGAAGGCTCTCTGGACTTCGTCCAAACCACTGAATGTTAAGTTGTCGATGCGTACCTTGTATGCCAAGGTCTCTTCGTCGATCATCGTAATGGACGTCCCTTCATCCCTCCTTCTGCATCGACACACTTCACGTTGTAGCGCAGCTCCTCTATGCCGCAAAAAAAAAACCCAGTTGCAGCTATACAAGTATTTACTACTATAAAACAGTGGCGTTTTATTCCAACAGATTTAAATGGGAAATTCGTTTGTAGTTTTATTGAGCTACAGCGTATATTCGACTACATCCATAAGTTTAGCAATCCGGCATCCTGAACTCACGGTGCAAGTTCTTCAATACGGAACTCGGCCGTCTTAATCAACGCTTTTATCTATTGGAAGAAATCAAGTCATTGCACACGAAATGATACATTTACAAGATCTCTCGCCTCGCTATTATCCTTTATTGATTAGTTTGGAGTTCTTTAACTAGATGGCTGACTGAGGAATTCTACATTTGACTCGATGATCCGAAAAGCCATGGGATCACTCTAGCACTTTTACATACTTCCATGAAGGCTACCTGCTTAAAGCAAAGCCTCGATTAGTGGAGACCATTATGGCAGACGTGTGTGGGCCATTTTTCTACAAGTCAGAGGCTTTCAACAAGCCGTCGGTAAGTGTTGGAAACGGTATGATAATGCAACACACTTTGTTGGCTCAAGAAAGGAGCTGCTTAAACTGCGATGTCTATTTCTCACCGACGACCATAAAACTCGACATTTTGTCTTATTTCTCCCAGATCGCCACACTTTTGCGCCCTTGTGAAGCTGCTGTGAAGATGGTCAAGCATCGTTTGTAATATACTGTTGTCCCCAAAGCAGCCAATTCTTATGTGCCAGATGTCCGCTGTCATTATTTGTTAACCCTTAGTCTCAATTCAGAGGATCCAGTTGACCTGAATGTCTTAAGGCAGGCTTGCACCTTGTGAGGTCAAAAAAAACAATTTTTTTTTTGTGCAGTTTCGGATACATACATGTTTCAATTTTACTCTCCTAAAATTTCAAGTCGAAATCTCTTGAATTACGAAAGTTATCGGCCGTTTGGTGGACCGGTGTCAAGCGCGTTGCCATTATAGTGAAAATTTTCAAACGCGTTTTTCTCGAAACCATTTTTCCGAGTTGGCGGAAGTCGTACAAGCCGCAAAAATTGAGCAATCGTCATGAAATTTTTTATACATGTTCCTCAGAAGTATGTGCATGGCATGAACTAGGATCTTTTGAAAATATTAAAAATTGTTTATTTAAAAAAATAATGAGTAACGAAAAAATGAGGAAAAAACCGATTTTTTTTACAAAAGCTCATAATTTTTGCATTTTTTATGTTTTTTCAATTATCCTAGTTCAAGCCATACGAACAAGTGTACAGATTAAGAATATATTCGTTTTTTGCGTTTCAGATTATTTCTTAAAATTCCAAAAAATCCGCCATGAGGACGAGTTTTTCGCGGACATGCCGCCATTGCTGGGTACTCCCCCTCCCCCCTTCGCTTGGATCGCACTCAAAAAAATTGTGTAGCTTCAATAAACTGTACCCTACAAGTGGCTAAAATTTTATTCCCATACCTAACATACTTTCCAAGAAATAAATTCCAGAAAAATATCAGGTTTTGGGCGCCAACAAGGTGCAAGCCTGCCTTAAATCAATTTATGGAATGGTGGCCTTTAACGTTCCTTGAAACTCCTTGAGATTTTATGTAACAAAATGAATATTGTTATTAATATAAATATTAATTATAAATTATTTAAAAGTACTAATCAAAATTTGTTAAAAACGTTCATTGGATTTTTGGGGCTTTGATCGTGTTTGGGATATTATATTACATCTCTATATATAAAGCTATTAGTAAGAAAACTGGGAACCAACGCAGAGCCAAAACCACTGGTTAACAATATTAATAGGCATTTTTATTACATTCTAATAACTTTAAACTGATTTGCTAAGATTTATTAGGGCTCCTCAAGTGGCCCCATTCGCTTCCAGTTGGAAAAAAGGTCAATTTTCTTTTCAAAAATTCTGGACGCTAAACCGTTTAACCAATCGAATCCGTGTTTTCGCCCAAAAATAGTTTAAGACATTATAAATGCTTAAAAATTTGACCCCTTAGATTTAAGGCTTTTTACTATTTTTAACACCCGTTCTAAAATTACAATTTAGCCAAAAATATCTTCAAACGTCGAGAAATGGCACTTCTAAACTGAGTATGAAAAATTCCTTTGGTGAAGTTTTTCCTTAAGCTTTAACGATTCATTTGATGGTTTCACCAAAGCTCTAGCTAGCTTCTAAACAAAGAAACTAAGCAAAAAGTCGATCTATTATCGAATTTAAGTGTCTCCATAAGCATCATACGTTTTCTGCCTGCATATTGCTTTCATACAAATTGTCAACAAATGATTCCGTCTCCCTCCCTCTCCCTCTGCTTTGCATTTCCCTGCTCTTCCTTAAAAATATAAAATGAGCTTTAATACGGTTTTAATTTCTGTAGACTTTAGTTTATAGTTATTGGTGACCCACCCCCCACCAAAGTGCTGTAGTATGTTCACATATCGAATGCACTCTGTACTCAGTGTTACGCATCGATTTAAGTACAGACACCTTATTTGGCATTTTGCATTTGGCCACAATAACAAAACATAAATATATAAATCTAGCAGTTCCCGAGTGCCCGGTTATATGATCGCCCTCGAATGCGTGGGAACTGCAGTGTAAGCATATTTGATATGTGCGACCGCTCCGACGGCCAAGTGAACATAGTATCTCTCTCTCTCTCATATATAAAGACAATTATACATAAACGTCGACCGCCGCTCTGCCGGCGTCTCTGCCGACATAGCCGGCCGATCTTAGCTTTATGCAAACATGTAATAGAATTAAGAAATCAGAATTGAAAATAAAAAGCTTGGGAGCGTACCTCTGAGTCGCTCCCAATTCAACAACAATTTTTTAACAAAGCCTCATAAAGGAAACATAACACATGGCGACCGTGACTAAGGTTGTAATCGATAAAAACAAAAAACATATATGTAATTTAATGTGAAAAATGTGCGTGTGAGTGCGAGTGAAATAAATAAAACGCACAAAAAGAATTTGAAAAATGCGAAAACAGTGCAAATATAATAAAGACAGCACAAAAAAATTATAACAAGAAACAACCAAATTTACGAGAGACACAAATATTTTGGAGCAACCAACAACTAAAACAACCAACGACACCTGTGCGATGACCGACACCGGTACCGCCTGAGCCCAGAGGCCCCGGACAACGAAAATTCGACAAGTGTGGAAGGAATGGCAAATCCTTCTACACCAACGCTGGAAATATATGAGTGCGGAAGGCATCCGCCTTCTTCACCTTCGTGGGCGGCACCTGCTCCTATTGAGCAAAGGGATGCACAGAGACTAGAAGTGTATCCCAACGATAGATGAAATAGCCTGTGGCGCGGTCCCGTTCGAGCGCCAAGCCGGACCACGGAAAGTGAACCGACAGCGCTTCCAAGAGCGCCCAACATTACTTTTTTTTTATATAAATTTAAGCATCTGCTACGCAAAAATAATATTAATAATATTGTACAGACCAGGCAGACCCGTTTAAAAAAACATAAATAAAAATCATTAAAAAAAAAAAAGAAAATTATTAAAATGAATACAACAGAGTGCCTTACAGTTACATTGGCTAACGAACCAAATTTTGAGAATAGGGTATTAGCCTTAATTAGGAACAGAGCAGAGCCTCTATTAATTGCAGAATTTGAGTACGAATATATATATATATATATATATATATATATATATATAAAATGCACAAGTAGGGAAAAACAAAAATGATGACTAAAAATTAAATATGGAATGGGAGCAATTAATACTCCATATCCGAGAATTAAAAGAAACATTTGAAAAGTCTTACAAATGTGTAAGCCAAAAAAGGCAAACACAAAAAGAAACAGTAGATAAACATGCAAAAATTCTTGTAGACTCTTACAATCAGGTAAGAACCCTAGTGCATGAAAATAGGGAAATAATTAACAAGACAAACTTATCAAAATTATCCAAAATATTGATAAGGTTGCAGGCAAACCTAATAACTGTCAAGGATAAGTATGATTTAAAAATATATATCCCGACAATTTTCAATACGCCTTTAACATTAGACCAACAAAAAGCCCTAGCAGAAGAAGAAGATTCAGATACAAGCAAAGATATCGAAATAAATGAAAAATATCTACACGATCTCTCAATCCCTGCATTTATTACAGCAGAAGAGTCAGAAACAGAAGAAGACGAAAATATAGATTAAGATACAAATATAGTAGAAACAAAAGAAAACATAATGACAGATCCAGCTGCCCAACGGGCATATGTTAAAGAAATATCAAGTGCCATTCCGGAATTTAACGGACAAAAAATACACTTGCAAAGATTTGTAACAGCTTTGAAGCTGGTTGACCTGACAAAGGGAACGTTTGAATATTTGGCTGTAGAAGTCGTCAAATCAAAAATTGTAGGATCTACACTATATAAGGTTCAAAACAAGAAAGGAAAGCTAACTTCGGGCGGAGCCGAAGTTGATATACCCTTGCAGAATACTCTGTAAATTATATTCTCCAAAATTATTCATATGATGCATTCTTAATACTCATAAAAAATCCGAACTTCCTAACTTTAACAACAACAAAGTTATGGCATTTCCAATCGTTCAGTTATATGGCAGCTATAGGATATAGTCGGCCGATCCTTATGAAATTTGGTGGGTCGGATTGATTGGCCAAATATAAAACCCATAGAAAATCCCAACTTCCTAACTTTACAAACACGAAAGTTATGGCATTTCCGATCAATCAGTTATATGGCAGCTATAGGATATAGTCGGCTGATCCTTATGAAATTTGGTAGGTCGGATTGATTGGCCAAATATAAAACCCATAGAAAATCCCAACTTTCTAACTTTACAAACGCCAAAGTTATGGCATTTCCGATCAATCAGTTATATGGCAGCTATAGGATATAGTCGGCCGATCCTTATGAAATTTGGTAGGTCGGATTGATTGGCCAAATATAAAACCCATAGAAAATCCCAACTTCCTAACTTTACAAACACGAAAGTTATGGCATTTCCGATCAATCAGTTATATGGCAGCTATAGGATATAGTCGGCCGATCCCGGCCGTTCCGACTTATATACTGCGTGCAAAGGAAAGAAGGGTGTGTGCAAAGTTTCAATCCGATAGCTTTAAAACTGAGAGACTAGTTTGCGTAGAAACAGACAGACGGACAGACGGACATGGCTATATCAACTCAGGAGGTGATCCTGATCAAGAATATATATACTTTATAGGGTCGGAGATGTCTCCTTCACTGCGTTGCACACTTTTGACCAAAATTATAATACCCTCTGCAAGGGTATAAAAATGAACTAACGATAAAATCAATAATCCAAAAACTGCAAGACACTATTGTCGGTGAAACATCTGACGTTGTCAAAGCCAAAATGGCTAAAACAAGCCAAAAAGGCAAAACAGCAGAAAAATTTACAAATGAAATAGACAACCTACGAAAGCTCCTTGAAGCCTATACACACAAAAAGGAAACAACTATCGTGGTAATAACTTCAGAAATAATTATCGCGGTAGGGGTAACAACAGAGGTAATTATCAAAATAATGGATATTACCAAAACAATGGTTATAACCAAAATAACGGTTATAACCGAAACTATAATAACCAGACCAACAGTAACTACAGAGGTCGTGGTAATTATAGAGGAAACAACCGTGGTGGAAACAATAATGGATATAACTCCAATAACAACGCCAATGGTAATAACGATACCAATACAAACGCAAACAGACAAAATAACAACAATAATGTCCGACAAGTACAAACAACTTCGGAAAACCAATAAAGACCCTTAAGATAAAAAACCCAGTAAAGAATATGGTTCACACTATCAATCTTAATCTTCTTAAATCTTAATCTTAATTTCACTTAAAAATGAAAACACAAATAAATTATATACATTACTAGTTGATACAGGTGCAGACATCTCTTTAATCAAAGAATCCTCAGACTCATTTAACAATGTTGACTATAAAAATATTACGCAAATATCAGGCGTTGGTGAAGGAACAACAAATTCAAAAGGTTTAGCAGCAATAGAACTTCTATCAGGCAACTATGCCATACCACATAATTTCCATATAGTAACGTCCAACTTTCTTATTCCATGTGATGGAATTTTAGGAATAGATTTCATGAAAAAATACAATTGTCAAATAGATTTAAAACCAGAAAACGATTGGCTCATACTGAGACCAGATAACCTCTATAATCCGATTAATATTCCGATAAATCATACACTCGAAAATAATTCGACAATTTTACGAGCTAGATCTGAAGTCGTCCGAAAAATAACTATAAATTCAGCAACCAGGTATATATTAATACCAAACCACGAAATCCAAAATGGTGTATTCATTGGAAATACCATTGCAGATTCTAAAAACACCTTTGTCCGAATTCTAAATACAACAAATAAAACAGCAATTCTTCAATTAAATACACTTAAAGTCGAACCATTGGATAATTACGATATAATTAAATCCAATAAAAATACAAATAAAGAAGAAATCTTAGAAAAACTTAACAAAAATTTCCCGCCTCAATTTAAAGAAATACTTAAAGAATTATGCACCAAATACACAGATATATTCGGAATAGAAACCGAACCGATATCAACTAATAATTTCTATAAACAAAAAATAAGAATGAAAGATGATGCACCAGTATACATAAAAAACAAGAGAGAACGCTATAGTCGGGTGCCCCGACTATCAGATACCCGTTACTCAGGTTAAGGGAGTGCGAGGGAGATGGAGATAGAAACTTTGATCACGCATAACTTTTTAACGAATGGTCCGATTTGAAAATTTTCTTCTTCATTTCGATAGGTATTGATAAACACAATAAAACTGCATTTTTACTTTTCCGAAATATTTAAATTTTTAAAATCATATATATTGATTGTGGGCGTTAAAAGGGGCGTGGCACCTTTTTGAAACAAACTTGCGCTGCGTAGGAACTCCTAGAATCTGCATGCAAAATGCCAATCTTCTAGCTTTTATAGTTTCCGAGATCTCAGCGTTCATACGGACGGACAGACGGACAGACGGACGGACAGACGGACAGACGGACAGACGGACATGGCTATATCGACTCGGCTAGTGATCCTGATCAAGAATATATATACTTTATAGGCTCGGAAACGCTTCCTTCTAGCTGTTACATACTTTTGCACGAATACAATATACCCTTTTACTCTACGAGTAACGGGTATAATTACAGAATCCCCCACAGTCAAAAAGAAGAAGTAGAAAAACAAGTAGAAAAACTACTTAAAGATAAAATAATAGAACTATCAGTTTCAGAATACAATAGTCCATTACTAATAGTCCCGTAATTGATTAGTAATTGATTACCGCCAAATTAACAAAAAAATTTTATCAGATAAATTTCCACTACCAAGAATAGACGATATTCTTGACCAATTAGGTAGAGCTAAATACTTTTCATGTCTAGATCTAATGTCAGGATTTCATCAAATAGAACTCGAAGATACGTCTAGAAATATAAAGTCCTTTTCCACGAGCAATGGCTCCTATCGTTTTACACGATTACCTTATGGTTTAAAAATAGCGCCAAATTCTTTCCAAAGAATGATGACAATTGCATTTTCAGGTATCGAACCTTCTCTTGTATATGGATGACCTAATTGTCATCGGTTGTTCAGAAAAAAAAAAAAAAATCTTACAAACGTTTTTAATCTATGTAGAAAAAACAATCTTAAACTGCACCCAGAGAAGTGCACATTTTTCAGACACGAAGTGACTTTTCTTGGACACAAGTGTACTGACAAAGGTACTTTACCAGATAGTAAAAAATACGAAGTAATAGAAAAATACCCAGTTGCATTTTGCAATTACTACAGACGTTTTATTAAAAATTTTTTCGATTACTCACGTCACATAACTAGATTATGTAAAAAGAATGTTAAATTTGTATGGACAGATAAATGTCAAAACGCATTCGAATACCTAAAAACCCAATTGATGAAACCCACATTATTGCAATATCCCGATTTTAATAAAGAATTTTGCATAACAACAGATGCAAGCAAACAAGCATGTGGAGCTGTTCTTGCTCAAGATTACAATAACATTCAGCTACCAGTAGCCTATGCATCAAGATCCTTTACGAAAGGGGACAGTAATAAAAATACAACAGAACAAGAGCTAGCAGCTATCCACTGGGCAATTAACCATTTTCGATCATATATTTATGGAAAACATTTCACAGTCAAAACAGACCATAGGCCATTAACCTATCTATTTTCAATGACAAATCCAAGTTCAAAATTAACACGAATGAGATTAGACTTGGAAGAATATGATTTTACTGTGGAATATCTTAAGGGAAAAGACAACCATATAGCCGACGCGCTATCAAGAATATCAACGGATTTAAAAAATATCCAGACAAATAATAAAATTCTGAAAGTCACTACCAGAAATCAAAGTAAACAGAAAAATTCCTGCGCAGGAACAGAAAAAGAAAAAATAAATTTGCCTAGGCATATTCTAAATAAAGCTTCTCAGCCCAACGTATACGAAGTCATTGTTAATGACGAGGTACGAAAAGTAGTGACCTTGCGAATAACTGATTCACTTTGCTTACTAAAGCATGGAAAAAATGTTATAGCAAGAATTGATGTTAGCGATTTGTACACCAAAGAAATTCTCGACTTAGGTCAGTTCTTTCAAAGGCTTGAAAAAGAAGCCGGTATACTTAATATCAGCCAACTCAAAGTGGCTCCGAGCGAAAAGATCTTTGAAACCATTTCAATGGAATCTTTTAAAATTATGGGCAATAAAAAATTATAATCATTAAGAGTAGCGCCGGTGACCCAATTATCAAATAATGATAAAGAGTAAGAAGCATTACTGTTTACATTCCATGATGATCCAATACAAGGAGGTCATACAGGCATAGCTAGGACATTAGCAAAAATAAAACGGCATTATTATTGGAAAAACATGACCAAAGATATAACAAAATATATAAGAAAATGTCCTAAATGCCAAAAAGCAAAGACAACAAAACATACAAAGACCCCATTAACTATCACCGAAACGCCACAAACGGCTTTCGACAGTGTAATTGTGGATACGATCGGTCCACTACCTAAATCTGAACAAGGAAATGAATACATAGTAACGCTAATTTGCGATTTAACTAAGTACCTTGTAGCAATACCAATCAGGAACAAAAGTGCAAAAACAGTAGCAAAAGCTATATTCGAAGATTTTATTCTGAAGTACGGTCCAATGAAGACGTTCATTACGGACTTGGGAACAGAATACAAAAATTCGATAATTGAAGATTTATGTAAAAACTTAAAAATCAAAAACATAATTTCAACAGCACATCATCACCAGACTGTAGGAACCGTGGAGCGAAGCCACAGAACATTTAATGAGTTCATCCGCTCATACATCTCAGTTGATAAAACAGATTGGGATGTATGGTTGCAATATTTCGTATACTGTTTCAACACAACACCCTCTATGGCACATGACTATTGTCCATACGAGTTAGTTTTTGGTAAAACATCTAATTTAGCCAAACACTTCAATAGTATAGATAATATAAAACCATTATATAACACAGATGATTACGCTAAAGAATCTAAGTTTAGACTAGAACAAGCATTTAAGAGAGCTAGATTAATGCTAGAATGCCATAAACACAAACCAAAACTTAACTATGACAGAAATATTTTGAACTTTGATTTAAAAATCGGAGACCAAGTTTTACTAAAAAATGAAACAGGGCACAAGCTAGACTATAAATACACTGGATCATATAAGGTAGAAAGTATAGAAGAAAGAGAAAACATAGTAATTTCAAATAACAAAAATAAGAAGCAAACAGTTCATAAGGATAGGTTAAAAATTTTTATTTCATAATCACTTTAATTCTCTTATATATATATCACGTATGACCATACACAATAAGAACCATACACAAAAAAACCATAATTAGATTGAAAAAAAAAAAAAATAAAATAAATAAATTATATATAAATATCACTTTTGATTCAAAACAATACTTTCTGATTCAAAACAATTTATAATAAATTAAACTACATATAAAAAAAAAAAAAAAAAAAATATTTTCATTTATATTAAATATACACCTAGAAAATAACTCCATATAATTACGTTATTTTTCAAAAGGAGGGAGAAGTAGTATGTTCACATATCGAATGCACACTGTACTCAGTGTTACGCATCGATTTAAGTACAGACACCTTATTTGACATTTTGCATTTGGCCACAATAACAAAACACAAATATATAAATCTAGCAGTTCCCGAGTGCCCGGTTATATGATCGCCCTCGAATGCGAGGGAACTGCAGTGTAAGCATATTTGATATGTGCGACCGCTCCGACGGCCAAGTGAACTTAGTATCTCTCTCTCTCTCATATATAAAGACAATTATACATAAGCGTCGACCGCCGCTCTGCCGGCGTCTCTGCCGACATAGCCGGCCGATCTTAGCTTTATGCAAACATGTAATAGAATTAAGAAATCAGAAATGAAAATAAAAAGCTTGGGAGCGTACCTCTGAGTCGCTCCCAATTCAACAACAATTTTTTAACAAAGGAAACATAACACAGTGCCCCGCTAAACCAAACGATACCGTGTTTTCGCTAAAAAATAGTTAAAAGCATACTAAATGTTTAAAAAATATGACGGCTTTAATTTTTAACTTTTTACTTTTTTTAATACCCGATTAAAGAGTAGGCGTCTTATCCAGCAGACGCTTGCATATATATATCTCCATCTCTTTTCCACCCCCTGAATTTGCTTTATGATTATCATTTTTTTCTTCGAAATACCATTACAAAAAATAATTAAAGTTGGTATAACTATATTTTCGCAATCCAATACCAAATAGTAATTTCTTGAATATGTTCAAAAAAAATACACTCAAAAGAATGAAATATACATATGCAAAAGCCCACACAGAAATACACACATGTATTCGATCCACCAAGGGAATTCATTAATCTCTATATATAAAGCTATCAGTAAGAAAACTGGGAATTAGCGCACAGCCAAAACCACTGGCTAACAATATTTATATGCATTTTTATTACATTCTAATAACTTTAAACTGATTTGCTAAGATTTATTGGGGCTCCCCAAAAGGCCCCAATCGCTTCCACTTGGAAAAAAGGTAAATTTTCCTTTCAAAAATTCTGGACGCTAAACCGTTTAACATAATTATACATAAGCGTCGACCGCCGCTCTGCCGGCGTCTCTGCCGACATAGCCGGCCGATCTTAGCTTTATGCAAACATGTAATAGAATTAAGAAATCAGAATTGAAAATAAAAAGCTTGGGAGCGTACCTCTGAGTCGCTCCCAATTCAACAACAATTTTTTAACAAAGCCTCATAAAGGAAACATAACACATGGCGACCGTGACTAAGGTTGTAATCGATAAAAACAAAAAACATATATGTAATTTAATGTGAAAAATGTGCGTGTGAGTGCGAGTGAAATAAATAAAACGCACAAAAAGAATTTGAAAAATGCGAAAACAGTGCAAATATAATAAAGACAGCACAAAAAAATTATAACAAGAAACAACCAAATTTACGAGAGACACAAATATTTTGGAGCAACCAACAACTAAAACAACCAACGACACCTGTGCGATGACCGAAACCGGTACCGCCTGAGCCCAGAGGCCCCGGACAACGAAAATTCGACAAGTGTGGAAGAAATGGCAAATCCTTCTACACCAACGCTGGAAATATATGAGTGCGGAAGGCATCCGCCTTCTTCACCTTCGTGGGCGGCACCTGCTCCTATTGAGCAAAGGGATGCACAGAGACTAGAAGTGTATCCCAACGATAGATGAAATAGCCTGTGCAGCCAGCACCGGTCCCGTTCGACGCGCCAAGCCGGACCACGGAAAAGTGAACCGACAGCGCTTCCAAGAGCGCCCAACATTACTTTTTTTTTATATAAATTTAAGCATCTGCGATGCAAAAATAATATTAATAATATTGTACAGACCAGGCAGACCCGTTTAAAAAAACATAAATAAAAATCATTAAAAAAAAAAAAGAAAATTATTAAAATGAATACAACAGAGTGCCTTACAGTTACATTGGCTAACGAGCCAAATTTTGAGAATAGGGTATTAGCCTTAATTAGGAACAGAGCAGAGCCTCTATTAATTGCAGATTTTGAGTACGAATATATATATATATATATATATTATATATATATATATATATATATATATACAAGTAAAGATAAAAAAAATGATGACTAAAAATTAAATATGGAATGGGAGCAATTAATACTCCATATCCGAGAATTAAAAGAAACATTTGAAAAGTCTTACAAATGTGTAAGCCAAAAAAGGCAAACACAAAAAGAAACAGTAGATAATAAACATGCAAAAATTCTTGTAGACTCTTACAATCAGGTAAGAACCCTAGTGCATGAAAATAGGGAAATAATTAACAAGACAAACTTATCAAAATTATCCAAAATATTGATAAGGTTGCAGGCAAACCTAATAACTGTCAAGGATAAGTATGATTTAAAAATATATATCCCGACAATTTTCAATACGCCTTTAACATTAGACCAACAAAAAGCCCTAGCAGAAGAAGAAGATTCAGATACAAGCAAAGATATCGAAATAAATGAAAAATATCTACACGATCTCTCAATCCCTGCATTTATTACAGCAGAAGAGTCAGAAACAGAAGAAGACGAAAATATAGATTAAGATACAAATATAGTAGAAACAAAAGAAAACATAATGACAGATCCAGCTGCCCAACGGGCATATGTTAAAGAAATATCAAGTGCCATTCCGGAATTTAACGGACAAAAAATACACTTGCAAAGATTTGTAACAGCTTTGAAGCTGGTTGACCTGACAAAGGGAACGTTTGAATATTTGGCTGTAGAAGTCGTCAAATCAAAAATTGTAGGATCTACACTATATAAGGTTCAAAATGAACTAACGATAAAATCAATAATCCAAAAACTGCAAGACACTATTGTCGGTGAAATATCTGACGTTGTCAAAGCCAAAATGGCTAAAACAAGCCAAAAAGGCAAAACAGCAGAAAAATTTACAAATGAAATAGACAACCTACGAAAGCTCCTTGAAGCCTATACACACAAAAAGGAAACAACTATCGTGGTAATAACTTCAGAAATAATTATCGCGGTAGGGTTAACAACAGAGGTAATTATCAAAATAATGGATATTACCAAAACAATGGTTATAACCAAAATAACGGTTATAACCGAAACTATAATAACCAGACCAACAGTAACTACAGAGGTCGTGGTAATTATAGAGGAAACAACGGTGGTGGAAACAATAATGGATATAACTCCAATAACAACGCCAATGGTAATAACGATACCAATACAAACGCAAACAGACAAAATAACAACAATAATGTCCGACAAGTACAAACAACTTCGGAAAACCAATAAAGACCCTTAAGATAAAAACCCAGTAAAGAATATGGTTCACACTATCAATCTTAATCTTCTTAAATCTTAATCTTAATTTCACTTAAAAATGAAAACACAAATAAATTATATACATTACTAGTTGATACAGGTGCAGACATCTCTTTAATCAAAGAATCCTCAGACTCATTTAACAATGTTGACTATAAAAATATTACGCAAATATCAGGCGTTGGTGAAGGAACAACAAATTCAAAAGGTTTAGCAGCAATAGAACTTCTATCAGGCAACTATGCCATACCACATAATTTCCATATAGTAACGTCCAACTTTCTTATTCCATGTGATGGAATTTTAGGAATAGATTTCATGAAAAAATACAATTGTCAAATAGATTTAAAACCAGAAAACGATTGGCTCATACTGAGACCAGATAACCTCTATAATCCGATTAATATTCCGATAAATCATACACTCGAAAATAATTCGACAATTTTACGAGCTAGATCTGAAGTCGTCCGAAAAATAACTATAAATTCAGCAACCAGGTATATATTAATACCAAACCACGAAATCCAAAATGGTGTATTCATTGGAAATACCATTGCAGATTCTAAAAACACCTTTGTCCGAATTCTAAATACAACAAATAAAACAGCAATTCTTCAATTAAATACACTTAAAGTCGAACCATTGGATAATTACGATATAATTAAATCCAATAAAAATACAAATAAAGAAGAAATCTTAGAAAAACTTAACAAAAATTTCCCGCCTCAATTTAAAGAAATACTTAAAGAATTATGCACCAAATACACAGATATATTCGGAATAGAAACCGAACCGATATCAACTAATAATTTCTATAAACAAAAAATAAGAATGAAAGATGATGAACCAGTATACATAAAAAACAAGAGAGAACGCTATAGTCGGGTGCCCCGACTATCAGATACCCGTTACTCAGGTTAAGGGAGTGCGAGGGAGATGGAGATAGAAACTTTGATCACGCATAACTTTTTAACGAATGGTCCGATTTGAAAATTTTCTTCTTCATTTCGATAGGTATTGATAAACACAATAAAACTGCATTTTTACTTTTCCGAAATATTTAAATTTTTAAAATCATATATATTGATTGTGGGCGTGGCACCTTTTTGAAACAAACTTGCGCTGCGTAGGAACTCCTAGAATCTGCATGCAAAATGCCAATCTTCTAGCTTTTATAGTTTCCGAGATCTCAGCGTTCATACGGACGGACAGACGGAAAGACGGACGGACAGACGGACAGACGGACGGACAGACGGACAGACGGACATGGCTATATCGACTCGGCTAGTGATCCTGATCAAGAATATATATACTTTATAGGCTCGGAAACGCTTCCTTCTAGCTGTTACATACTTTTGCACGAATACAGTATACCCTTTTACTCTACGAGTAACGGGTATAATTACAGAATCCCCCACAGTCAAAAAGAAGAAGTAGAAAAACAAGTAGAAAAACTACTTAAAGATAAAATAATAGAACCATCAGTTTCAGAATACAATAGTCCATTACTAATAGTCCCGAAAAAATCATTACCAAATTGCGATACAATAAGATGGCGTTTAGTAATTGATTACCGCCAAATTAACAAAAAAATTTTATCAGATAAATTTCCACTACCAAGAATAGACGATATTCTTGACCAATTAGGTAGAGCTAAATACTTTTCATGTCTAGATCTAATGTCAGGATTTCATCAAATAGAACTCGAAGATACGTCTAGAAATATAAAGTCCTTTTCCACGAGCAATGGCTCCTATCGTTTTACACGATTACCTTATGGTTTAAAAATAGCGCCAAATTCTTTGCAAAGAATGATGACAATTGCATTTTCAGGTATCGAACCTTCTCAGCCATTCTTGTATATGGATGACCTAATTGTCATCGGTTGTTCAGAAAAAAAAAAAAAATCTTACAAACGTTTTTAATCTATGTAGAAAAAACAATCTTAAACTGCACCCAGAGAAGTGCACATTTTTCAGACACGAAGTGACTTTTCTTGGACACAAGTGTACTGACAAAGGTACTTTACCAGATAGTAAAAAATACGAAGTAATAGAAAAATACCCAGTCCCAACGGACGCAGACAGCGCTAGGAGATTCGTTGCATTTTGCAATTACTACAGACGTTTTATTAAAAAATTTTTCGATTACTCACGTCACATAACTAGATTATGTAAAAAGAATGTTAAATTTGTATGGACAGATAAATGTCAAAACGCATTCGAATACCTAAAAACCCAATTGATGAAACCCACATTATTGCAATATCCCGATTTTAATAAAGAATTTTGCATAACAACAGATGCAAGCAAACAACCATGTGGAGCTGTTCTTGCTCAAGATTACAATAACATTCAGCTACCAGTAGCCTATGCATCAAGATCCTTTACGAAAGGGGACAGTAATAAAAATACAACAGAACAAGAGCTAGCAGCTATCCACTGGGCAATTAACCATTTTCGATCATATATTTATGGAAAACATTTCACAGTCAAAACAGACCATAGGCCATTAACCTATCTATTTTCAATGACAAATCCAAGTTCAAAATTAACACGAATGAGATTAGACTTGGAAGAATATGATTTTACTGTGGAATATCTTAAGGGAAAAGACAACCATATAGCCGACGCGCTATCAAGAATATCAACGGATTTAAAAAATATCCAGACAAATAATAAAATTCTGAAAGTCACTACCAGAAATCAAAGTAAACAGAAAAATTCCTGCGCAGGAACAGAAAAAGAAAAATAAATTTGCCTAGGCATATTCTAAATAAAGCTTCTCAGCCCAACGTATACGAAGTCATTGTTAATGACGAGGTAACGAAAAGTAGTGACCTTGCGAATAACTGATTCACTTTGCTTACTAAAGCATGGAAAAAATGTTATAGCAAGAATTGATGTTAGCGATTTGTACACCAAAGAAATTCTCGACTTAGGTCAGTTCTTTCAAAGGCTTGAAAAAAAAGCCGGTATACTTAATATCAGCCAACTCAAAGTGGCACCGAGCGAAAAGATCTTTGAAACCATTTCAATGGAATCTTTTAAAATTATGGGCAATAAAAAATTATAATCATTAAGAGTAGCGCCGGTGACCCAATTATCAAATAATGATAAAGAGTAAGAAGCATTACTGTTTACATTCCATGATGATCCAATACAAGGAGGTCATACAGGCATAGCTAGGACATTAGCAAAAATAAAAAGGCATTATTATTGGAAAAACATGACCAAAGATATAACAAAATATATAAGAAAATGTCCTAAATGCCAAAAAGCAAAGACAACAAAACATACAAAGACCCCATTAACTATCACCGAAACGCCACAAACGGCTTTCGACAGTGTAATTGTGGATACGATCGGTCCACTACCTAAATCTGAACAAGGAAATGAATACATAGTAACGCTAATTTGCGATTTAACTAAGTACCTTGTAGCAATACCAATCAGGAACAAAAGTGCAAAAACAGTAGCAAAAGCTATATTCGAAGATTTTATTCTGAAGTACGGTCCAATGAAGACGTTCATTACGGACTTGGGAACAGAATACAAAAATTCGATAATTGAAGATTTATGTAAAAACTTAAAAATCAAAAACATAACTTCAACAGCACATCATCACCAGACTGTAGGAACCGTGGAGCGAAGCCACAGAACATTTAATGAGTTCATCCGCTCATACATCTCAGTTGATAAAACAGATTGGGATGTATGGTTGCAATATTTCGTATACTGTTTCAACACAACACCCTCTATGGCACATGACTATTGTCCATACGAGTTAGTTTTTGGTAAAACATCTAATTTAGCCAAACACTTCAATAGTATAGATAATATAAAACCATTATATAACACAGATGATTACGCTAAAGAATCTAAGTTTAGACTAGAACAAGCATTTAAGAGAGCTAGATTAATGCTAGAATGCCATAAACACAAACCAAAACTTAACTATGACAGAAATATTTTACTAAAAAATGAAACAGGGCACAAGCTAGACTATAAATACACTGGATCATATAAGGTAGAAAGTATAGAAGAAAGAGAAAACATAGTAATTTCAAATAACAAAAATAAGAAGCAAACAGTTCATAAGGATAGGTTAAAAATTTTTATTTCATAATCACTTTAATTCTCTTATATATATATCACGTATGACCATACACAATAAGAACCATACACAAAAAAACCATAATTAGATTGAAAAAAAAAAAAAAATAAAATAAATAAATTATATATAAATATCACTTTTGATTCAAAACAATACTTTCTGATTCAAAACAATTTATAATAAATTAAACTACATATAAAAAAAAAAAAAAAAAAAATATTTTCATTTATATTAAATATACACCTAGAAAATAACTCCATATAATTACGTTATTTTTCAAAAGGAGGGAGAAGTAGTATGTTCACATATCGAATGCACACTGTACTCAGTGTTACGCATCGATTTAAGTACAGACACCTTATTTGGCATTTTGCATTTGGCCACAATAACAAAACACAAATATATAAATCTAGCAGTTCCCGAGTGCCCGGTTATATGATCGCCCTCGAATGCGAGGGAACTGCAGTGTAAGCATATTTGATATGTGCGACCGCTCCGACGGCCAAGTGAACTTAGTATCTCTCTCTCTCATATATAAAGACAATTATACATAAGCGTCGACCGCCGCTCTGCCGGCGTCTCTGCCGACATAGCCGGCCGATCTTAGCTTTATGCAAACATGTAATAGAATTAAGAAATCAGAAATGAAAATAAAAAGCTTGGGAGCGTACCTCTGAGTCGCTCCCAATTCAACAACAATTTTTTAACAAAGGAAACATAACACAGTGCCCCGCTAAACCAATCGATACCGTGTTTTCGCTAAAAAATAGTTAAAAGCATAATAAATGTTTAAAAAATATGACGGCTTTAATTTTTAACTTTTTACTTTTTTTAATACCCGATTAAAGAGTAGGCGTCTTATCCAGCAGACGCTTGCATATATATATCTCCATCTCTTTTCCACCCCCTGAATTTGCTTTATGATTATCATTTTTTTCTTCGAAATACCATTACAAAAAATAATTAAAGTTGGTATAACTATATTTTCGCAATCCAATACCAAATAGTAATTTCTTGAATATGTTCAAAAAAAATACACTCAAAAGAATGAAATATACATATGCAAAAGCCCACACAGAAATACACACATGTATTCGATCCACCAAGGGAATTCATTAATCTCTATATATAAAGCTATCAGTAAGAAAACTGGGAATCAACGCACAGCCAAAACCACTGGTTAACAATATTTATATGCATTTTTATTACATTCTAATAACTTTAAACTGATTTGCTAAGATTTATTGGGGCTCCCCAAAAGGCCCCAATCGCTTCCACTTGGAAAAAAGGTAAATTTTCCTTTCAAAAATTCTGGACGCTAAACCGTTTAACCAATCGAATCCGTGTTTTCGCCCAAAAATAGTTTAAGACATTATAAATGTTTAAAAATATTGACCGCTTAGATTTAAGGCTTTTTACTATTTTTAACACCCGTTCTAAAATTACAATTTAGCCAAAAATATCTTCAAATGTCGAAAAATGGCGCTTCTAAACTGAGTATCAAAAATTCATTCGGTAAAGTTTTTCCTTAAGCTTTAACGATTCATTTGATGGTTCTAGCTATCTTCTAAACAAAGAAACTAAGCAAAAAGTCGATCTATTATCGAATTTATGTGCTCTTTACAGTTATTGCTGCCAGAATACTCAAAAGACGTTTTTTTGGCGAAAATCTATTTGGCCCGGTTTTTGATAGTGTAGTAAAAATATACCATTCAAATTGTTTTTTGCGGTGTTTATTTTTACAGTGTTTTGCCACGCGCTGTTAGGAAACATAAGAGCGGGAGATCGCAGAAGATAGAGAGAGAGGGAAGAGTGTAGCAAGTGCGCAAAAGAAGAAGTTAACGGGGAAACTAATGTGGTCAGAGTCGTATCAAGAAAATTTCTTTGCATAACCGTGTATTTTGGTGTATAAACGTATGTGCGCAATAATATTATTAGTTTAGTTCGCCTTTCTCGGAATTTTAATTTTTTTCTATAGAATGTGCAAATTTGTTGATATCTCTGATGTGAGTTATGCCAGTTAGTTTCGTTTTTTACTATTCTTAATTAGTAAAGTCATAAATGATTTACATTTAAATGAATATTTGGTTAATTATTAATTATGCGCAGTTGTGATATACCAATTAGCATAATTGCATTTTGTACATATATAAATGCGTTTTTGTAGTTTTTAATCTTATTATTCGATATAAACATTGCATAAATTGCACTATTTAAACAATATTGTCTTAATATTTAACAGCTTCCTGTATGGAGACAGGTATAATGCAAACATAAGACATCGCAAGCGAAGCTGCGGGCACCCTGCTGGTAGAACATAAAGAAACAGAATGCAAAACAAACCTTTAAAAAAGTGTTTCTATAATGTTTGGTCTATGTTAAGGTAATGGTTTTTCATCGAGCTTTGTTGGAAGAGCTAAATCATTCTTTTTCATGGGCAACTTTTGTGTGTAAGAAGAATCCTGCAGTGCATTTCCCATTTTATGAAATGATCGGCTTTCCATAAGCAGAGAGCAGGGTGTTACGTCTAGGAATGAGTAAATATTTGTTAATGTTAACGTTATTTCAATTTTGCTGTAGTTGCCCACTAATGTAAAGCGATAGGTCAAGTATCGAGAAATAGTCAACAAAGATCAAAATGGCAGGTCAGAATTGAAGCCAAACTCATCTTAAACGCACTGTTACACATATTTAGGCCACTATTCTGAGCCTATGCCCAAACGCAATAATAAAGTTAAAAAGTAAACCGGGTTAGGCATACTTTTTGTCGTAGAAAGAGATCAGATGAAAGCCGAAAACGGAAGCTAAGTGACACTGGTTGCAATAGCAACACAAGTCACGAATCAAACAATTCGCAAGATCACGAATTGGGCACTGGGACAAGAAGCTACGAGATTCTTAGCAAAGTCCAGAAGTGGGACAGCTGACATTAAAGGGGAAACGCTGTTCCGCTGTCATTATTGCCATGACCCAAAAGCAAAAACACCGGTGTGAACGCCTCAACTTTATATCTGAATTTAGACGGTCAAATCGCTCGGTTACTCGGTTTATTCTACTGAAATAAGTAATCGCAAAAACAAAATAGTCATAGAAATTTCATTGCAAACATTATCACAGACAATTAAATCAAACACTGAAAAACAGAGGGCACCAGTTAAATATTCGTGATGTGCAACAAAGCGACATCGCTGCAGCCGAAAATTCCCGCCGACGCCGCTGAAACAGAGAGTTCCCGTCTGACGTCACAACCTTTATTTTTCTTTTTTTTAAGCGCGTATAGTACAAGAGAATTTGATTAACAACGTGGCGAATTTTAGGTAAACATCGGATATCCCTCACACTCAGTGTGTACAAGTACAGGGCAGTAATGCGATTTCACGAGCCTGGATTCAGAGAAGGATTTTGAACCTGAAAGGCAAATTAATAAAAACGAGGACGGAATACCCTTTAATACCCTTGCCGACCTTGCCGAAATTGCTAAAACTAAAAAAGTAGCGAAAAGAATAAGGTTTACATAAATAAACTAGATTTGCATAGTTTCATATCAATTGATTTTATACTGCAAAAATGTCATATAAAAATGGGATATTTTCGCAGCCTTTAACAATTTTTCCTACGAAAGTTATAAGATATAGACGTCCGATCGGCAAGCGCTTTTACACTGACCAAGACAGCATAGGTAAATAAGACTTGGAAAAATGTATGTCAATAGCTTACACACTGCGAGAATATTCTGAAAATCATCAAATTTGGACTGATTTCACCCCTTTGTTCCTATGGGAGCTATAGGATATAGACGTCCGATCGGCACGCGCTTTCACTCTGATCAAGGTATGCATAAAAAATACGATTTGTAAAGACTCATGTCAATAGCTTATATACTGCGCGAAATAGCCTAAAAATCACCTCGCAAACGGTATTGAAACAGACTCCCCTATTGATCCTGATCAAGAATATATAAACGTCTCCTTCACTGCGTTACAAACTTCTGACCAAAACAAGAGAGAACGCTATAGTCGGGTGCCCCGACTATCAGATACCCGTTACTCAGGTAAAGGGAGTGCGAGGGAGATGGAGATAGAAACTTTGATCACGCATAACTTTTTAACGAATGCACTGTGGTTCCGCCAGAGGCCAAAAATCAAAAAAGTGAATTGAAAAAAATTGAAAGCAAATTTTCTCTAAAATGTCCAAACTTCTTGATGGCAAACCGGTTTTGTCTGGAAATCTAACGGGACTTTATAAAAATAGAATGTAAAGCGTGATCATGTGTACATTCTTGCAGCGCATCTGTACTTATCAAGAATTTTAACAAAACAAAATTGCGCTTCAAAGTGGTCAAACGTTTGATAGAGTGATCCGATTTTCATCATTCAAAATGCATTTTGAAGTTGAAGGTATTTACTTTAAATGTATATATTAAGAATTAAATAAATCCAACAAATTTTTTAGTGAAACTAACAAAATCGATTTAATATTTTTTGTGTATTTTGTGAACGTCTTTTTTATGTTTACCTAAAGTTTTAGTTGTGTTCTCCCCCGATTCCCCCATAGATATTATATTCATTGCATTAATCAGAGTTTTCACTTAATAAAAGTGTTTAAGTCAGCTGCAGAAACTTGCAGATGTGTGTGAAACAATCAATAATCTAACGCATATTTTTATTTCTTCAAGGTCAAACTTGTCCAGCAGAGCCCCTGTGTTTGTTTTGTGTGTTTGTCGTCGTCTTTACTTGTGGTTTACATTGTGTATAAAAACTTCGTAATATTTAAAAATTTTTGTTTTTAACTTTTAATTTCATAGGCAACATAAGTCAGTGTGTGTTGGCACGCCTACATATTTTTAATATACATATAAATACAGACATATTGAATTATTTGCTTTTACGGTCCGACCCATATATTACTGGGCAGAGAAATATTGAAAAAAGGACAATTTAAAATTATTTCCTTCAGTTAATAGCTTGCTTGATGAGACATCCTAAAATTTTTGTATAATTTTGAAGTTACAGCCATTGTAAATTTTTTTAGTTTTTAAATGGCTCATAAATTGTTATTGTTTAATTATTTGTTAAATTTTATTATTTGGGGTTCATTGGTTGGCGGATTTTTTCAACTACAAACACTATTTACGAAGCTTGGTAAAACTTTCGGCACTCTTATGCCATTAAAAGCATTTTTGGCCGCGCTTCCATACAAGCGGAACCACAGTGGAATGGTCCGATTTGAAAAATTTCTTCTACATTTCGATAGGTATTGATAAACACAATAAAACTGCATTTTTACTTTTCCGAAATATTTAAATTTTTAAAATCCTATATAAGCGATTGTGGGCGTTAAAGGGGGCGTGGCACCATTTTGAAACAAACTTGCGCTGCGTAGGAACTTCTTAAATCTACATGCAAAATGCCAGTCTTCTAGCTTTCATAGTTTCCGAGATCTCAGCGTTCATACGGACAGACAGACAGACAGACGGACAGACGGACAGACAGACATGGCTATATCAACTCAGGAGGTGATCCTGATCAAGAATATATATACTTTATAGGGTCGGAAACGCTTCCTTCTAGCTGTTACATACTTTTGCACGAATACAATATACACTTTTACTCTACGAGTAACGGGTATAATTATAATACTCTCTGCAAGGGTATAAAAGGACTAAAATTTCCAAAGTCTGGAAGTATTTCAAAAGGTCTGGCGACAAAAATCTTGCAAAAAGCCTAGACTGCGGCAAAAAATATAAAACAAGTGGAAATACGTCGAACTTACATGACCAGTTGAAAAGATTTCATCCTAGCTTGGAAGGTAGTAAACCAGATTCTAGCTCTCCAGCTACCGTTGTGGATACTGACAACATTGCATCTACAAGCAGCAGCTGTATGAATCGAACTCAAAGCCAGCGACATCGACAAAGCCGTAAGTTAGATGATTGCTAAGGATGTACAGCCGTATAATATAGGTGAAAATAAAGTATATATACAAATTCGTATTCTAGGTGAATCAAACTGACTTTCCGTTACTTGTTCGAGGAATACTTGTGTATTCCTGGAACAGGTATAATGCAAACATAAGACATCGCAAGCGAAGCTGCGGGCACCCTGCTGGTAGAACATAAAGAAACAGAATGCAAAACAAACCTTTAAAAAAGTGTTTCTATAATGTTTGGTCTATGTTAAGGTAATGGTTTTTCATCGAGCTTTGTTGGAAGAGCTAAATCATTCTTTTTCATGGGCAACTTTTGTGTGTAAGAAGAATCCTGCAGTGCATTTCCCATTTTATGAAATGATCGGCTTTCCATAAGCAGAGAGCAGGGTGTTACGTCTAGGAATGAGTAAATATTTGTGAATGTTAACGTTATTTCAATTTTGCTGTAGTTGCCCACTAATGTAAAGCGATAGGTCAAGTATCGAGAAATAGTCAACAAAGATCAAAATGGCAGGTCAGAATTGAAGCCAAACTCATCTTAAACGCACTGTTACACATATTTAGGCCACTATTCTGAGCCTATGCCCAAACGCAATAATAAAGTTAAAAAGTAAACTGGGTTAGGCATACTTTTTGTCGTAGAAAGAGATCAGATGAAAGCCGAAAACGGAAGCTAAGTGACACTGGTTGCAATAGCAACACAAGTCACGAATCAAACAATTCGCAAGATCACGAATTGGGCACTGGGACAAGAAGCTACGAGATTCTTAGCAAAGTCCAGAAGTGGGACAGCTGACATTAAAGGGGAAACGCTGTTCCGCTGTCATTATTGCCATGACCCAAAAGCAAAAACACCGGTGTGAACGCCTCAACTTTATATCTGAATTTAGACGGTATCTGATTCTTGACAAGCGTCGATTACATCAAATCGCTCGGTTACTCGGTTTATTCTACTGAAATAAGTAATCGCAAAAACAAAATAGTCATAGAAATTTCATTGCAAACATTATCACAGACAATTAAATCAAACACTGAAAAACAGAGGGCACCAGTTAAATATTCGTGATGTGCAACAAAGCGACATCGCTGCAGCCGAAAATTCCCGCCGACGCCGCTGAAACAGAGAGTTCCCGTCTGACGTCACAACCTTTATTTTTCTTTTTTTTAAGCGCGTATAGTACAAGAGAATTTGATTAACAACGTGGCGAATTTTAGGTAAACATCGGATATCCCTCACACTCAGTGTGTACAAGTACAGGGCAGTAATGCGATTTCACGAGCCTGGATTCAGAGAAGGATTTTGAACCTGAAAGGCAAATTAATAAAAACGAGGACGGAATACCCTTTAATACCCTTGCCGACCTTGCCGAAATTGCTAAAACCAATTGATTTTATACTGCAAAAATGTCATATAAAAATGGGATATTTTCGCAGCCTTTAACAATTTTTCCTACGAAAGTTATAAGATATAGACGTCCGATCGGCAAGCGCTTTTACACTGTCCAAGACAGCATAGGTAAATAAGACTTGGAAAAATGTATGTCAATAGCTTACACACTGCGAGAATATTCTGAAAATCATCAAATTTGGACTGATTTCACCCCTTTGTTCCTATGGGAGCTATAGGATATAGACGTCCGATCGGCACGCGCTTTCACTCTGATCAAGGTATGCATAAAAAATACGATTTGTAAAGACTCATGTCAATAGCTTATATACTGCGCGAAATAGCCTAAAAATCACCTCGCAAACGGTATTGAAACAGACTCCCCTATTGATCCTGATCAAGAATATATAAACGTCTCCTTCACTGCGTTACAAACTTCTGACCAAAACAAGAGAGAACGCTATAGTCGGGTGCCCCGACTATCAGATACCCGTTACTCAGGTAAAGGGAGTGCGAGGGAGATGGAGATAGAAACTTTGATCACGCATAACTTTTTAACGAATGCACTGTGGTTCCGCCAGAGGCCAAAAATCAAAAAAAGTGAATTGAAAAAAATTGAAAGCAAATTTTCTCTAAAATGTCCAAACTTCTTGATGGCAAACCGGTTTTGTCTGGAAATCTAACGGGACTTTATAAAAATAGAATGTAAAGCGTGATCATGTGTACATTCTTGCAGCGCATCTGTACTTATCAAGAATTTTAACAAAACAAAATTGCGCTTCAAAGTGGTCAAACGTTTGATAGAGTGATCCGATTTTCATCATTCAAAATGCATTTTGAAGTTGAAGGTATTTACTTTAAATGTATATATTAAGAATTAAATAAATCCAACAAATTTTTTAGTGAAACTAACAAAATCGATTTAATATTTTTTGTGTATTTTGTGAACGTCTTTTTTATGTTTACCTAAAGTTTTAGTTGTGTTCTCCCCCGATTCCCCCATAGATATTATATTCATTGCATTAATCAGAGTTTTCACTTAATAAAAGTGTTTAAGTCAGCTGCAGAAACTTGCAGATGTGTGTGAAACAATCAATAATCTAACGCATATTTTTATTTCTTCAAGGTCAAACTTGTCCAGCAGAGCCCCTGTGTTTGTTTTGTGTGTTTGTCGTCGTCTTTACTTGTGGTTTACATTGTGTATAAAAACTTCGTAATATTTAAAAATTTTTGTTTTTAACTTTTAATTTCATAGGCAACATAAGTCAGTGTGTGTTGGCACGCCTACATATTTTTAATATACATATAAATACAGACATATTGAATTATTTGCTTTTACGGTCCGACCCATATATTACTGGGCAGAGAAATATTGAAAAAGGACAATTTAAAATTATTTCCTTCAGTTAATAGCTTGCTTGATGAGACATCCTAAAATTTTTGTATAATTTTGAAGTTACAGCCATTGTAAATTTTTTTAGTTTTTAAATGGCTCATAAATTGTTATTGTTTAATTATTTGTTAAATTTTATTATTTGGGGTTCATTGGTTGGCGGATTTTTTCAACTACAAACACTATTTACGAAGCTTGGTAAAACTTTCAGCACTCTTATGCCATTAAAAGCATTTTTGGCCGCGCTTCCATACAAGCGGAACCACAGTGGAATGGTCCGATTTGAAAAATTTCTTCTACATTTCGATAGGTATTGATAAACACAATAAAACTGCATTTTTACTTTTCCGAAATATTTAAATTTTTAAAATCCTATATAAGCGATTGTGGGCGTTAAAGGGGGCGTGGCACCATTTTGAAACAAACTTGCGCTGCGTAGGAACTTCTTAAATCTACATGCAAAATGCCAATCTTCTAGCTTTCATAGTTTCCGAGATCTCAGCGTTCATACGGACAGACAGACAGACAGACGGACAGACGGACAGACGGACATGGCTATATCAACTCAGGAGGTGATCCTGATCAAGAATATATATACTTTATAGGGTCGGAAACGCTTCCTTCTAGCTGTTACATACTTTTGCACGAATACAATATACACTTTTACTCTACGAGTAACGGGTATAATTATAATACTCTCTGCAAGGGTATAAAAGGACTAAAATTTCCAAAGTCTGGAAGTATTTCAAAAGGTCTGGCGACAAAAATCTTGCAAAAAGCCTAGACTGCGGCAAAAAATATAAAACAAGTGGAAATACGTCGAACTTACATGACCAGTTGAAAAGATTTCATCCTAGCTTGGAAGGTAGTAAACCAGATTCTAGCTCTCCAGCTACCGTTGTGGATACTGACAACATTGCATCTACAAGCAGCAGCTGTATGAATCGAACTCAAAGCCAGCGACATCGACAAAGCCGTAAGTTAGATGATTGCTAAGGATGTACAGCCGTATAATATAGGTGAAAATAAAGTATATATACAAATTCGTATTCTAGGTGAATCAAACTGACTTTCCGTTACTTGTTCGAGGAATACTTGTGTATTCCTGGAACATCTGTGGATTCGGAAAGAGTTTTCAGTAAGGCGGGGCAATTCGCTTCAGGCTCAAGGAGGAGAATATTAATATGCTTTTGTTTTTAACTCAACATTTTTAGATTAAATAAACAATTGCGTACAAAAACATTTGTATTTATGTGGGGCGATATTATCGACGACTATCGAATGACTATCGACGACAATCGATTGTTCAAAATATACCATCGTCAAAATCGATGGCACACACTATCGATAGTTCTCCACCTCTATAGGGAATGATTCAGGAATAAACGCTCCTGGTTTATATATAACTCTTGTGAACATTCAAATGGACATATACCATTTTCTTAGATTAATGCGTATTTTTATTTAACGTTACCTTTAACTTACACTTATCTATTATTTTTGATTCCCCTTTTCTAGTTAGTTAAATTTTTTTCATGTTAGAGAGGCTGCAAATAAGGAAACATCTACATTTCTTGAGTTGATACTTCAAACTGATTTTATTTTCAATAAGTCCTACCATTGGTAGCTAACATAAAAGTCGTATTCTATTCCTATCGCTAGACCAACGGCGTCTGTTTATCCCTAGCTAGGGACAATTCTTGAGTGCGATAGGGGGAAACAACTCGACCGGACCTATATATTTCAAAGATATGCTGAGATCACACGAAGTGGTTCAGATTACATTACATTATTTGTGTTGGGCTTAAGTAGTCGCGAGTTATGCGCACATAAAGAATAAAAATATATATGTGTTCATGTGTGAACAGTTCAGATCTTGAAAAATAAAATTCAACATATCGTGGTTAAAACCAATTCAAAAGAGGTTCTGATTGTGGAGTAGGTTAAGAGAAATGACAAGTTTTGACAGACAACCTTGAAAATAGGGGATCGTATTGTTATGATGAAGCTACATCTAAGCTCGGTTGTCAGTGTGAACTGGTGATAAACGAACGTTACAATTCATTTCCATTACTCTAGTACTATATTTATTCTGCTTATGTTCGAAACGAACTACGCTTACCAAGGAAACTTTGTATTGTTGGTAGGACAAATATATATTATATGTGGCTGAGTTTGGCTCAATTGTCGTTCTGATATTGTAGCTTTCAAATAATTTGGTATACGTAATGCGCTCTCTCATGTGCTTTAGCATGCGGATAATCTGTACAGTAGAAGGTATATCCTCTTAGTACGAAATTGTATTTTCTTGTGAGATGCTTCTCTGCAAGCAGTATAATATCGATGTGATTATTATTGAGAATCTTGGTAGGGTTGATTACTTCATCAAGCGCCAAAAAGAAATAAAGAAGTGTCAGGTCGTTCGCTGCCTTTATTAAAGCGGCTTAGCTTTGCTTTATTCCCAGACATGTTAATTTGCGGGCTTAGCCTAAGTTTTCTTTGGGTGTAGCTATCCGTACTCGTTTGTATGGCCGTTTTCACTTTTGTTAATGCCGATATCGGCACTGGTACTTAAATTGATGTTGTAATTGATTTATTATAGATTTCACAATACTAGTTATTGGTGCGCCAATCAATCAATTCTAGGTCATTTGGAAATTGCCTTTACACACATTTAAATTTAATTTAAAGCGTTGTAAACTTTTTCTGCTCTAAACTTGATTTATTATAGATTTCACAATACTAGTTATTGGTGCGCCAATCAATCAATTCTAGGTCATTTGGAAATTGCCTTTACACACATTTAAATTTAATTTAAAGCGTTGTAAACTTTTTCTGCTCTAAACTAAGCCTAATGTTCGTGATGTGCTTATTATTTATTGTGTTTGCAGGCGGGGTTTTGTTATTTTTTGTTGTAGTTGCCCACGAATCAGAATTGAAGCCAAACTCATCTTAAACGCACTGTTACCCATTGTTGGAGCCCAATTCCTAACTTAGTTGAATTTTATCGTCTCCGATGTTATTTCTTGGAATGCTAACAGATTTAGTATATTTTTATAATTCGTACGGTCACTTTGTAAGACCAGCCTGGAAGGAGGCTTTTTTGGTAGTGTGTGTATAAGAGAGAGAAGAAAACGACGTAAAATAAATCTGAAGCGCAAAAACGTGGACAAAAAAGGCTTTTTCTTTACAACAACCGGTCACTGTCTGTGCAATCAATCCCGGCCCCGTACCCGAAGAAATTCGGCTGATTTACTCAGAGAAAGGTCTGAACATAAATTTGGCGACCGTGACAGGACGAGCGATCCGTCCGACAGTGTCAAGTTGTTGGTGTTGTACAGGCCACGCTATTAATTTCCACCAGGCCACAAAGGCGTCTCGCAGCGAAGTTCAGGCAAAAGCGCCGCAACACAAGCCAACCAGCGCGCTCATCTTAGGACACACCAAAGGCATTGGAGAAACATCCAAAAGACGATCGTGGCAACACCCAGCACGTATACAAGGCGGAACATCCACGTGGACTGGTGCTCCATCCAACTCACACAATCATGGGATTGCAGTGACTCACCGTAAGCGAGAGAACATAACCTCAATGTTATTTACTCCAATAAATCATTATTAGGCAACATAAATTCTGTCCCCAAAGGTTGTTATCGAGATTCATTGTTATTTTCTGTAGTTGTAGTGTTCAGTTGGTAGGCCAAATTTAACTAGCTCCATTTAGCGTGCTATTTGTCAGAGATAAAAGTTATACCAGATTTGCCGCACAATGGTTGACCCAACGGCGATGCTGCCGCTGGAAGCGAAGTCAACACCAGCAAATTAGTATCTCTCCGGCATCAACGGACTACGATTACGCGAAACATGACCAATTTGAAGACCAAACTCAACCAGGAGAAGGAGACTTTAAACGTGTCAGCTTTAGAATGTTATCTTCAAATACTAAAAGGGCACTTTCGTCAACTTTCCACAACTCAAGAACTCAAATTGAGAATCTACACAGTGCCGACACCGAGCGAAGCAGTTTGGATGAGCTTTTCGTGAAAATTAAAACAACGCTGTTTGCCGTAATATCAAGGAAACGTCGGGCAAGCATTCCAGGAGACACGACATAGAATAGTTCATTCAATTCGTCAGTCATGCATCACAATCGTCTGCCAAATCTTAAGTTGCTGAGCTTTGACGGAAAATACGCAAACTACAAACGTTTCGCTGGTGCATTTTCAAATCTCGTGGAAACGGATGGTGGCCTTTCGAATATCGACAAGTTTACCTACCTGCTCAATTGCTTAACTGGGCCAGCTCTTGAGGTAGTACAATTATTCCAGATTACCGAGGAAAACTACTCGAAGGCAATGGATCGGTTGAGGCAGCGATACGATGACGACGTGTTAATTTCCCTAGACTACATTTCAAATTTGTTTACAGTTCCAAACATCGAGAATGCCAATGCAGCCAAACTTCTAAACGTCGTCGATACAATATCCGCAATTCGATCGTCAGTGCTCTCACTTGGATCAGCAGTAAACATAATGGATGCAATCATAATTCATCTGATGCTCAGCAAACTGGATCCAGAGACAAAAATGCAGTATCAAGAAAGGCAGAGTTACGATCAATTACCATCCTGGGACGATTGCTGCGTATTTCTAACTCGCCGGTGTCAATATTTTGAAGCACGCGAAAGGGATCACCCCGTAGGTGGAACCGACATACCCAGGCTATCATCATCGAAGCAACCATGTAAATCGAAGGCGTTTATGACTGTTAACGCAACCTGCGATTATTGCAAGGGTTCATCTCACTACATCTCTAGTTGCACAGCTTTCAACGAGTGCCACCCAAACGAGCGCACCAGCTTCGCAAAACGCGCACACCTGTGCCTAAGCTGCCTAACGCCAAATCACATTCTGAAGGATTGCAAATCGAAGTCGCGTTGCAAGAAGTGGCACGCATCATACGCTGCACCCCGAGTCCAGCCACTTAGCAACGTCGTTCTCATCCATAGAAAATCCTCAGGACCAACGTAACGTCGCAATCCAACACAACCAAGAGTCTGTACAGCTTAATTCAAACGTCGCCCTGTTAACGCGAGCATCTAAGCAGTGAGTTTTACCAACAGCTGTCATACAGATCAAGGACGTGACCGGCAATTATCAGCTAGTTCGCGATCTATTAGATTCTTGCTCCGAGGTCAATTTAATCACCGAGGAAACCGCCAACCGACTAAACCTCCTTAAAGCCCGGGTTTCTCAGGCTGTCAGCGGGATATCGGAGGCTTGTGAACCAATTCATTACAATGTCTTCGCCACACTCAAATCTCGAATTTCAAATTTTCAATGGTCATCCGAATTTGGCGTCATTAAGCGGATCTGTTCAAGGCAACCCCGGGAATATATCGACACCTCCACATGGAAGCTTCCCGAGATTCTTCGAACAGAACAAAATCGACGTCCTTATAAGCACCGAAGGATTTTATGAAGCTATTCTAGGAGACAAACAATCGCTAGGTCAACACTTGCCTAGTCTGCTCAACACGGAGTTTGGGTGGATCGTCGGCGGTCACTTAAATTCATCAAAAAAACAGCTAACCTATCTAATGTCATTAAACGAGATCCGACGAGATCGAGGACATGATACATCGCTTCTGGGAAATAGAAGAGTACCATACGGCACCATCAAGCTTCTCTGCTGAAGAACAAGCGTGCGAAGATCATTTTGTAGCCAATGTCCAGTGGAATACTGAAGGACGTGTCCAAAGTACGTCTACCATTGAAGGAAGGACATCCCAACCTTGGATCTTCTTTCGAAATGGCATCAAAACGCTTCAACATGCTCGAACGCAAACTCTCTCGCAACCCCGAGTTAAAGAGGCAATATTATCAATTCATGCAGGAATACATCGACCAAGGGCATTTGTCTAGGCTCGAGGACATAGACTAGAATCATCAACACTTCTTTATTATTGCGTTTTAAGACCGGAAAGTAGCTCGACAAAGCTCCGTGTCGTCTTTGACGCTTTGGCCAAGTCGTCAAATGGCCAATCACTGAACGACATCTTGATGACGGGTCCTACAAACCAACAGGAACTCGTTACCACTATACTTTCATTCCGACTACACAAATATGTCTTATCTGGCGACATAAGTAAGATGTACAGACAATTCGTAGTGGATGAACGAGACTGGAAGTATTAACTAATTCTTTGGAAAGGTGACTTCGAAAAACTGCAAATCTACCAACTCAAGACTGTCACATACGGGCTGTCAGCCGCCCCATTCCTAGCTATTCGCAGCTTGGCGTATATCATTTCCGATCGGAGCTAGCGTACTCAAATCCGATCTATACGTGAATGACGTACTCACCGGTGCCGACGACCTTGTCCTACTAGATATAAAAGGGAGTCAGCTAACCGAAATGCTGGAAAGAGCGGGCCTCGTGCTAACGAAATTTCACAGCAACTCAACTAGCTTGGTAGACGGACTACAATCTGAAGTTAAGATTCAACTCGACGAGCCAGATACCGCTAAAGCCCTCGGATTAGCGTGGAAGCTTTCACCAAGTGGCTTTCGTCAACGAACCACAGACTCGAAGAACAGTTGTCTCAACCATGGCAAGGGTTTTCGATTCTTTAGGGTTAATCAGTCCAATTGTAACACGTTGTAAAATTTTCCTACAAAATCTAACTCTTTTAAAGTTAGATTGGGACAAACCCTTAGACGCAATTTACGTCTAACCTAGGAAACTCTTCAGGGAGAACTTAAGAATACCTCGAGTCTATGCATTCCAAGACTCGTGCACACGTCACTTAGCCACGATAACGAAGTGCACGGCTTCGCCGGCGCTTCGGAACGCGCGTATGGATGCTAAGATGATCCAAGGAATAGAAGTCAATCTGCTAATAGCCAAATCTCGTGTAGCGCCAATCAAGGTACAAACGCTTTCGAAATTGGAGTTATGAGCAGCAGTTTTGCTCTCTCGTACGTACAAGAAAATAGCTCAGAAGATAGCGCCATACATCGGAAAGGCCTACTTTTGGACTGACTCCAAGATAGTCCTACAATGGCTAAAAATGCATTATTCTCAGCTGAACTGGTTCGTAGGAAATCGCATCTCAGAGCTCCAGCAAGCTACCCACAAAGTTGAGTCGCGACACGTGCCCTCAGCACAGAACCCAGCTGATATAGTGTCGAGAGGTTGCTGCGCTACAGAGTTACAGAAAACTATATGGTTTCAAGAACCTCAATTTTTGAAGAAAGATAATGCTCTTTGGCCACGCCATGTCGAGCCAACTCAATCGGTTCCGGAAGTGCGGGCAAAGGCGATCAGTCTTTACATAAAAGGAGAGTCCTCCCAGTCACAATCACCTCCGTCCTCGGTCATAAAGCTAAGGAAAACCTGCCAGAGCGCAGCAAGTCTGCAGGAAGCATCAGTCATCGACCAAATCTTTAATAACTCATCGTCTTATCACCGAGCTATGCGAACTATTGCTTTCGTATTTCGCTGCTTAAATAAAGTTCCAGCTAACAGGGCCATAAACAAACAATAAGTAGTACACATCTCAGCGCTAGAGCTTAAAGTATTTTTTTGGCGGGTAATTGAACACATACAGCAATCAGTATATCACAATGAAATCTCTCTTTTAAAGAAACAACAGCGTGTTAAAGACAGGTTGCAGGGTCTATGTCCGTTTTTAGAGAAAATTCAAGTAGACTCACACTATAACTCGATAATCGTAATTCGGATCGGTGGGCGATTAGCCATGGAGATATGCCGTACGACGCTAAATTCCCAGCTTTGGTGGCACGAGAGCATCGATTCGCCAAATTGTATGTCGAGTTTCTACATAAATCGAATCTCCACGCAGCAGCCAAGGTGCCCTTTTCTCTCTTACGTGAACGGATATGGATACCAAACGCAAGGGAGTTAACTGGAAAGGTCGTACGCTCATGTACGCATTGCTTCCATTACAAGCCGAAGTTGATGACTCAAATCATGGGTCCCCTGCCTGCGGACCGCTTGCGCTGCCAAAGACCGTTGCTTGTCACCGGAGTTGACTTCTGCAGACCATTCATGACGTCGTATTGAATCCGCAGCAGAGCCCCAAACAAAACATACGTAGCCATATTCATATGTTTTTCGTCGAAAGCTGTACATATTGAACCAGTTTCAGATCTCGCCTCGAACGCATTCTTGCTGTGCCTCCGAAGGTTCGTGTCCCGTCGAGGACTGCCAAAGCGAGTGTACTACGACAATGGTACTAATTTCGTGGGAGCATCGGCAAAGCTATCTGAATTTAAACAGTCAATCTTGAGCAATGAAGCGATCAGCCAGCTACACCAATACAGCGCAACTAATGGGTTCGAATTCAGCTTTATCCCACCCCGTGCGCCCCACTTCGGGGGTCTGTGGGAAGCCGCGGCTAAGTCCGGTAAAACTTTGCAGGTGTCAAACATGACCGAAGCCAACTTAAAGTACGAGGAGCTACAAACGATCCTCACGGTGATCGAGGCGATACTCAATTCGCGACCAATCACTCCAGCGTCAGCCGATCCAAACGATGGAGAAGCGGTGTCTCCAGCTCACTTCCTTATTGGATCATCTCTTATTTCAGCTCCTGAAGAACAATTTAACGAGACGTCAAACATTCACTACCTAGATCGATGGCAGCGCATTTCGTTTCTTAAACAGCAATTTTGGAATTTGTTTCGTCGAGACTATTTTCATACGCTCCAGCAACGCACAAAATGGTCCAGTCCACAGCCCAATTTAAAGGTAGGACAACTGGTTCTTATACACGAGGACAACGCAGCTCCCCAAAACTGGCCACTGGGGCGTGTCATCGCAACGATTGCTGGGAAGGACGACAAGGTGCGAGTCGTGGATCTCCAAACGCAGAAGGCAGTTCTTCGAAAACCAGTACACAAAATCGCCCCGCTTCCCGTCGAATAAGAAGTCAATTGAAGAATTCCGGATCCTATCAAGGCCGGGAGTATGTTGGATCCCAGTTCCTAACTTAGATGAATTTTATAGTCTCCGTTAGTTATTTCTTTGAATGTTAACAGATTTAGTATATTTTTATAATTCGTACGGCTACTTTGTAAGACCAGCCTGGAAGGAGGCTTTTTTGGTAATTTTTAGTGTGTGTATAAGAGAGAGAAGAAAACGACGTGAAATAAAACTGAAGCGCAAAAACGTGGACAAAAAAGGCTTTTTCTTTACAACAACCGGTCACTGTCTGTGCAATCAATCCCGGCCCCGTACCCGAAGAAATTCGGCTGATTTACTCAGAGAAAGGTTTGAACACCCATATTTAGGCCACTGTGCTGAGCCTATGCCCAAACCCAATAATAAAGTTCAAAAGTAAACAGGGCCTTAGGCATACTTTTTGTCGTAGAAAGAGATCAGATGAAAGCCGAAAACGGAAGCTAAGTGGCACTGGTTGCAATAGCAACTAACGAATCAAACAATTCGCAAGATCACAAATCGGGCACTGGGACAAGAAGCTACGAGACACCTAGCAAAGTCCAGAAGTGGGACAGCTGGCATTAAAGGGGAAACGCTGTTTTGCTGTCATTATTGCCATGACCCAAAAGCAAAATCACCGGTGTGAACGCCTCAACTTTATGTCTGAAGTTAGACGGTATCTGATTCTTGACAAGCGTCGATTACATCAAATCGCTCGGTTACTCGGTTCATTCTACTGAAAAAAGTAATCGCAAAAACAAAATAGTCATAGAAATTTCATTGCAAACATTATCACAGACAATTAAATCAAACACTGAAAAACAGAGGGCACCAGTTAAATATTCGTGATGTGCAAAAAAGCGTACAAGAGAATTTGATTAACAACGTGTCGAATTTTAGGTAAACATCGGATATCCCTCACATTCAGTGTGTCAAGTACAGGGCAGTAATGCGATTGCACGTGCATGGATTCAGAGAAGGATTTTAAACTTGAGAGGCAAACTAATAAAAAAAGACTAAAATTTCTAAAGTCTGGAAGTATTTCAAAAGGTCTGACGACAAAAAACTTGCTAAAAGCCTAGACTGCGGGAAGGAATATAAAACAAGTGGAAATACGTCGAACTTACATGACCAGTTGAACAGATTTCATCCTGGCTTGGAAGTTAGTTAACTAGATTCTAGCACTCCAGCTAACGTTGTGGATACTGACAACATTGCATATGAATCGAACTCAAAGCCAGCGACATCGATAAAGCCATAAGCCTCACCTCTAGAGGGAATGATTCAGGAATAAACGCTCCTGGTTTATCTAAACTACTATATAAAAGTCTTCGAATAAAAAATGGGTCAGTGGTAAATTCCTACCAGAGCGGATTGACATAAAAATCTAGAAAAATCCGCATATTTCTGAAATAATTAGGAGACGTGTGTGAGGTACAAATTAAAACAATAAACGACCCCAAAGTGCCCCAAAATTCGATTCGTTTTTTTTTAAATTCTTTCTTTTGCCATTTTTCTGTTATAAATGTTGTTAAAATGGTTTAAAAAAATTATGATCATAATCTTATGGCATAGCCGCAACTAACTGCATTTAAATTTTTTGGAAATTCAGCCTCCTTAACCAAGTCCCCAATATTTTCCAATTCTCTTATGCGTGACGTCACGGCCTCCACATATGTTTGTATGTATGTTCTGCTGGCGCACTTTGCATTAAGTCGTAAATGAGTGTATGTAGCATTTTAAGTGTGACCGCGCAGGGGAAAAAATGAAAATACCAGTCACAAAAAAATTTAAAATGCGCGGTTAAAAAATCGATTATATCGCAAATCTTTTCATTTGTTTTCAAATGTTGAGTTATCTACAAACTTTGGATTTGTAAAAAACAAAAATAAACAATGATTCGCTCTGCTATGTACACACACACGCACGAAATATGTATATCCAAAAAATCAAGATAATACTGATATCCTTTTGCTAAAAGAATATTTAATTTACATTTCCACAACAGATTTAAGACATTTTGTAACCGATTTTTGTCATTTAAAATTCAAATCGCATTGATAATATTAAAAGAACATTAAATATTCAAACCAATTGATTCTCACGCTCTTTATTACACGTGCCTCATATTGTTTAAACAAATGCAAATGTTTAAACAATTTGATTCACGGCGTCCCCCACCTGTCTTTATCTAAACTTCTAAACTACTATATAAAAGTCTTCGAATAAAAAATGGGTCAGTGGTAAATTCCTACCAGAGCGGATTGACATAAAAATCTAGAAAAATCCGCATAATTCTGAAATAATTAGGAGACGTGTGTGAGGTACAAATTAAAACAATAAACGACCCCAAAGTGCCCCAAAATTCGATTCGTTTTTTTTTAAATTCTTTCTTTTGCCATTTTTCTGTTATAAATGTTGTTAAAATGGTTTAAAAAAATTATGATCATAATCTTATGGCATAGCCGCAACTAACTGCATTTAAATTTTTTGGAAATTCAGCCTCCTTAACCAAGTCCCCAATATTTTCCAATTCTCTTATGCGTGACGTCACGGCCTCCACATATGTTTGTATGTATGTTCTGCTGGCGCACTTTGCATTAAGTCGTAAATGAGTGTATGTAGCATTTTAAGTGTGACCGCGCAGGGGAAAAAATGAAAATACCAGTCACAAAAAATTTAAAATGCGCGGTTAAAAAATCGATTATATCGCAAATCTTTTCATTTGTTTTCAAATGTTGAGTTATCTACAAACTTTGGATTTGTAAAAAACAAAAATAAACAATGATTCGCTCTGCTATGTACACACACACGCACGAAATATGTATATCCAAAAAATCAAGATAATACTGATATCCTTTTGCTAAAAGAATATTTAATTTACATTTCCACAACAGATTTAAGACATTTTGTAACCGATTTTTGTCATTTAAAATTCAAATCGCATTGATAATATTAAAAGAACATTAAATATTCAAACCAATTGATTCTCACGCTCTTTATTACACGTGCCTCATATTGTTTAAACAAATGCAAATGTTTAAACAATTTGATTCACGGCGTCCCCCACCTGTCTTTATCTAAATCTAAACTCTAAACTACTATATAAAAGTCTTCGAATAAAAAATGGGTCAGTGGTAAATTCCTACCAGAGCGGATTGACATAAAAATCTAGAAAAATCCGCATAATTCTGAAATAATTAGGAGACGTGTGTGAGGTACAAATTAAAACAATAAACGACCCCAAAGTGCCCCAAAATTCGATTCGTTTTTTTTTAAATTCTTTCTTTTGCCATTTTTCTGTTATAAATGTTGTTAAAATGGTTTTAAAAAATTATGATCATAATCTTATGGCATAGCCGCAACTAACTGCATTTAAATTTTTTGGAAATTCAGCCTCCTTAACCAAGTCCCCAATATTTTCCAATTCTCTTATGCGTGACGTCACGGCCTCCACATATGTTTGTATGTATGTTCTGCTGGCGCACTTTGCATTAAGTCGTAAATGAGTGTATGTAGCATTTTAAGTGTGACCGCGCAGGGGAAAAAATGAAAATACCAGTCACAAAAAATTTAAAATGCGCGGTTAAAAAATCGATTATATCGCAAATCTTTTCATTTGTTTTCAAATGTTGAGTTATCTACAAACTTTGGATTTGTAAAAAACAAAAATAAACAATGATTCGCTCTGCTATGTACACACACACGCACGAAATATGTATATCCAAAAAATCAAGATAATACTGATATCCTTTTGCTAAAAGAATATTTAATTTACATTTCCACAACAGATTTAAGACATTTTGTAACCGATTTTTGTCATTTAAAATTCAAATCGCATTGATAATATTAAAAGAACATTAAATATTCAAACCAATTGATTCTCACGCTCTTTATTACACGTGCCTCATATTGTTTAAACAAATGCAAATGTTTAAACAATTTGATTCACGGCGTCCCCCACCTGTCTTTATCTAAACTTCTAAACTACTATATAAAAGTCTTCGAATAAAAAATGGGTCAGTGGTAAATTCCTACCAGAGCGGATTGACATAAAAATCTAGAAAAATCCGCATAATTCTGAAATAATTAGGAGACGTGTGTGAGGTACAAATTAAAACAATAAACGACCCCAAAGTGCCCCAAAATTCGATTCGTTTTTTTTTAAATTCTTTCTTTTGCCATTTTTCTGTTATAAATGTTGTTAAAATGGTTTAAAAAAATTATGATCATAATCTTATGGCATAGCCGCAACTAACTGCATTTAAATTTTTTGGAAATTCAGCCTCCTTAACCAAGTCCCCAATATTTTCCAATTCTCTTATGCGTGACGTCACGGCCTCCACATATGTTTGTATGTATGTTCTGCTGGCGCACTTTGCATTAAGTCGTAAATGAGTGTATGTAGCATTTTAAGTGTGACCGCGCAGGGGAAAAAATGAAAATACCAGTCACAAAAAATTTAAAATGCGCGGTTAAAAAATCGATTATATCGCAAATCTTTTCATTTGTTTTCAAATGTTGAGTTATCTACAAACTTTGGATTTGTAAAAAACAAAAATAAACAATGATTCGCTCTGCTATGTACACACACACGCACGAAATATGTATATCCAAAAAATCAAGATAATACTGATATCCTTTTGCTAAAAGAATATTTAATTTACATTTCCACAACAGATTTAAGACATTTTGTAACCGATTTTTGTCATTTAAAATTCAAATCGCATTGATAATATTAAAAGAACATTAAATATTCAAACCAATTGATTCTCACGCTCTTTATTACACGTGCCTCATATTGTTTAAACAAATGCAAATGTTTAAACAATTTGATTCACGGCGTCCCCCACCTGTCTTTATCTAAACTTCTAAACTACTATATAAAAGTCTTCGAATAAAAAATGGGTCAGTGGTAAATTCCTACCAGAGCGGATTGACATAAAAATCTAGAAAAATCCGCATAATTCTGAAATAATTAGGAGACGTGTGTGAGGTACAAATTAAAACAATAAACGACCCCAAAGTGCCCCAAAATTCGATTCGTTTTTTTTTAAATTCTTTCTTTTGCCATTTTTCTGTTATAAATGTTGTTAAAATGGTTTAAAAAAATTATGATCATAATCTTATGGCATAGCCGCAACTAACTGCATTTAAATTTTTTGGAAATTCAGCCTCCTTAACCAAGTCCCCAATATTTTCCAATTCTCTTATGCGTGACGTCACGGCCTCCACATATGTTTGTATGTATGTTCTGCTGGCGCACTTTGCATTAAGTCGTAAATGAGTGTATGTAGCATTTTAAGTGTGACCGCGCAGGGGAAAAAATGAAAATACCAGTCACAAAAAATTTAAAATGCGCGGTTAAAAAATCGATTATATCGCAAATCTTTTCATTTGTTTTCAAATGTTGAGTTATCTACAAACTTTGGATTTGTAAAAAACAAAAATAAACAATGATTCGCTCTGCTATGTACACACACACGCACGAAATATGTATATCCAAAAAATCAAGATAATACTGATATCCTTTTGCTAAAAGAATATTTAATTTACATTTCCACAACAGATTTAAGACATTTTGTAACCGATTTTTGTCATTTAAAATTCAAATCGCATTGATAATATTAAAAGAACATTAAATATTCAAACCAATTGATTCTCACGCTCTTTATTACACGTGCCTCATATTGTTTAAACAAATGCAAATGTTTAAACAATTTGATTCACGGCGTCCCCCACCTGTCTTTATCTAAACTTCTAAACTACTATATAAAAGTCTTCGAATAAAAAATGGGTCAGTGGTAAATTCCTACCAGAGCGGATTGACATAAAAATCTAGAAAAATCCGCATAATTCTGAAATAATTAGGAGACGTGTGTGAGGTACAAATTAAAACAATAAACGACCCCAAAGTGCCCCAAAATTCGATTCGTTTTTTTTAAATTCTTTCTTTTGCCATTTTTCTGTTATAAATGTTGTTAAAATGGTTTAAAAAAATTATGATCATAATCTTATGGCATAGCCGCAACTAACTGCATTTAAATTTTTTGGAAATTCAGCCTCCTTAACCAAGTCCCCAATATTTTCCAATTCTCTTATGCGTGACGTCACGGCCTCCACATATGTTTGTATGTATGTTCTGCTGGCGCACTTTGCATTAAGTCGTAAATGAGTGTATGTAGCATTTTAAGTGTGACCGCGCAGGGGAAAAAATGAAAATACCAGTCACAAAAAATTTAAAATGCGCGGTTAAAAAATCGATTATATCGCAAATCTTTTCATTTGTTTTCAAATGTTGAGTTATCTACAAACTTTGGATTTGTAAAAAACAAAAATAAACAATGATTCGCTCTGCTATGTACACACACACGCACGAAATATGTATATCCAAAAAATCAAGATAATACTGATATCCTTTTGCTAAAAGAATATTTAATTTACATTTCCACAACAGATTTAAGACATTTTGTAACCGATTTTTGTCATTTAAAATTCAAATCGCATTGATAATATTAAAAGAACATTAAATATTCAAACCAATTGATTCTCACGCTCTTTATTACACGTGCCTCATATTGTTTAAACAAATGCAAATGTTTAAACAATTTGATTCACGGCGTCCCCCACCTGTCTTTATCTAAACTTCTAAACTACTATATAAAAGTCTTCGAATAAAAAATGGGTCAGTGGTAAATTCCTACCAGAGCGGATTGACATAAAAATCTAGAAAAATCCGCATAATTCTGAAATAATTAGGAGACGTGTGTGAGGTACAAATTAAAACAATAAACGACCCCAAAGTGCCCCAAAATTCGATTCGTTTTTTTTTAAATTCTTTCTTTTGCCATTTTTCTGTTATAAATGTTGTTAAAATGGTTTAAAAAAATTATGATCATAATCTTATGGCATAGCCGCAACTAACTGCATTTAAATTTTTTGGAAATTCAGCCTCCTTAACCAAGTCCCCAATATTTTCCAATTCTCTTATGCGTGACGTCACGGCCTCCACATATGTTTGTATGTATGTTCTGCTGGCGCACTTTGCATTAAGTCGTAAATGAGTGTATGTAGCATTTTAAGTGTGACCGCGCAGGGGAAAAAATGAAAATACCAGTCACAAAAAATTTAAAATGCGCGGTTAAAAAATCGATTATATCGCAAATCTTTTCATTTGTTTTCAAATGTTGAGTTATCTACAAACTTTGGATTTGTAAAAAACAAAAATAAACAATGATTCGCTCTGCTATGTACACACACACGCACGAAATATGTATATCCAAAAAATCAAGATAATACTGATATCCTTTTGCTAAAAGAATATTTAATTTACATTTCCACAACAGATTTAAGACATTTTGTAACCGATTTTTGTCATTTAAAATTCAAATCGCATTGATAATATTAAAAGAACATTAAATATTCAAACCAATTGATTCTCACGCTCTTTATTACACGTGCCTCATATTGTTTAAACAAATGCAAATGTTTAAACAATTTGATTCACGGCGTCCCCCACCTGTCTTTATCTAAACTTCTAAACTACTATATAAAAGTCTTCGAATAAAAAATGGGTCAGTGGTAAATTCCTACCAGAGCGGATTGACATAAAAATCTAGAAAAATCCGCATAATTCTGAAATAATTAGGAGACGTGTGTGAGGTACAAATTAAAACAATAAACGACCCCAAAGTGCCCCAAAATTCGATTCGTTTTTTTTTAAATTCTTTCTTTTGCCATTTTTCTGTTATAAATGTTGTTAAAATGGTTTAAAAAAATTATGATCATAATCTTATGGCATAGCCGCAACTAACTGCATTTAAATTTTTTGGAAATTCAGCCTCCTTAACCAAGTCCCCAATATTTTCCAATTCTCTTATGCGTGACGTCACGGCCTCCACATATGTTTGTATGTATGTTCTGCTGGCGCACTTTGCATTAAGTCGTAAATGAGTGTATGTAGCATTTTAAGTGTGACCGCGCAGGGGAAAAAATGAAAATACCAGTCACAAAAAATTTAAAATGCGCGGTTAAAAAATCGATTATATCGCAAATCTTTTCATTTGTTTTCAAATGTTGAGTTATCTACAAACTTTGGATTTGTAAAAAACAAAAATAAACAATGATTCGCTCTGCTATGTACACACACACGCACGAAATATGTATATCCAAAAAATCAAGATAATACTGATATCCTTTTGCTAAAAGAATATTTAATTTACATTTCCACAACAGATTTAAGACATTTTGTAACCGATTTTTGTCATTTAAAATTCAAATCGCATTGATAATATTAAAAGAACATTAAATATTCAAACCAATTGATTCTCACGCTCTTTATTACACGTGCCTCATATTGTTTAAACAAATGCAAATGTTTAAACAATTTGATTCACGGCGTCCCCCACCTGTCTTTATCTAAACTTCTAAACTACTATATAAAAGTCTTCGAATAAAAAATGGGTCAGTGGTAAATTCCTACCAGAGCGGATTGACATAAAAATCTAGAAAAATCCGCATAATTCTGAAATAATTAGGAGACGTGTGTGAGGTACAAATTAAAACAATAAACGACCCCAAAGTGCCCCAAAATTCGATTCGTTTTTTTTTTAAATTCTTTCTTTTGCCATTTTTCTGTTATAAATGTTGTTAAAATGGTTTAAAAAAATTATGATCATAATCTTATGGCATAGCCGCAACTAACTGCATTTAAATTTTTTGGAAATTCAGCCTCCTTAACCAAGTCCCCAATATTTTCCAATTCTCTTATGCGTGACGTCACGGCCTCCACATATGTTTGTATGTATGTTCTGCTGGCGCACTTTGCATTAAGTCGTAAATGAGTGTATGTAGCATTTTAAGTGTGACCGCGCAGGGGAAAAAATGAAAATACCAGTCACAAAAAATTTAAAATGCGCGGTTAAAAAATCGATTATATCGCAAATCTTTTCATTTGTTTTCAAATGTTGAGTTATCTACAAACTTTGGATTTGTAAAAAACAAAAATAAACAATGATTCGCTCTGCTATGTACACACACACGCACGAAATATGTATATCCAAAAAATCAAGATAATACTGATATCCTTTTGCTAAAAGAATATTTAATTTACATTTCCACAACAGATTTAAGACATTTTGTAACCGATTTTTGTCATTTAAAATTCAAATCGCATTGATAATATTAAAAGAACATTAAATATTCAAACCAATTGATTCTCACGCTCTTTATTACACGTGCCTCATATTGTTTAAACAAATGCAAATGTTTAAACAATTTGATTCACGGCGTCCCCCACCTGTCTTTATCTAAACTTCTAAACTACTATATAAAAGTCTTCGAATAAAAAATGGGTCAGTGGTAAATTCCTACCAGAGCGGATTGACATAAAAATCTAGAAAAATCCGCATAATTCTGAAATAATTAGAAGACGGTGTGAGGTACAAATTAAAACAATAAACGACCCCAAAGTGCCCCAAAATTCGATTCGTTTTTTTTTAAATTCTTTCTTTTGCCATTTTTCTGTTATAAATGTTGTTAAAATGGTTTAAAAAAATTATGATCATAATCTTATGGCATAGCCGCAACTAACTGCATTTAAATTTTTTGGAAATTCAGCCTCCTTAACCAAGTCCCCAATATTTTCCAATTCTCTTATGCGTGACGTCACGGCCTCCACATATGTTTGTATGTATGTTCTGCTGGCGCACTTTGCATTAAGTCGTAAATGAGTGTATGTAGCATTTTAAGTGTGACCGCGCAGGGGAAAAAATGAAAATACCAGTCACAAAAAATTTAAAATGCGCGGTTAAAAAATCGATTATATCGCAAATCTTTTCATTTGTTTTCAAATGTTGAGTTATCTACAAACTTTGGATTTGTAAAAAACAAAAATAAACAATGATTCGCTCTGCTATGTACACACACACGCACGAAATATGTATATCCAAAAAATCAAGATAATACTGATATCCTTTTGCTAAAAGAATATTTAATTTACATTTCCACAACAGATTTAAGACATTTTGTAACCGATTTTTGTCATTTAAAATTCAAATCGCATTGATAATATTAAAAGAACATTAAATATTCAAACCAATTGATTCTCACGCTCTTTATTACACGTGCCTCATATTGTTTAAACAAATGCAAATGTTTAAACAATTTGATTCACGGCGTCCCCCACCTGTCTTTATCTAAACTTCTAAACTACTATATAAAAGTCTTCGAATAAAAAATGGGTCAGTGGTAAATTCCTACCAGAGCGGATTGACATAAAAATCTAGAAAAATCCGCATAATTCTGAAATAATTAGGAGACGTGTGTGAGGTACAAATTAAAACAATAAACGACCCCAAAGTGCCCCAAAATTCGATTCGTTTTTTTTTAAATTCTTTCTTTTGCCATTTTTCTGTTATAAATGTTGTTAAAATGGTTTAAAAAAATTATGATCATAATCTTATGGCATAGCCGCAACTAACTGCATTTAAATTTTTTGGAAATTCAGCCTCCTTAACCAAGTCCCCAATATTTTCCAATTCTCTTATGCGTGACGTCACGGCCTCCACATATGTTTGTATGTATGTTCTGCTGGCGCACTTTGCATTAAGTCGTAAATGAGTGTATGTAGCATTTTAAGTGTGACCGCGCAGGGGAAAAAATGAAAATACCAGTCACAAAAAATTTAAAATGCGCGGTTAAAAAATCGATTATATCGCAAATCTTTTCATTTGTTTTCAAATGTTGAGTTATCTACAAACTTTGGATTTGTAAAAAACAAAAATAAACAATGATTCGCTCTGCTATGTACACACACACGCACGAAATATGTATATCCAAAAAATCAAGATAATACTGATATCCTTTTGCTAAAAGAATATTTAATTTACATTTCCACAACAGATTTAAGACATTTTGTAACCGATTTTTGTCATTTAAAATTCAAATCGCATTGATAATATTAAAAGAACATTAAATATTCAAACCAATTGATTCTCACGCTCTTTATTACACGTGCCTCATATTGTTTAAACAAATGCAAATGTTTAAACAATTTGATTCACGGCGTCCCCCACCTGTCTTTATCTAAACTTCTAAACTACTATATAAAAGTCTTCGAATAAAAAATGGGTCAGTGGTAAATTCCTACCAGAGCGGATTGACATAAAAATCTAGAAAAATCCGCATAATTCTGAAATAATTAGGAGACGTGTGTGAGGTACAAATTAAAACAATAAACGACCCCAAAGTGCCCCAAAATTCGATTCGTTTTTTTTTAAATTCTTTCTTTTGCCATTTTTCTGTTATAAATGTTGTTAAAATGGTTTAAAAAAATTATGATCATAATCTTATGGCATAGCCGCAACTAACTGCATTTAAATTTTTTGGAAATTCAGCCTCCTTAACCAAGTCCCCAATATTTTCCAATTCTCTTATGCGTGACGTCACGGCCTCCACATATGTTTGTATGTATGTTCTGCTGGCGCACTTTGCATTAAGTCGTAAATGAGTGTATGTAGCATTTTAAGTGTGACCGCGCAGGGGAAAAAATGAAAATACCAGTCACAAAAAATTTAAAATGCGCGGTTAAAAAATCGATTATATCGCAAATCTTTTCATTTGTTTTCAAATGTTGAGTTATCTACAAACTTTGGATTTGTAAAAAACAAAAATAAACAATGATTCGCTCTGCTATGTACACACACACGCACGAAATATGTATATCCAAAAAATCAAGATAATACTGATATCCTTTTGCTAAAAGAATATTTAATTTACATTTCCACAACAGATTTAAGACATTTTGTAACCGATTTTTGTCATTTAAAATTCAAATCGCATTGATAATATTAAAAGAACATTAAATATTCAAACCAATTGATTCTCACGCTCTTTATTACACGTGCCTCATATTGTTTAAACAAATGCAAATGTTTAAACAATTTGATTCACGGCGTCCCCCACCTGTCTTTATCTAAACTTCTAAACTACTATATAAAAGTCTTCGAATAAAAAATGGGTCAGTGGTAAATTCCTACCAGAGCGGATTGACATAAAAATCTAGAAAAATCCGCATAATTCTGAAATAATTAGGAGACGTGTGTGAGGTACAAATTAAAACAATAAACGACCCCAAAGTGCCCCAAAATTCGATTCGTTTTTTTTTAAATTCTTTCTTTTGCCATTTTTCTGTTATAAATGTTGTTAAAATGGTTTAAAAAAATTATGATCATAATCTTATGGCATAGCCGCAACTAACTGCATTTAAATTTTTTGGAAATTCAGCCTCCTTAACCAAGTCCCCAATATTTTCCAATTCTCTTATGCGTGACGTCACGGCCTCCACATATGTTTGTATGTATGTTCTGCTGGCGCACTTTGCATTAAGTCGTAAATGAGTGTATGTAGCATTTTAAGTGTGACCGCGCAGGGGAAAAAATGAAAATACCAGTCACAAAAAATTTAAAATGCGCGGTTAAAAAATCGATTATATCGCAAATCTTTTCATTTGTTTTCAAATGTTGAGTTATCTACAAACTTTGGATTTGTAAAAAACAAAAATAAACAATGATTCGCTCTGCTATGTACACACACACGCACGAAATATGTATATCCAAAAAATCAAGATAATACTGATATCCTTTTGCTAAAAGAATATTTAATTTACATTTCCACAACAGATTTAAGACATTTTGTAACCGATTTTTGTCATTTAAAATTCAAATCGCATTGATAATATTAAAAGAACATTAAATATTCAAACCAATTGATTCTCACGCTCTTTATTACACGTGCCTCATATTGTTTAAACAAATGCAAATGTTTAAACAATTTGATTCACGGCGTCCCCCACCTGTCTTTATCTAAACTTCTAAACTACTATATAAAAGTCTTCGAATAAAAAATGGGTCAGTGGTAAATTCCTACCAGAGCGGATTGACATAAAAATCTAGAAAAATCCGCATAATTCTGAAATAATTAGGAGACGTGTGTGAGGTACAAATTAAAACAATAAACGACCCCAAAGTGCCCCAAAATTCGATTCGTTTTTTTTTAAATTCTTTCTTTTGCCATTTTTCTGTTATAAATGTTGTTAAAATGGTTTAAAAAAATTATGATCATAATCTTATGGCATAGCCGCAACTAACTGCATTTAAATTTTTTGGAAATTCAGCCTCCTTAACCAAGTCCCCAATATTTTCCAATTCTCTTATGCGTGACGTCACGGCCTCCACATATGTTTGTATGTATGTTCTGCTGGCGCACTTTGCATTAAGTCGTAAATGAGTGTATGTAGCATTTTAAGTGTGACCGCGCAGGGGAAAAAATGAAAATACCAGTCACAAAAAATTTAAAATGCGCGGTTAAAAAATCGATTATATCGCAAATCTTTTCATTTGTTTTCAAATGTTGAGTTATCTACAAACTTTGGATTTGTAAAAAACAAAAATAAACAATGATTCGCTCTGCTATGTACACACACACGCACGAAATATGTATATCCAAAAAATCAAGATAATACTGATATCCTTTTGCTAAAAGAATATTTAATTTACATTTCCACAACAGATTTAAGACATTTTGTAACCGATTTTTGTCATTTAAAATTCAAATCGCATTGATAATATTAAAAGAACATTAAATATTCAAACCAATTGATTCTCACGCTCTTTATTACACGTGCCTCATATTGTTTAAACAAATGCAAATGTTTAAACAATTTGATTCACGGCGTCCCCCACCTGTCTTTATCTAAACTTCTAAACTACTATATAAAAGTCTTCGAATAAAAAATGGGTCAGTGGTAAATTCCTACCAGAGCGGATTGACATAAAAATCTAGAAAAATCCGCATAATTCTGAAATAATTAGGAGACGTGTGTGAGGTACAAATTAAAACAATAAACGACCCCAAAGTGCCCCAAAATTCGATTCGTTTTTTTTTAAATTCTTTCTTTTGCCATTTTTCTGTTATAAATGTTGTTAAAATGGTTTAAAAAAATTATGATCATAATCTTATGGCATAGCCGCAACTAACTGCATTTAAATTTTTTGGAAATTCAGCCTCCTTAACCAAGTCCCCAATATTTTCCAATTCTCTTATGCGTGACGTCACGGCCTCCACATATGTTTGTATGTATGTTCTGCTGGCGCACTTTGCATTAAGTCGTAAATGAGTGTATGTAGCATTTTAAGTGTGACCGCGCAGGGGAAAAAATGAAAATACCAGTCACAAAAAATTTAAAATGCGCGGTTAAAAAATCGATTATATCGCAAATCTTTTCATTTGTTTTCAAATGTTGAGTTATCTACAAACTTTGGATTTGTAAAAAACAAAAATAAACAATGATTCGCTCTGCTATGTACACACACACGCACGAAATATGTATATCCAAAAAATCAAGATAATACTGATATCCTTTTGCTAAAAGAATATTTAATTTACATTTCCACAACAGATTTAAGACATTTTGTAACCGATTTTTGTCATTTAAAATTCAAATCGCATTGATAATATTAAAAGAACATTAAATATTCAAACCAATTGATTCTCACGCTCTTTATTACACGTGCCTCATATTGTTTAAACAAATGCAAATGTTTAAACAATTTGATTCACGGCGTCCCCCACCTGTCTTTATCTAAACTTCTAAACTACTATATAAAAGTCTTCGAATATAAAAATGGGTCAGTGGTAAATTCCTACCAGAGCGGATTGACATAAAAATCTAGAAAAATCCGCATAATTCTGAAATAATTAGGAGACGTGTGTGAGGTACAAATTAAAACAATAAACGACCCCAAAGTGCCCCAAAATTCGATTCGTTTTTTTTTTAAATTCTTTCTTTTGCCATTTTTCTGTTATAAATGTTGTTAAAATGGTTTAAAAAAATTATGATCATAATCTTATGGCATAGCCGCAACTAACTGCATTTAAATTTTTTGGAAATTCAGCCTCCTTAACCAAGTCCCCAATATTTTCCAATTCTCTTATGCGTGACGTCACGGCCTCCACATATGTTTGTATGTATGTTCTGCTGGCGCACTTTGCCATTAAGTCGTAAATGAGTGTATGTAGCATTTTAAGTGTGACCGCGCAGGGGAAAAAATGAAAATACCAGTCACAAAAAATTTAAAATGCGCGGTTAAAAAATCGATTATATCGCAAATCTTTTCATTTGTTTTCAAATGTTGAGTTATCTACAAACTTTGGATTTGTTTAAAAAACAAAAATAAACAATGATTCGCTCTGGTACGTACACACACACGCACGAAATATGTATATCCAAAAAATCAAGATAATACTGATATCCTTTTGCTAAAAGAATATTTAATTTACATTTCCACAACAGATTTAAGACATTTTGTAACCGATTTTTGTCATTTAAAATTCAAATCGCATTGATAATATTAAAAGAACATTAAATATTCAAACCAATTGATTCTCACGCTCTTTATTACACGTGCCTCATATTGTTTAAACAAATGCAAATGTTTAAACAATTTGATTCACGGCGCCCTCCCCCACCTGTCTTTATCTAAACTTCTAAACTACTATATAAAAGTCTTCGAATAAAAAATGGGTCAGTGGTAAATTCCTACCAGAGCGGATTGACATAAAAATCTAGAAAAATCCGCATAATTCTGAAATAATTAGGAGACGTGTGTGAGGTACAAATTAAAACAATAAACGACCCCAAAGTGCCCCAAAATTCGATTCGTTTTTTTTTAAATTCTTTCTTTTGCCATTTTTCTGTTATAAATGTTGTTAAAATGGTTTAAAAAAATTATGATCATAATCTTATGGCATAGCCGCAACTAACTGCATTTAAATTTTTTGGAAATTCAGCCTCCTTAACCAAGTCCCCAATATTTTCCAATTCTCTTATGCGTGACGTCACGGCCTCCACATATGTTTGTATGTATGTTCTGCTGGCGCACTTTGCATTAAGTCGTAAATGAGTGTATGTAGCATTTTAAGTGTGACCGCGCAGGGGAAAAAAATGAAAATACCAGTCACAAAAAATTTAAAATGCGCGGTTAAAAAATCGATTATATCGCAAATCTTTTCATTTGTTTTCAAATGTTGAGTTATCTACAAACTTTGGATTTGTAAAAAACAAAAATAAACAATGATTCGCTCTGCTATGTACACACACACGCACGAAATATGTATATCCAAAAAATCAAGATAATACTGATATCCTTTTGCTAAAAGAATATTTAATTTACATTTCCACAACAGATTTAAGACATTTTGTAACCGATTTTTGTCATTTAAAATTCAAATCGCATTGATAATAATTAAAGAACATTAAATATTCAAACCAATTGATTCTCACGCTCTTTATTACACGTGCCTCATATTGTTTAAACAAATGCAAATGTTTAAACAATTTGATTTTCACGGCGTCCCCCACCTGTCTTTATCTAAACTTCTAAACTACTATATAAAAGTCTTCGAATAAAAAATGGGTCAGTGGTAAATTCCTACCAGAGCGGATTGACATAAAAATCTAGAAAAATCCGCATAATTCTGAAATAATTAGGAGACGTGTGTGAGGTACAAATTAAAACAATAAACGACCCCAAAGTGCCCCAAAATTCGATTCTTTTTTTTTAAATTCTTTCTTTTGCCATTTTTCTGTTATAAATGTTGTTAAAATGGTTTAAAAAAATTATGATCATAATCTTATGGCATAGCCGCAACTAACTGCATTTAAATTTTTTGGAAATTCAGCCTCCTTAACCAAGTCCCCAATATTTTCCAATTCTCTTATGCGTGACGTCACGGCCTCCACATATGTTTGTATGTATGTTCTGCTGGCGCACTTTGCATTAAGTCGTAAATGAGTGTATGTAGCATTTTAAGTGTGACCGCGCAGGGGAAAAAATGAAAATACCAGTCACAAAAAATTTAAAATGCGCGGTTAAAAAATCGATTATATCGCAAATCTTTTCATTTGTTTTCAAATGTTGAGTTATCTACAAACTTTGGATTTGTAAAAAACAAAAATAAACAATGATTCGCTCTGCTATGTACACACACACGCACGAAATATGTATATCCAAAAAATCAAGATAATACTGATATCCTTTTGCTAAAAGAATATTTAATTTACATTTCCACAACAGATTTAAGACATTTTGTAACCGATTTTTGTCATTTAAAATTCAAATCGCATTGATAATATTAAAAGAACATTAAATATTCAAACCAATTGATTCTCACGCTCTTTATTACACGTGCCTCATATTGTTTAAACAAATGCAAATGTTTAAACAATTTGATTCACGGCGTCCCCCACCTGTCTTTATCTAAACTTCTAAACTACTATATAAAAGTCTTCGAATAAAAAATGGGTCAGTGGTAAATTCCTACCAGAGCGGATTGACATAAAAATCTAGAAAAATCCGCATAATTCTGAAATAATTAGGAGACGTGTGTGAGGTACAAATTAAAACAATAAACGACCCCAAAGTGCCCCAAAATTCGATTCGTTTTTTTTTAAATTCTTTCTTTTGCCATTTTTCTGTTATAAATGTTGTTAAAATGGTTTAAAAAAATTATGATCATAATCTTATGGCATAGCCGCAACTAACTGCATTTAAATTTTTTGGAAATTCAGCCTCCTTAACCAAGTCCCCAATATTTTCCAATTCTCTTATGCGTGACGTCACGGCCTCCACATATGTTTGTATGTATGTTCTGCTGGCGCACTTTGCATTAAGTCGTAAATGAGTGTATGTAGCATTTTAAGTGTGACCGCGCAGGGGAAAAAATGAAAATACCAGTCACAAAAAATTTAAAATGCGCGGTTAAAAAATCGATTATATCGCAAATCTTTTCATTTGTTTTCAAATGTTGAGTTATCTACAAACTTTGGATTTGTAAAAAACAAAAATAAACAATGATTCGCTCTGCTATGTACACACACACGCACGAAATATGTATATCCAAAAAATCAAGATAATACTGATATCCTTTTGCTAAAAGAATATTTAATTTACATTTCCACAACAGATTTAAGACATTTTGTAACCGATTTTTGTCATTTAAAATTCAAATCGCATTGATAATATTAAAAGAACATTAAATATTCAAACCAATTGATTCTCACGCTCTTTATTACACGTGCCTCATATTGTTTAAACAAATGCAAATGTTTAAACAATTTGATTCACGGCGTCCCCACCTGTCTTTATCTAAACTTCTAAACTACTATATAAAAGTCTTCGAATAAAAAATGGGTCAGTGGTAAATTCCTACCAGAGCGGATTGACATAAAAATCTAGAAAAATCCGCATAATTCTGAAATAATTAGGAGACGTGTGTGAGGTACAAATTAAAACAATAAACGACCCCAAAGTGCCCCAAAATTCGATTTTTTTTTTTTAAATTCTTTCTTTTGCCATTTTTCTGTTATAAATGTTGTTAAAATGGTTTAAAAAAATTATGATCATAATCTTATGGCATAGCCGCAACTAACTGCATTTAAATTTTTTGGAAATTCAGCCTCCTTAACCAAGTCCCCAATATTTTCCAATTCTCTTATGCGTGACGTCACGGCCTCCACATATGTTTGTATGTATGTTCTGCTGGCGCACTTTGCATTAAGTCGTAAATGAGTGTATGTAGCATTTTAAGTGTGACCGCGCAGGGGAAAAAATGAAAATACCAGTCACAAAAAATTTAAAATGCGCGGTTAAAAAATCGATTATATCGCAAATCTTTTCATTTGTTTTCAAATGTTGAGTTATCTACAAACTTTGGATTTGTAAAAAACAAAAATAAACAATGATTCGCTCTGCTATGTACACACACACGCACGAAATATGTATATCCAAAAAATCAAGATAATACTGATATCCTTTTGCTAAAAGAATATTTAATTTACATTTCCACAACAGATTTAAGACATTTTGTAACCGATTTTTGTCATTTAAAATTCAAATCGCATTGATAATATTAAAAGAACATTAAATATTCAAACCAATTGATTCTCACGCTCTTTATTACACGTGCCTCATATTGTTTAAACAAATGCAAATGTTTAAACAATTTGATTCACGGCGTCCCCCACCTGTCTTTATCTAAACTTCTAAACTACTATATAAAAGTCTTCGAATAAAAAATGGGTCAGTGGTAAATTCCTACCAGAGCGGATTGACATAAAAATCTAGAAAAATCCGCATAATTCTGAAATAATTAGGAGACGTGTGTGAGGTACAAATTAAAACAATAAACGACCCCAAAGTGCCCCAAAATTCGATTCGTTTTTTTTTTAAATTCTTTCTTTTGCCATTTTTCTGTTATAAATGTTGTTAAAATGGTTTAAAAAAATTATGATCATAATCTTATGGCATAGCCGCAACTAACTGCATTTAAATTTTTTGGAAATTCAGCCTCCTTAACCAAGTCCCCAATATTTTCCAATTCTCTTATGCGTGACGTCACGGCCTCCACATATGTTTGTATGTATGTTCTGCTGGCGCACTTTGCATTAAGTCGTAAATGAGTGTATGTAGCATTTTAAGTGTGACCGCGCAGGGGAAAAAATGAAAATACCAGTCACAAAAAATTTAAAATGCGCGGTTAAAAAATCGATTATATCGCAAATCTTTTCATTTGTTTTCAAATGTTGAGTTATCTACAAACTTTGGATTTGTAAAAAACAAAAATAAACAATGATTCGCTCTGCTATGTACACACACACGCACGAAATATGTATATCCAAAAAATCAAGATAATACTGATATCCTTTTGCTAAAAGAATATTTAATTTACATTTCCACAACAGATTTAAGACATTTTGTAACCGATTTTTGTCATTTAAAATTCAAATCGCATTGATAATATTAAAAGAACATTAAATATTCAAACCAATTGATTCTCACGCTCTTTATTACACGTGCCTCATATTGTTTAAACAAATGCAAATGTTTAAACAATTTGATTCACGGCGTCCCCCACCTGTCTTTATCTAAACTTCTAAACTACTATATAAAAGTCTTCGAATAAAAAATGGGTCAGTGGTAAATTCCTACCAGAGCGGATTGACATAAAAATCTAGAAAAATCCGCATAATTCTGAAATAATTAGGAGACGTGTGTGAGGTACAAATTAAAACAATAAACGACCCCAAAGTGCCCCAAAATTCGATTCGTTTTTTTTTAAATTCTTTCTTTTGCCATTTTTCTGTTATAAATGTTGTTAAAATGGTTTAAAAAAATTATGATCATAATCTTATGGCATAGCCGCAACTAACTGCATTTAAATTTTTTGGAAATTCAGCCTCCTTAACCAAGTCCCCAATATTTTCCAATTCTCTTATGCGTGACGTCACGGCCTCCACATATGTTTGTATGTATGTTCTGCTGGCGCACTTTGCATTAAGTCGTAAATGAGTGTATGTAGCATTTTAAGTGTGACCGCGCAGGGGAAAAAATGAAAATACCAGTCACAAAAAATTTAAAATGCGCGGTTAAAAAATCGATTATATCGCAAATCTTTTCATTTGTTTTCAAATGTTGAGTTATCTACAAACTTTGGATTTGTAAAAAACAAAAATAAACAATGATTCGCTCTGCTATGTACACACACACGCACGAAATATGTATATCCAAAAAATCAAGATAATACTGATATCCTTTTGCTAAAAGAATATTTAATTTACATTTCCACAACAGATTTAAGACATTTTGTAACCGATTTTTGTCATTTAAAATTCAAATCGCATTGATAATATTAAAAGAACATTAAATATTCAAACCAATTGATTCTCACGCTCTTTATTACACGTGCCTCATATTGTTTAAACAAATGCAAATGTTTAAACAATTTGATTCACGGCGTCCCCCACCTGTCTTTATCTAAACTTCTAAACTACTATATAAAAGTCTTCGAATAAAAAATGGGTCAGTGGTAAATTCCTACCAGAGCGGATTGACATAAAAATCTAGAAAAATCCGCATAATTCTGAAATAATTAGGAGACGTGTGTGAGGTACAAATTAAAACAATAAACGACCCCAAAGTGCCCCAAAATTCGATTCGTTTTTTTTTAAATTCTTTCTTTTGCCATTTTTCTGTTATAAATGTTGTTAAAATGGTTTAAAAAAATTATGATCATAATCTTATGGCATAGCCGCAACTAACTGCATTTAAATTTTTTGGAAATTCAGCCTCCTTAACCAAGTCCCCAATATTTTCCAATTCTCTTATGCGTGACGTCACGGCCTCCACATATGTTTGTATGTATGTTCTGCTGGCGCACTTTGCATTAAGTCGTAAATGAGTGTATGTAGCATTTTAAGTGTGACCGCGCAGGGGAAAAAATGAAAATACCAGTCACAAAAAATTTAAAATGCGCGGTTAAAAAATCGATTATATCGCAAATCTTTTCATTTGTTTTCAAATGTTGAGTTATCTACAAACTTTGGATTTGTAAAAAACAAAAATAAACAATGATTCGCTCTGCTATGTACACACACACGCACGAAATATGTATATCCAAAAAATCAAGATAATACTGATATCCTTTTGCTAAAAGAATATTTAATTTACATTTCCACAACAGATTTAAGACATTTTGTAACCGATTTTTGTCATTTAAAATTCAAATCGCATTGATAATATTAAAAGAACATTAAATATTCAAACCAATTGATTCTCACGCTCTTTATTACACGTGCCTCATATTGTTTAAACAAATGCAAATGTTTAAACAATTTGATTCACGGCGTCCCCCACCTGTCTTTATTATTAATATAATCTTTTTCTTTTGCATACTTCTTTACGTCCCATTAAATGACCGTTTGCTGTAATTAATTCAAGTGAAACATAACCTGTTGGTCGTGTACAAATACTTCATTATTTGCCAATTGTTTTTTTTTTTTTAATGTGTGGAAAGAAGGTGTGTAAAGAGGGGTTGGGGGCCCAAAAACGCCAAAACTGTAATTAGGTGATAGATGGACAGCCTCTTAAAATTGTTAACCAAGATAAAAATAAAGGAAATTGTATTATTGGGGACGCATTTAACTTTTCCTTTGGCATATTTCTTAATTTTTCTTACATAAATATTTGCTTTCCTTATAAGCGTTGTCTACTGTGGATTCTCTTTTAAACTTCTTCTAAATCGTCAACAGTATGTGATTTTTTATTAACCCTTTCGTTACCAATGTGCATAAAATTACCTTTTCTACATTCTTCGGTTGTAATAGTAATAGTACATTAATATTATTTGTCAAGCAATAACATCACTAGAAGAAAGTAAACATAGCATGGCTTAAATGTTAAAAAAATGTATATTTGTTAAATTAAAATTTTAATTCTTTAATTTCAATTTGTAATTAAAAAAAAATAAAAAAAAAATTAAAAATTAAAAATAAAGAGTTCTAATCTAAATATAAACAAAAACAATGAAGAGTCTTAATTTTAGATTGTTTTTGAAAAACACTTTGTTTTTATTTTTGTCCTTCAATATAATGTATCGCCCTTAACTGCAAAACAAAAGATGTGGCAAAATAAAATGTAAGCGATCGGTATTTAAAAAAAAATTAAAATTAATATAATTATAGAAAAAGATCCTACCATATTTAAAATCTTCGGCACAAAAAGGTTAAGTTCAAAGAGAGGGAAGTAAACTGATGGAATACGCACACATACATCCGTAATTCGGCAAATTTGGACTTATATATGTTTTTAGGCAGCAATTCTGTCAGTTTTAAAATGAATCCCCATGGAAATGGTGCTGGGCAGTGGGTTGCATGGCAACCCAATTACACGGCAGCTCCAGCTAGCTATTCGTATCCGTATCAAGCTGCAGTTCCGCCTCCAGTTGTGTGCCAACACGTCCCGCAACCCGTACCCGTCCAGCACTTCACGCAGCATTTCCCGCAACACGTTGCGCAACTTGTACCGCAACATGCGCAATGTGTTCAGGTGAAATCAATAGATGAGCAAGAAACTAAAAATTTTATGGGAAAAAACAAACGACAACAAAACTGGGTTAACATTAACCAGCAATTGAAAACGCAAAATAAAACCATAAAAACTTTGACGCAAACGTGCAAGAGGATGCAAAACGAATTAAAAACAATGAAGAAGAAGGTAGCAGACCTGGAAAAAACTCACGAAAACGTATCTCTTATGGAAAGGAGATTTAAGAACCTGTGCCTTCAGCCAGGTCGTAGACCTTCAATTTAATCAAAATTGTTAATTTTTTGACAAAAATAAAATTTAAAAATTTAAGTTTTTTGTTTTTTATTCTTTTTTTTTCTCATCTTTAGCAAAATTGCAAGTGAACAACAATAAAACCAACCATTTAATCTTCTCCTTTTGCATACATTTGTACTTCTCATTAAATGATCTTTTGCTGTAATGCATTTAAGTGGCAATATAGCTCAGGTGTTAGAGGTTGTATATAAATGTAATGTGATCTGTAGGTCGTGGGTTCAAACCCACTTCAGTTCTTGCCAAAAATGATGTTGACATTTTTTTTTTTTGGAAAGTGAAATCCAAGATTGGTAAGAACTCGGTTTGAAAACACGACCCTTAAATTGCAAGGAAACCACATCGTACAACAACACCAACTCTTTAGGAATGCTATTACCTAAGACTACTTCTTCATGAAGTGCGGGGACCAACCTCATTCTTATTTCTTAAAACAGTTAATAACATTACGTATGCTACATTTCAATTGGCATGTAAGGCTTTGGGCTTACTAGAAGATGACACACACTGGGAATATACCCTAAAGGAAGCAGCTTTATGTAAATCGCCAATTCAATTACGTGATTTATTTGCGATGATGTTAGTAAATTGTCAAATGGCTGATGCCGCACATCTTTGGGAAATGTATAAAGAAAGCTTTTCAGAAGACATTTTGTACGAGTTTTCTCTAATAGTGGCAGAAGTCAATCAAGATCTACTGGATAGAGTGTTTAATAAATGTCTTATTTTAATCGAAGATATAACACTGTCCATTGGAGGTACGTGTCTATTAGACTATGGTTTGCCCGAACCGATTAGAGTTAGTAGACCACTTCAAAATAGGGAATATTTAAACGAAATAAATTACAATATTAATGAATTCGAATTAAGTAAAGACGAAAATTCCCTTAACGATGAGCAAAGAATGGCATTTCAAAAAATATTACAAAGTGTTCAAAATGAAAACGGTGAAATATTTTTTTTGGATGCCCCCGGTGGCACAGGCAAGACATTTTTATTGAATTTGTTGTTAGCAAAATTACGACATAATAATAATGTAGCATTGGCTGTTGCTTCTTCAGGTATAGCTGCTACGCTGTTAAATGGGGGACGCACAGCCCACTCTGTGTTTAAACTCCCATTGGATTTAATAAATGTAGAAACACCATGTTGCTCAATATCTAAACGGTGTAATATGGCATTGGTTTTTCAAGAATGTAGACTTATTGTTTGGGATGAATGCACAATGGCTCATAAGAGTGCTTTTGAAGCGTTGGATAGAATGTTGAAAGATATTCGTGGTAATGATTTTCTAATGGGAGGTATGACGGTTTTATTATCTGGAGATTTTCGTCAAACGCTTCCTGTAGTTCCTCGAGGAACAAGGGCAGATGAAATACAAGCCTGCTTAAAATCATCATTTCTTTGGCCTACTATTCAAAAATTGTGCCTAACAAAAAACATGCGTGTGCATTTAAAAGGCGATACAACTGCTGGAATTTTTGCACATACATTATTGAGAATTGGAGACGGTCTTTTTCCAACTGTCGAAGGAAAAATAATTATTCCTTCAGGTTTAGGAACTGTTGTAACTTCCCTTGAGGAGCTCACATCAAATATATTTCCGGAAATTTCAAAAATCTCAACCAAATCATTAGATTGGTTTTCGGAGAGAGCAATATTAACTGCTAGAAATGATAGAGCTGTGGTAATAAATAACATACTGTTAAAATCATTTGATGGTATTGAAGTTACGTATAATTCTATTGATTCAGTCACTGAAGTTGATGAAGTAGTTCATTTTCCGGTTGAATTTCTCAACCAACAAAATCCACCTGGACTTCCCTTACACATTCTAAAGCTTAAGATTGGTGCACCAATTATGCTGTTGAGAAATTTAAGACCTCCAAAACTATGTAACGGTACAAGATTGCAAGTAAAAGCTCTTCATAACAATTTAATCGAAGCTGTGGTTTTTACTGGCTGTGCCAAAGGAGAAATTGTTTTTATACCACGAATACCCCTAATACCATCAAATCTACCGTTTCAGTTTAAAAGACTTCAGTTCCCTGTAAAAGTTTGCTTTGCAATAACGATAAATAAATCGCAAGGTCAGACCTTAAAACTAGCTGGACTAGATTTAAGGGACGATTGCTTCTCTCATGGTCAGTTTTATGTGGCCTGTTCAAGAGTTAGCTCCTCTGAGTCTTTAATTATTTTAGCGCCAGAAGGAAAATCAAAAAATATCGTTTATAGAGAAGTCTTGCAAAAATGTTAAACATTTCTAATTAAAATGCACTGTGGAAAAGGCCTCATGGGGAAACCAAAAAAAAAAAACGCGCCAAAACCTCTACCTCTATGGTGGTGTGGAAATGTGGAATGGTTTTAGTTTAAATAAAGTAGCAAATAAAAAAGTTAATCAAAAGTATAGTTTTAAGCGATATAGTTAGGAAATTGCTAATCTTAATTTCCGCAGGCGAAGCTGCGGGCTACCTTGCTAGTATTATATATAACTCTTGTGAACATTCAAATGAACATATACCATTTTCTTATCTATTATTTTTGTTTCTTCTTCCGATTTCGTTTTGGGATGACGTTTGTACCGACTCTGTGTGGGTTCGGGACCAAAATTTATATTTTTTCTTGTTGGCCCCTTGATAGTTTGTTTGTTCCCCCTTCAAAAATTGACGCTCACCGGTTGGCTTAAAAGGTTTTATTCTGAACTTAAAGTGAACTTCAGGTATGTCGGTCTGAGGTCCTTCGGCGACGTGTCTCGGGTCTGTTGTGATTCGCGCGTATGATTCGGAGTGGCAATGTAGTGCGTTCGTTGTAGTCTCGCGGATCATGTGTCCTGGTCCTGTACGTGGGCGTCGTCTAGTGTGCTGAGTCAGTGGGTTGGTCAGGGCATCGTTGTGTTCGTCAACCACTGATCCGTGTAATCTCCGGGTCGGAAGCCGGATATGTAACGTCTGAAGGGAACTCGCAAAGACTGGGACCGATCCTTGAACAGAATTCGGACTTCATGACCGGTTCTGTAGCTGACCCTTAGGCCACACCCGGGAATTCGGTGATCTTTTCCATGTCGGTAGAACCGATTGCGAACTGGATTCTACGAGAGTCGATTCTGAACCGATTCCCTACGGACACCCTGTGGACGGTCCTGTGGCTCTATGGTTGACGGCTGGAGGAACACGCAAAAACTGGGACAAATCCTTGAATCGAATCCGGACTATGCGATCATGACCGGTTGTGGACCTGACCCGTACGCCACACCCGGGAATTCGGGGATCCTTTCCAGGTCGGTAGAAACGATCGTGAACAGGATTCTACGAGGGTCGATTCCAAACTAAATCCCTGTAGGAGCACTTGAAACCTGATTAAGAACCGATGAGATGGGTCACTTCCTAATTAATCAACTAGTATCCATTACCAACTACAAGAACTACTTCCCAAATACTCACCTTGATGTCTGCCTCGATCGACCGCCGGAGAACAAGTGACCCATTCTGGTCTGGGTGCCTCCTTTTATACCCGTTCCTAGCCTTTAACGTATTATCGGGATCCCAGGGTTGATTCTTATCTTTTTGGTGTGGCCAGCTGACCCTTGGGTTGGCGCGCGTTGAAATATGGTCGCTGATTGACGAATCCGTGTGACCAGAAAGTTCATGGGTGGGCGCGCGTTCAAATAATAAGTCATACTTCTGTTTTTATATTTATTTCTATATTTATTTGAACACAACTTTACGTTGTGGCGACATAGTCGTCACACTCCCCTCCTTTACGAGGTTCGCTCTTCTGTCACGGAGGTCTGCACGATTCCACTGCGCCCGATCCGGACCCATGTGGCCGTGGTCCCTGTGGTAAACTTGCGCGATCCGCGGCTACCCTGCTTTCATTGCTGCTTGACCTCGTCCACCGCTTTCTCCACTTTTTTGTCGTGATCGTCCTTTTCTTGTACTTCCACTTTCAATTCTTCCTTGTTCGTTTCGTTTAGCATGTCCCGCCTGGTCTTTGGCCTTTTTGGATCTGTTGGATTTGGCCTGGCTTTGGGAGCTGGTATTACCGGTGCCGATGTTGGGTTGGGCGCTGGAGCTCTGCGGTCTAGTTTTGGCTGGCCCTTGGCTGGTGCTACCGTTACCCTGATTGTGCCTGGCACGGTTTTCGCGTGCGCGATCCGTTTCTTGGCACCCCGTGTGCCTTGTGTAGGATTTGGCGATGCCGCCTTCGTTTCCGGAGCCTGTCCCGAGACCGTTTTGGCCTGGGTTGGTCCCTGCCTGCCAGTTGGTTCGAGCGTGTTTATGACCCCAATCAAAATTGTTTGCTTCCGCGCACTATTAACGTGTTTCGCAGATTTTTTTTATCAGCTTGTTGTCTATCTGAAAAAAGGTTTTACGTGTTAAGTACTTGTGTGGGGACATATGTTAGTGTGTTTGCATGTTAGCTTATGACTACTTCGTTCTCCCGTTCTACTGGTTTTAGTTGGTCGACGTAGGCTCTGTGTGTCTTCATAGTTACTGTGTGTCTTATGTTATCCATTACGTTTGAGGTAAATGCTGTTACCATGAACGGCGTTTCGAATTTTGGAGCCAGTTTAGATGCGAAATTGTTGGCTGCTCTTAAGAGATAGTTTTGTCGTTCCAATACCAAGTCTTGCCGTTTTGGGGTTCTAATCGCGTTATAGGCCCTAGCTTGGTCCTGAGCGGCTTTGCCCATGTTGTAATGTGCTACCTTGCAAGCTTCCTGCATCCGTTCTTCGACAGTTTCTTCCTCTATCCCCGACCCAGTCGTTGATTCGTTAAACAAACTTCCTGGTAGTCTCAGTTCGCGGCCGTATGGTAGGTATGCGGGGCAGTATTCTGTTGATTCGGACCTACTGCTTTTGACAGCCAAGGCAATTTCTGGTAGCCATTCGTCCCACCGGGTATGTTGTGTACCCTGAGCTATCTCTGTCTTTATTGTTCTGTTTGCCCTTTCTGCTGGGTGGTCCTGTGGTGTATACGGTGCCGTTGGCTGGTGGTCGTTTCCCCATTTGTTGACTTGTGACTTGATCTTTTGGCTTGTAAACTGTACGCCGTTATCGGAGAGTAGCCTTTTTGAGGATCCGCCTTTAGTTATTATTCTCTCCCTCAAGGCTTTGATAACTATTTCTGACGTCGCTTTTCTTATTGAGTCTAGTCTCTCTAAACGTGGCTGGTGCGGTGTGCCGGAGGGCAGTACCTTTTTCTGGAATAGTGCTTCTGTCACCATTCTGTTCGTCCCTTCAGCTAGTCTGACGGCCTCCTCCACTTATTTTGTCCATGCCTGGTTATTCTGTTGGCCAGTGCTCTACTGATGAAGATCCTTTATTGCCTATTTTTACGTCTGCCAGGACCTGTCGACAATTGAACCTTATTCTTGTTGCGGGCGGCCTGTCGGCAGTGTTGCCCTTGGGTGCACTCTCTGATTCCCTGGGCCTTCGAAGCAGAAAATTCTTGGAGGGTTACCGCAGCCCCTTGCGATATGACCTGTCAGCTTGCATTTTGAGGATCTGTTGTTCATGCTGAAGGTTGTAGTCTGAATTGGCTTGTGTTTCCCTGCGTTCTCTAATTTGGCTTTCAGTGGCTTCCAGTGCAACGAATTACTCTACATTCGCCTCTCTTTGCATACCGTTTGAACTCGGCTTTACTGTTTCGGTATGTTTACTCCTGATTGTCCTCCTCGTTGAGCCTAGTGAAACCTTGTATCGTGGCAGGAGTCACACTGTCCGAAGTATCTTTTGATATCCCGGTGCATACCGCGCCAGTAGTAGTTGGTCATTACTCTTTGCTTGGTTTTCCTAATGCCCAGGAACCCTGCTGTTGGTTCGCTGTGATTTTCCTTGAGCACTCGTTCTCTCTTGCTTTTGGGTATGCATAGCCCATGATGGTAGGTGGTGGTATAGGCGTCAGCCTATTATGGCATAGTCTGGGTCTCTCGCTTGGTCTCTTTAAACAGCCAGTAGTTTCTCCCTGATCCAGATATCTTCTTTGATCTCTGCTCCACGCGCCTCTTCCTTAATCTGTCTGGAGACGGCGTCTGCCACCACAGTCAATTTTCCCTTCCTATATCGCTCTTCGAATGAATAGGGTTACATCGCTAGTGCCCACCTTGCTATCCGTCCTGACGGACTTTTTATAGAATTAAGCCATTTCAGGGCTACGAGGTCGGTAACGACAACGTAATGGTACCCTTCTAGGTACATCCTCATTTTCTGGATGGCCCAGTGTATTGCCAGGCATTCTTTCTCCGTTGCGGAGTAGTTCCGATCTGTTTCGGACAGCTCCCTACTGGCGTAGGCAATTACTTGTTCGTCGTCTTCGCTTTCTTGCGGTCACTAGCATCGGTTTGTAAGACGAATGTCATTGTGTGTATTCCCCTCGCGCTGACAATGTGTCTTAGCTTTTCTTTGAAGAAGTGTAACTTTTATTGATTTATCATCAGATTTGCCTGTCGAAGTTTTCGCATTATTTCCCGCAGTTTTTCGAGGTGTTCTTGTTTTGTCCGTCCGATGACACCATATGCAAATGCGAACGGACCCATTTCTGACCCTAGTTCAGTGCTCTTGGAGTAATCCTCGACATGGGACGGTGAATGCTGTGTACTTCTTACTCTGTTCCTCCATTGCTATTTGCCAGTAACCGCTTTAAAGATCCAGTGTGCCAATGTACTTCTCTTCTCGGAGTTTGTTCAAGATGCATTCTCGGTACCGCATATGCATCCCGCTCTGAATGCACATTTAGCTGTCTGTAGTGTATGTAACGTCTCCACTGTATGTTTTTCTTTTCTACGATTACGACTAGTGAGCTGTAAGCTTTTTCCCTCCTATTTGTGTTTTGATGCCTCCGTATGGTAGGGTCGCGTTGCATTGGCTTAAGAAATCTATTCCTAGCAGGGGGTTTTCGATGACTTCGTCTAGGATAAGCAGGGTTACTGTCTTCTTTTAATTTCCTAGCACTTTTGGCAAGTGCTCTACTGATGAAGCTCCTGGTAGCTCCGGTGTCTATTGCTCCACTCACCCTTGTCTTGCCTATGTTTTCGTCTGCCAGGCCCCGTCGACAATTGAACCTTATTCTTGTTGCGGGCGGCCTGTCGGCAGTGTTGCCCCTGGGTGCCCGCTAAACTTCATGTAATCTCCGCGTGTGTGTTGGTCCGAGGTCTTTCGGAGAGGTGTCGTGGGTTCTGTTGTGGTTCGTGCGTGTGCTTCGGAGTGGCGATGTAGTGCGTTCGCTGTAGTCTCGCGGATTGTTGGTTCTTGTCTTGTACGTAGGCGTGGACTAGTGTGCTGAGTTATTGGGTTGGTCAAGGCTTCCTTGTGGTCGTCTGCCACTGGTCCGTGTAATCTGCGGGTCGGGAGCCGGAGATGTAACGCCTGGAGGAAACTTGAACCGAATTCGGACTCATACAGAGCTTGATAACAAACTCTTAAGTCATGTTATCGTTTGGGCCTGTATGGGTCAACCTTGTTTTTATTGACGGGATCATGGATGGCCATGATGTACCTACAAATTTTAAAGGAAAATCTGCTGCAAAGCATCGTTCTACAGTTGATTAGGGAGGGTAAATTAATCAACAGTAGTCTACTAAAATAAGAAGGTTAGTTAACATTTTCATCCCAATTTAGGCGCATTAAAGCAACAATAATAATTTTTTTTGGTACTGATTCAATACGACCAAAATATGTATTCCGTATTGTGGTCCCCAGACGGGAGACCCATACTCCAGAATCCGGACGGACTAGCGAAATAAATAAAGTTTTAGTGACATAAGGATCATCGAATTCGTTTGAACACATTTTAATAAAACCAAGCACTCCTCTGGCTTTATTAACCATAAACGAAATGTGATTAGAAAATTGTAGTTTGGGGTCGAAAAGAACGCCAAGATCGTTTACAGGAGTTATTCTGTCGAAAGAGCTGCCACTTAACGTGTAAGTCGCGTATATCGGATATTCCCGATAAAAAGTCATTAGCTTGCACTTAGAACGGTTTAAATTTAGTACATTTTTTCGGCACCAGTTTTGAAAGTTATATAGATCGGATTGTAAGTTTAAGTGGCACGAAATCTCCTTATCTGCAGGCATTACTTAACATCATCTGACTACATAAGTACGCGAAAGTGACTTTTAATTAAGGGAAGATCGTTAATAAATAATGTAAAAAGTAACGGACCCAGATGGCTCACTTGAGGGACACCGGAGGTAAGAATTTTAGAAATTGAATTTATAAAAAGGACCCTTTCTGACCTGACATTGAGATCCATTTTAGGAGATCAACTTGAAACCTAACAGGTCAAGATTTTCAACAAGAAGAAATTGATTTACAGAATCAAATGCTTTACTAAAGTCAGTGTAAATGACGTCTGTTTGAAAACTACTATTAAAGCCCTTTGTCACAAATGTAGTAAGAAGGTTAGTGAAGGTTACGTTTAATAAATCAGTGTGGACAGAAAGAAATGATTAATCTACAAAGGTGCTGTAAATGAGGAGTAATGATTTTTTCAAAAAGCTTAGGAAGTGCTGACAACTTAGATATACCTCTATAGTTACTGGCTTCTTACTTGTTACCGTTCCAAATTTTTGGAATTTGGGAAGCTTCTAAAGATAAGGTAAACAACTTGTGGAGAGGTTTGCGCAGGACCTTAGCGCAATACCTAAGCACGCACCCAGGAATACCATCGGGCCCTGGCGAATAAACAGGCTTAATACGAAGAAGATCCAAAAGAAGTGAGCTTTCTGTTAAAGTGGGACAGAATATGATGTTTGACTTGGATATGGTGTAAGAATAAGGCTGTGATGAATAATCTAAAGTAGAGTAAGTCGTTTGAAAAGAATGGGCAAATCGGCTATTGCCTGATCTGTGGTTGCCGTCCTGTTTTTGAACGACAGCGAAGAAGGATAAGAATTAAATTTACGCTTGGTGTACAAGAAATTATAAAACTGGTTCGGGTCGTGAGAGAACTGTGCCCTACAACGGTTTAAGTAACTATTATAAAATTGAGCGTTTAGCACGGAAAATCTTGACCGAGCTCTTAAATATATAGCAAAAACTGATTGAGAACCGCTATTTTTAAAAAGTCTGGACTTTACATTTCTTAAGTGTGTCTACTCTTTGCTTAACCAAGATGATTTTTTGGAGATTGACGGATAGTACCACGGAACACATGAATTACAAAATTAGCTTTTTGTAGTGTAAAAAACATTAACTGCATCAGACATTTTATTGCAAAGGAAAAGATCAGACCAATTAAAGCCAGAAAAAAAATTATTTAGCCTCAGAAAGTCTACCTTGCGAAAACAATGTATTCGTTTGGTTAATTTTTCTGATGTTCTCTATAACTCTTCCCGTGTTAATTGTAAGTTAAATTGCGTGAGTGGTGCTACTCTGGACAGAATCACACCTTCAGGATTTGATACAACACACAAATCAAGTAGAGGACCTAGTGAATTTCGAACATGGTTTACTTGAGAAAAGGATATGTCAATCAGGCCGTCAATAAAATCAGTTTACCAATTAACTCCATGTATATCCCTATCGGAAGGCTTATTTGCAACACACTTAATATCGGACAGGTGATTTAAATAATCTGGAAGTTCAGACAACGGCGGAATATATGAGCAAGTTATATATATAAAGCTACCAGGAAGAGATAACTTTACTCAAATTAATTCAATGGTATTGAATTCCTCAAAAAATAACTCCTCTGACGAGAGGTTTGAATCAACTCCAATTAAGCCTCCACCTTTCCGTCTAGAGGGTCATAAATATATATTGTGTACATACCTGGAAAAACTTCGGATCCAAAGATCTCCGGCTTTAACCAGGTTTCTGGTAATACGATAATATGAGATATAAGGAAAGGCTATCAGAATACAATTTAGTGAGCTTGCTACGAAAGCCTCTTGCATTCTGATAGAAAAGAAGGAGGTTAGAAGTTAGTTTTTTGATATTGGTACATTGGTTTGGCCTCGAGGAAGTTTTACTCTCACGGGTCCCTTCTTTTTTAACTTAGCCTCGAACTCTTTTATAACCACATTATCCGGCCAAAAGTCGCCAGAACATAGGGCTTAACAAATCTCGTTGGACAGTTATCTTGAAAGATGAAAAGTCTCTAGCATAAGAAATCTTAAACTTTTCCACCTTTATACTTACGCTTACTATCGGCTTTAGTTTTGTCTTATATATAAGATAATACATCAGAAAATGTTAAATCAGGGGAAAGCCGAGAAACGAAAATTTGTTTCTTTAGTAGAACCACTAAAAGGGGTTATGGTCTCTGCAAAACCAACTTGAGCCGGTTGTCCGGACTCAGTAGTCCCTTGTGGCGGTGTATCTACATTTTTAGAGATAGGTGGATTGTGAAACCACTGCGGACAAATCGGAATTCTTAGAAGTCCCTGGTTACATGCATTCTGCTACGGATTGTTCGGATACCGAATCTTTTCTTTAGCTGCTGATCTTACCAACATTTGAGGTTTTGCTGCAATCACCTGCTGATCCGCAGGAATGCTCTGCTGTTCTTGCGGGGTATTCCCTTTTTGCTGCTAAACTATTAAACTGCGAATCCAGCGCAGAGAGGAGATCCTAAACTATCTCCAGCAACGCCGAAACAGCTAGTCAGCCTCATCAAGCCGCCTTTAGTTTGGCGCATGAACTATTTCATCTGCAACTTGTGCCCCTTTGAAAGGTCATAATTTATCCGGCCAGTAAAACCGGCGCACTTGGTGTGCACCATGTTTTCACACAGCCATTTTCTTTCGTCAATTATTCACATAGGTGCCTCAACACCGAGGTTTATATACCCTTGCATTTATTACGAAACGTCTACATTTTGTTGCCTCTATTATTAAAAACAATGAAGCTATGTCGATTTTAAGCTATAGTACATTTTGAAATCGTTTCTATGGCAGCTATATGATTTTGTCCGGTTATTAAAAAACTAAAAGCGTAATTTTGATATAGTAAATAATTACTTTTTTTCAATGGAATATTTTGATAAATAGAAAAACAACAAAAAAAAACATTTTTTAATGTTTATTTTTTTTTAAGTTAAACTTCTTCTAATATTTTTTTTTACCGATTTTTCCTATGAAACCTATATATACTACCTGCAATAGGAAGAAAACTTTTTGGAAAGTTTCAAGCAGATAGCTTTAAAAATGATGGACTAGTTTGCGTAGAAACGGACTGACGGCCAGATGGACGGGCAGACGAACAGACGGACAGACGGACGGACGGACGGACGGACACTGCGTTGCAAACTTTTGACTGAAATTATAAAACCGTCAGTAACATCCATATGTTTCATAAGTCTAGTACTAAGATCCAAAAACAAGTTTACCATGGAAAAATTTTGAATCTTAAAATTGTGACCGAGTTTTTAAGACCTCATTAGAACTGAGTGAGCTGTGGTCTTACTGTCCATCAGCTGAAATGGTTGACAAACAAAAAAAACATATCTGCAGGAAGGGCCCTTAAAAGTTATTCTCATGTAGCTTGTCACGACGAGTCGGGCAGTGGCAAATAAATTAAAAAACAACGCAATTCATATTTAACAGTTATTTTTTTAATATATTGATAGATGATTTTTTAATTTTTTTCGACCACTTTTTAACCAAGAAACAATCCGCGCTGACAACTGCCACTTTAAATGATTCAATTTTTAACACTTTTTTCTATATTTTTGTCGATCTGAGAATCTGTTTGCCTCCCGCTCTCTCTCATTGCTGACAAACGTCGATCTCAGTACTAGGTTTTATGAAAAAGTTTGCAAACATGACTTTTATTAAAATTTACATAGTGTGGGTATTACAAATGTGCATAAAGAGTGAATAACAATCTGTACATAGGTTTCATTTGCCCGAACCACTTCCAGAGTTTTGCTGAGAAAAATAAGATGGGATGGTCAAAAGCGTTTTGCCATGCCAAAAATTACCCGCGATATCCGATTTCCACAGAGCACGATCCACCAGCATCCATTTGGGTGATGGTTTTTCCCGTGCCGACATTTTCCGTTACTTTAGAACGATGGACTAACAAGCCGTAGGTTTCTATGCAATGTTTAGCCTATGATTGTCCTTTACAACACTAAAATCTTGGCACGAAGACATTTAGATATATATGCTGTCATCTTAATAGTTAGAAAAGTGGGGGCTTGGAATGTTATGCTGTTATTTAAATGTTAAAATAAGCTTTTAGATATTATCAATCATTGCAAAAGTATTTCTAAAACAGTTTGATAGAATCAAAAGACAACAAAATGTTGCCCATCCCAACTGTTTCTTTGAGATGTGTTCTGTGGGTATTAAAGGTATTATTAGAAATAACATTTTTTTGTACGTTTACTTTTATGTATATTTCTATAGTATTTCAGTTTTTTAACTACATTTAAATTCAAAGCAATCCTAGATGCCAATCACATGTCCGTAATCGAATGGAATGACGAAGATTTAAAATGTATAAGTTTAGCTTATGTTGGAACAATTAATCCTTTTAGTTGATTTACCTGTCTTGCAGGCAACTATTATTTAAACTACAGAGATCAGGGAATTTAATTACATTAAATTTCGATGAGTCGTTCAATAAGGATAAGGAGAGTTTTAACAAGAAAGGAAAGCTAACTTCAAGCGGAGCCGAAGTTGATATACCCTTGCAGAATATTATGTTCATTATATTCTCCAAAATTATTCATATGATGCATTCTTAATACTCAAAAAAATTTCCAACTTCCTAACTTTAAAAACACCAAAGTTATGGCATTTCCAATCGTTCAGTTATATGGCAGCTATAGGATATAGTCGGCCGATCCTTATGAAATTTAATAGGTCGGATTGATTGTCCAAAAATAAAACCCATAGAAAATCCCAACTTCCTAACTTTACAAACCCAAAAGTTATGGCATTTCCGATCAATCAGTTATATGGCAGCTATAGGATATAGTCGGCTGATCCTTATGAAATTTAATAGGTCGGATTGATTGGCCAAAAATAAAACCCATAGAAAATCCAGGCTTCCTAACTTTACAAACATCAAAGTTATGGCATTTCCGATCAATCAGTTATATGGCAGCTATAGGATATAGTCGGCCGATTCCGGCCGTTCCCACATATTCCTGCAAAGGAAAGACGGGTGTGTGCAAAGTTTCAGTTCGATATCTTTAAAACTGAGAGACTAGTTAGTAACTAGTTAGTAGTAAATTACGATATAAATCTATATAAAAGCTTTTTTTAACATTTAAATAACAGCATAACATTCCAAGCCCCCACTTTTCTAACTATTAAGATGACAGCATATACATATATCTAAATGTCTTCGTGCCAAGATTTTAGTGTTGTAAAGGACAATCATAGGCTAAACATCGCATAGAAACCTACGGCTTGGAATGTTAGTCCATCGTTCTAAAGTAACGGAAAATGTCGGCACGGGAAAAACCATCACCCAAATGGATGCTGGTGGATCGTGCTCTGTGGAAATCGGATATCGCGGGTAATTTTTGGCATGGCAAAACGCTTAAGGGCCCTTCCTGCAGATATGTTTTTTTTGTTTGTCAACCATTTCAGCTGATGGACAGTAAGACCACAGCTCACTCAGTTCTAATGAGGTCTTAAAAACTCGGTCACAATTTTAAGATTCAAAATTTTTCCATGGTAAACTTGTTTTTGGATCTTAGTACTAGACTTATGAAACAAATGGATGTTACTGACGGTTTTATAATTTCAGTCAAAAGTTTGCAACGCAGTGTCCGTCCGTCCGTCCGTCCGTCCGCCCGTCTGTCCATCCGTCCGTCTGGCCGTCCATCTGGCCGTCAGTCCGTTTCTACGCAAACTAGTCCCTCATTTTTAAAGCTATCTGCTTGAAACTTTCCAAAAAGATTTCTTTCTATTGCAGGTAGTATATATAGGTTTCATAGGAAAAATCGGAAAAAAAATATTAGAAGAATCTTAACTTAAAAAAAAAATAAACATTAAAAAAATGTTATTTTGCTGTTTTTCTATTTATCAAAATATTCCTTTGAAAAAAAGTAATTATTTACTATATCCAAATTATGCTTAGCTGCCATAGAAACGATTTCAAAATGTACTATAGCTTAAAATCGACATAGCTTCATTGTTTTTAATAATAGAGGCAACAAAATGTAAACGTTTCGTAATAACTGCAAGGGTATATAAACCTCGGTGTTGAGGCACCGATGTGAATAATGGACGAAAGCAGTTTTAGGTTTACAATTTTATGTAGCGTTCTTTATCAAATCAAACTTTAAATTATAATAGACTGTTTTAAAAAACTTTGTGTTGCTGCTTGTCGGTGCTGCTTCCTGGCGGGAGGCTTGACAATTTAAATTACTGCGGTATTAGTAAGCGATTTTCCGCCGATTTTTGAAGCGACATTCCATACTAGCCTTTTTCTATTTGGCTTGTTAGGATTTAGGACAATGATTGGGAGATACCTTTCTAGGCAGCTACATCTTTCGGTTGGAGCTCGACTGCGTAGCCTTTTGCTATGAGATTTATCCTTGTATTTGACATTCCAGATTTTTTCGATCAAATGGTCAAGGATATGTTCTGGGCCTCCACAAAGGACTTTCAAGGATAACTTTTGGAACTAGCGCTGGAAGTAGCAACTTATCACGCACTTCTGGAGTCGAAGCATGTCTTCAGCGTTTGAGAATCCGGCTACTGCGCAGCTTTTTTCGTAGATGCTGATGAAGATTGGTCAGTTCTCTGCGTTGCCATTGAAGATAGGCAGATCCGGAGATAGCACCTAGCTAAATACCCAGGAGGGATTCTCATACTCCGATGCCCTTCGAACAGGAACGGAAAACCCACTCCAGTCTTATTTAGGAAACATTCAGCAGGTCCCAGGACAGTCTCAAAGCCCACTGGAAGCCATGATGGTTACTATGCAACAAAGTATGATGAAATTTATGTCATTCATGAAAACGACCAAGTAAACTCTGGTTCAAAACCAGAACATGGTGTTTCAGTTGCTTGCAGCAAAGCAGTCCAAATAATTGTTGACAAATCTACGAATAACCATGTGGAACGCCAATGGCGTTTCCCGTCACAAACATGAAATAACACAGTTCCTGAATGAAAATCATATCGACATTATGCTACTGATAGATACGCATCTCACAAACAAATACAATTTACAAACAAGAGAGAACGCTATAGTCGAGTGCCTCGACTATTAGATACCCGTTACTCAGGTAAACAACTTAATATAAATATGCCTTCTTGTGTGTTTACTGTGTACAATGTAAATACATACATATGTATATGCTTACATACATACACACATACGCCATTGTTTGACTCAGACCTCCAATTTGGCTAACTTGATTTGATTTGCATAGTTCTTGGAATATAGTTCGGTATTGACAAATGAAAAAAACCATCGCAATTTTCTTTAATAGAAATCCTTATCGAGAATTAACGTTGACTCTGTTGAGCACCTTGGCCAGCTGTTCCAAAGTCATCCGTTAGATGGCGCTATTGCATTGCGCCATCTACCCCAAGACATTGGTACCACGGCGATGAAAGGCGGAAATGTAGGCGCTAGCCAGGCTTAAGCGTTTAATGGGTTTTTGGGCGTTAGAGTGGGCGTGGCAAACTTTTATTAGGACAATCGATAGGTATTGACGAAACAAATATATATCAATTACAATTTTCATAATAGCATCAAAACTGTGGCCACAGCTTGTGGCTTCTGGGCGTCAGAGGGGGCGTGGCACCATTTTGAAACAAACTTGCGCTGCGTAGGAATTCCCAAAATCTACATGCAAAATGCCAATCTTCTAGCTTTTATAGTTTCCGAGATCTCAGCGTTCATACGGACAGACAGACAGACGGACAGACGGACATGGCTAGATCGACTAGCTAGTGATCCTGAACAAGAATATATATATTTTATAGCGTCGGAAACGCTTCCTTCTACCTGTTACATACTTTTGCACGAATACAATATACCCTTTTACTCTACGAGTAACGGGTATAATAAAAGACTACACCTTCTACCGCACAGATCATCCAGATGGTAAGGCCCACGGCGGAACCGGCATCCTAATCAGGGAACGCATCAAACACCACATTCACGAAAGGTTTGCAACTAATTACTTGCAGGCCACGTCTATCGAAGTGCAGTCAGATAGCGGACACCTTTCCATAGCCGCTGCCTACTGCCCGCCTCGCTTTACAATTACTGAAAGACAATTCATTGATTTTTACAATATTGCCAAACATACCCACTGGGGATCACGACTCGTGACTCCCAAACAAGGCAATTATATAATGCAATTATAAAACTGAGCAACAAATTGCACTATGTTTCCCCAGGTAGCCCCACATACTGGCCAGCAGACCCCAGAAAGGTTCCACACTTAATAGATTTTGCGGTGACAGAAGACATTCCACGGGTCTGCGACGTGCTTGGCAAACGAATAGATCGCCATCTTCAAAACAACGTCTTAAGGTAGCAACTCGTACACTAAACCGAGCCCTGAAAAAAAAGACGCTGAAAATGCACAACTGCAGTACATTGGAAAACGTTCGCCAACCAGTAAAAAAAAACCTCTGTGGAGGGCCCACACAAACCTGAGCTCTCCAATCGAAACAGTAACTCCTATAAGAAACCCATCAGGTAGCTGGCCCCGCAAACTTTTGCTTCACATCTTCAATGCGTTTCTCATTTCATTTCATTTCGTTCATTTCTCTTACCACAAATCGGAAACTATATCCTTACCAACATTGCTTCAGCCAAAAGAGATCGCGAAAGTGATCGGGGATCTGAAACCGAAAAAGGCTCCGGGCAGTGACCCAATAACACCAAAAATGATAATTGAACTTTGTAGATCTAACTATGCCTTGCATGAGCCTTACAGAGTATTATGTTCTGACTATAATAGACTTTTTCCTGTAATATCAAATCTTGACTCTCTGCCGCTCCTAAAACGATTGATACTTGCTTCATTGGCACAAGATTGATCTAACTATTACTTTTTTCCCAGGACCTTTATCTTTATTTTCCTATATCGCGTCTATCTTATCGCGAATCGTGCCGTACGATACACGGCTGCGCCCCTCGGTCGAAAAAAAAAAAAAAAAAAAAACTTCCAAACTCTGCTATTTGTAAACTCTTCAAAGGGATCATACGTCTAGGCTACTATCCGAGCAAATGGAAAAAATCTACTATCATAATGATACCGAATCCCGGAAAAGACCACACAATTCCTTCATCCTACAGACCAATAAGTTTACTATCATGTCTGTCTAAATTGTTCGAAAAATGCCTTCTTACAAGCATAATACCATAACTGGAAGCACCCAATGTTATCCCGGCACATCAATTTGGCTTCCGTCAAAGACATGGTACAATTGAACAATTTAACAGAATAACATCAGAAATCCGCACTGCATTTGAGAATCGGAAATATTGCAGGGCAATATTCTTCTATGTATCTCAAGCTTTCGATCGAGTCTGGCTCGATGTCTTCATGCATAAAATCAAAACACAATTGCCTACATACACTCATAAACTACTTGAGTCGTATCTGTACAAAAGAGTCTTCGCAGTAAGGTGCAACACAACAACATCTGACGACTACATTATCGAAGCTGGAGTCCCGCAAGGAACTCCACTTGGGCCTACTCTGTTCTTCCTATATACAGCCGATATTCCTATAACCGAGCAGCTAAAAAAATCTACGTGCGCTGACGACACTGCAATCCTAAGTCGTTCGAGGAGCCCAAGCCAAGCAACAACACAACTAGCCAATCACCTTATCGTGGTTGAGAGGTGGCTATCTGATTGGCGTATTCAAATAAATGAACTAAAATGTAAACACATAACGTTTACTCTCAACAGGAAAACATGCCCTTCACTATCATTGAATAGTACGCCGATTCCCCAAGTCAACGAAGTAACGTATCTCGGCGTCCACCTAGACAGACGACTAACCTGGAGAAGACACATCGAATGCAAGAAACTACATCTAAAACTAAAAGCCAGCAGCTTCCACTGGATATTAAACATTCGATCGCCCCTGCGTCTGGACTACAAGGTCCTGGTCTACAACTCTACTCTCAAGCCTATCTGGACATATGGCTCCCAGCTATGGGGGAACGCGAGCAGCAGCAACATTGACATCATACAGCGCGCACAATCAAAAATCCTGAGGACTATCACTGGGGCACTGTGGTATATTCGCAACCAAAACATCCACAGAGACCTCGGCATTCTTGCAGTAAAGTGCGTAGGAAATGTTCTTTAAGGAAATGTTGAGGCACAGATGTTATAATGGACGAAAGCAGTTTTAGGTTGACAAATTTACGTAGCGGTCTTTATTTAAATCAAATTAAAAATTTTAACAGATCGCTGATTTTTTCTCAAGTGGCGTCTTTTACGTAGCTTTTTTACATCATACTTTGTTGGTGCTGCCATATCATATACACTCGCCCGCATATCTCTGCGTACACCCCAAAAAAATTTCAAAATCTAATTTTAAACGCTAGCTGTTCGGCCATTTTTGCATATATTCAAACCCATTCTTTTTTTTAACATACTTATAATTTATTGTCTTCATTGACGTGTTTTTTTTTAATTATTCAACAATGTCTTATATTTTATTTTTAATTTTAAACTTAACACTACCAAAAAATGTACCCGCAAAAGTCTGCGTACACCTATTTAAAAAATAATTAATATTATTTTTAGTAACTGGTAGGTTATCCTTTTCTCTGCAAAACTTCCGTAATGCGTCTCGGCATGGAATCCACGAGTTTTTTAGTCTCATCAGCAGTAATTTTCCCCTACTCCTCCAGAATCACATTCTTGAGCATTTTTTTAGATGTTATCGTGTGTCTTCGGAATTTCCTCTCAAGAAGATTGGGTTTAGATCAGGACTTTGGGGAGGTGTTCGCAGCTGATTTTTGACGTTATACAGCAGCCAAAGCTTGGTATTCTGTTCCGTGTGCTTCGGGTCGTTGTCTTGTTGGAACCAATATTCACTTTCGAGCCCTAATTTTGCAGCACTTTCTTTTAAATTGTTTTTTAATATGTCAATAAAGATTTTCTGATCCATTATTGACTCGATAAATACCAATTTTCCAACGCCACTTGCTGCCATACACCCCCACACCATTATTCCGCTTCCTCCTTGCTTTACTGTGCCAACCAAATTTTCTTTATTAAAGGCTTCTCCGCTTTTCCTCCATACCAAAACCTTTCCTTCGATTCCAAATATGCATAATTTACTTTTGTCGGAAAATATAACCTTATTCCAGAAGTCTTGGTGTTTGGAAATATACTCATTAGTAAAGGTTAGGCGCTTTTGTCTATTGACTTCCGATATGAGAGGTTTTTTGCGGGCGACTCTACTATGGTAGTCAGCGTTTTTTATGGTCCGGCGTTCAGTATCCTCGGAAACTGTTTTGGAAAATCTATCCTCGACCTTCAGCTTTGCCTGATGAGCTGTCGTCCTTGGGTTGAGCTGAATCGATTTGATTATTAGATTATTCCTCTGCTCGCGGTTTATAAGCAAAGGCGGGCGGCCAGAACGAGCCTTTGGCAAGATACTTACAGCCGAGTTGTAGTTATTTATCACTCTTTGGATGGATAAGTGGGTTCTACCAACTAAAGCACCAATTTCTCTATAAGATTTTCCATCCAAAAAAACCTTTTAATATAATTTTCCGCTCCTCAACAGAAATTTCCTTGCCTTTTTGTTCCATGTTGCAATATGCTCGTTATTATAATAAAAGAGTTTCATATTTACTGCGTAATGTCTATTTTTAGACATTCTAAAGTAGATGGGCGACAACAAAATTAACGGTAATCGCACAATCCTGCATTCCTCAAAGTTGAAAACTGCTGTACGCAGACTTTTGCGGGTACATTTTTTGGTAGTGTTAAGTTTAAAATTAAAAATAAAATATAAGACACTGTTGAATAATTTAAAATTACGGCGGTAACAATTGGCTTGCCGCAGCTTGCTTTCTGTCTTGTTTTAATAAATTCATCAAATGGCTAAAAAAAATTGTCTACTAATTGTCAACGAAACCCAGCTGATTGACAACAAGATCGTAGCACAACCAGTTTAAATAAACCCTTGAAATTTTTCCTCTGGAGAACGTGTTTTTAATCTGAGTACTAGGCTTAGACAACAATTTTATTTAATATATATAAAAAATATGATAAGGGCAAATATTAATGAACACTAATTTAATTATAGGGATCTTACGGTCTCGTAAAGTTGGCGTATTCCGAAGAAGACTCAACACATTATGCAATGAAAATTCTTTCAAAAAAGCGCCTTTTACGTCAAGCTGGACTTATGCGCCGTGGACCCAGGAAAGCAACATCACCACTAGATCGAGTTTACAGAGAAATAGCGGTTTTAAAAAAACTTGACCATCCCAACGTCGTAAAGCTGATAGAAGTGTTGGATGACCCACTTGAGGATTCATTGTATATGGTTTTTGAATTGGTAAAGCAAGGCGAAGTCCTAAGAATTCCAACAGATAAGCCATTGCCTGAAAAAAGAGCTTGGAGTATATTTCGGGAGTGTTTACTTGGATTGGAATATTGTAAGTACAAAAATCAAGCTAGTATTGTAATTATTTGATATGGAACTTATATAAGGACTAACTGATTTAAAAGAGTTGACTCGACCATCACATTTATGAATATTTACAGTTATCACTTTGGAATTAAAAATTTTTCTGGGTTCAAATAATGGACGTAAACCCGCCCAAAATTCGCCTGAAAGAATTTAGTGTTTCTATAAACTTGTAAATATAAACTGCATTGTTTTCTAATTTTTTGTTGTAAATCGACAGACTTGACTTGCCAAGGTAATATTCTTTAAGGGCCCTTTCTTGCAGTTTTATTTTTTGGATTTTTTAATGTTTGTCAACAAACACAGTCAATTGAAAAAAAACGGTTTTGAATAAAATAAACCTACTGAGAATCTTTCTTTAAGGACTGTATAATTTTTAAATAAACGGCGCTTGAGATGAGGCTGACCCAGAAAAATGATACAAAAAATGAAGTTACTTTCCCAAAAATATAAGTTGCAAAATAAAATATCACTTAATGATTATATATACAGCAACATAGTCAGATCCCCTCTCATGTTAAGCCAACGCAAACTAAGCCCAAAATATCCACACTCGGTTCGAGAACCTAACACCACAGACACTGAAGAGATGGGGCTTCGGGGATGATCGTCGCTTGGGGGGCAGCTTCGTCGGGCGTTGCGGCTGTTGAACGTAGCCGGGTGGCAAGCTGTGGAATAGATGATGAAGAGAAACACTCGACGATCGCGGTGCGCAAAGGCAGGAAAAAAACTCGATGTGGTTTTCGTTTTATAGCGCGGACCGGCCGGGCGATGTATTTCACTCTTGAGACAATGAAAGACTAACTTAAACCTAATTGAGCGCTGCGTTTCAAAGCGCCGTGGACAAATTCCGGGAGCGGGAAGGCGGGAGAGCCTGGAATCGCAAGCGTCCAGTGCGGGAGAGCGGGAGAGCCTGGATAGCGGGAGAGCCTGGAGTCGCGAGCATCCAGTGCGGGCGAGTGGGCATTCGCTACGAGGGAAGCGCGGGCAGTTTAAACGAGGGGAGAGCGGCGTAAACATTCCGCCCCCTTGCAATCGCTAGCGTTGCGAAAGAAAACAAAACAAGCCCACTCCTGTCGTCTAGGCTTGACTGCAGGCGCCGGACAGGATCCACCCGAATGCCGTCTTCTGGGCCACTGGGAGTCCCTCGTCGACCAAATGGAAGCCCGGTCGGATGACCTTGGCGTAGACATCCGCACCCAGGACTACAGATATGGTTGCCGGCAAGTAAAAGCGTTTGTCGGCCAACGGGAGGTCCCCGTATTTGCCGACCACGGTGTCCGAGAGCTCTCGGATGGGGGTGCGGATGCAGACGTTCGGCTCCACTTTCAAGACGACCTCTAGCTTGAAGCCGTTGTCGCACTTCGACCGAATTGTCGCCGTGCAGATTCTCTCGTCGCCGACGGTCGTAGTCGGCAAGCGGAACGCGGATGCCAATGATGCGTCGATGCAGCTCGTCGGCGTGCACGGGTCGATGAGGGCGGCCGTGTCGAAGGTCTTCAGCCCGGTCTCCAACGTGATCATGGCCGTCGGCAGGACATTGACGCTGTGCCGTTGAAGGATGGTCGCCAGTGACGGAGCCGGTGCCGAGGAGGCTGAGCGCGGCGGAGAGGCAAGCGCTCTGCGAGTTGGCGGATCTTGCCGGCGCGAGCGCTGCTGAGAAGCGGCGGATGCCGAGCGCCTTGCCGGGGCTAGCGCTTGGCGAGTTGGCGGATTCTGCCGGCGCGAACGCTGTTGAGTAGCCGCCGGCAGGGGACGCTCGTGCATATGGAGGAGCGTGTGGTGCTTGCCGTTGCACGTTTTGCACTTGTCGCCACTGCGACAACTCCCGTCGGAGTGCTCGTGGGCGAGACAATTTGAGCAGTACTTATTAATAAGCACTGCTCGAAGCCGCTTCTCTGCGCTCAGCTTTAGGAACCTCTGGCACTTTTTAAGCGGATGGATTCCACGGCAGACTCGGCATCGGTAGGAATGTATACCTCGAGTGCGTCTGCTCTCCAATGCCTGAGCGCTGCGTGGACGAGGAACCATGATGTGATCTGGTAGGGAGTAATGGATAAACAAAAGATGATTTGAGATGCTTAGATGGCGAGGATTGTTGGGGAATTATGTGGAGGATGTTGGTTGAGGAAGACGGTTGGAGGGTTCTCCTGGCAGAAGAACCACCTTGGTCACGGGACGCTTGATAATCCTGCGTGCCGTGAGAATGCTGACGACACGGACATTGCCGTCAGCCCCCGGAAAGACAGAGTCGATTCTGCCAAGGCGCCACTCATTCGAGGGCAGATTGTCCTCCTTGACGACTACCATGTCGCCAACGCGGAGATTTGCGGTCGGGGACTGCCACTTGTTACGCTTGTGGAGCTCTTTGAGATACTCCTCTTTCCATCGAGCTTGGAATTGTTGATGGAGCGCCTTTAAGTGTTGCCACCGATTTACAATGGACTTGGATTCCCCTTTTAATTCGGGTTCCACTATGGACAGAAGAGGTCCGCCGACTAGAAAATGCCCTGGTGTCAATGCTAAGAGATCAGTGGGATCTTCAGACATAGGAGATAGCGGTCTGGAATTTAGACAAGCTTCAATTTTCGCTAGGAGGGTTGAAAGTTCTTCAAAAGTGTACTTTCGAGTAGCGGTGGACTTGTAAAACAAGGTTTTGAAGCTTTTGACACCCGCTTCCCACAGGCCTCCCATATGGGGTGCCCCCGGAGGAATGAATTGCCAGTTGAGCTGCTGATGACTATACGCATCAGTCACAGACTCTTTTACGGCTTGTAGAAAATCTCGGGAGAGCAGGGTGGCAGCGCCGACAAAGGTTTTCCCATTGTCGGACTGCACTTGACAGGGACAACCTCTTCTGGATACGAACCGAGCGAAAGCGGCGAGAAATTTCTCGGTCGTCAGATCGGATGTAGGCTCTAGATGGATGGCCTTTGTAGAGAAACACACGAAAACCAACACATACCCTTTTGTAATTAGGCAAGCTCTGCCTGTGTAATTTTTTATGTCGAAAGGGCCAGCGTAGTCCATCCCTGTGTACGTGAATGGCCGGGAAAAAGAGACTCGCTCTTTCGGAAAACTTCCCATCATCTGAACTTGCAATCGCTTCTTATGGATAACGCAGACCTTGCAGGAGTTAATAACGGCCTTTACCAAGTTCTTTATTTTCGGAACCCAATATCTTGACCGGGTGAGACGTACGACTAACTGGTTACCTCCATGCAACGTTATGAGATGCGTAAAGTTTACCAGTAGTCGAGAGAGTGCACATTCGTACGGGAGGATTATAGGATGTCGTTCATCATATCGCAAATTTTCGGAGGCCGTTATTCGGCCGCACGCCCTTATAAGCCCTTTCTCATCTAGAAAAGGGTTCAAGGAGAGGATGGAACTTGCCGCGGACACAGGACGCTTTTGACTCAAGCAGCGATATTCGTTAGCAAAATATCTGCGCTGAGTGCTAATGACCATGAGCCGTTCAGCGGCGACAAGTTCTTGGGCTTCTAGATGGACTTCCGGAATCGGCGACTGTTTCCTACATCGCTGGACAAAACGGTGGACATACGCAAGGACCCGTAAAGCTCTATTTAACTTGGAAAAGCGATCAAGGATGTCCTCTGTCGGACTGGACGCAACATGGGCCTTGACAGGACGCCTTTCCACTTCGGTCACCTGTAAATCGGTGCTTTGGGCAGGCCACTGATCTCGTGGCTTTTGCAACCAAGTGGGCCCATGCCACCAAAGTGAGTTGTCGACCAGTTCTTGTAATGGCACGCCCCGACTGGCCAAGTCAGCTGGATTGTGTTCGGATTGAACATGCGACCAATTGGCTGCCTCTGTGGACTGGGTGATCTTTGTTACCCGATTGGCAACGAACGTTGTCCACTGGCATGCTGGTTTGGCTAGCCATGCAAGCACAATCGTGGAATCGGTCCAACAATGGAGTTTCGAGGACAGCATCGGCATATGGGGGAGGATGGATTCGGCCATCTCGGATAGCAATAGAGCTCCACACAGCTCTAGTCTGGGAAGCGACACAGTTTTTACTGGCCACGCGCGTCTTGGCCGTGAGAAGATGCACTAGCGTCGTGTGCCCCATCTCGACGCGCACATAGATCGCAGCACCGTACGCCTTTTGAGAGGCATCACAGAATCCGTGATGTTCCACTCGGAATTCTGGGCGGAAGGAAACCCATCTGGGAATTCGGACTTGATCTAGGACTGAGTAGCTTTTAAGGAAATCACGCCACTTTTGGCACAGTTCAATTGGAAGTTCATCATCCCACCCTAGATCACGCAGCCAGATCTCCTGCATGAAAATCTTGGCACAGACCACGAAAGGGGCGAGCCAGCCTGCTGGATCAAACAGCTTCGCAATTTGGGAGAGAACATGCCGTTTTGTGAGTGTAGCTTCGGTGGATAGGTCGGGGAGGGCGAAGAAAAACTCATCGGATGTTGCTTTCCAACGGACTCCGAGAGTTTTCGCCGTGCTTTCCGTATCTATTTCGAGGAAATCGGCATTTAAAAGATGATCGGTTCCGATATGAGCCAGAACTTCTTTGTGGTTGGAGGTCCATTTCCTTAATGGAAAACCAGCCGAATCGAGGGCACTCTGCAACTCGCGAATGGTGAGGTGAGCCTCTTCTGCAGAGTCAGCTCCCGAAAGGACATCATCGACATACATGCAACCACGAATAACTTTACTCGCCCTCGGATGGGTTAGTTGCACGTCGGTCGCCAGCTGTTGCAGTACCCGAATTGCCAGGAACGGTGCACAATTGACCCCAAACGTAACAGTTTTTAGCTCAAAATCTCGAATGTACCCTTCCCTATCGCGGAATAAGATACGTTGGAACGCTGTCTGCTTCGGATCTACCCAGATCTGCCGGTACATTTTCTCGATGTCAGCACTATACACAAATCGGAAATATCGCCACTTCAGGATCTGGATGGTTAGATCGGACTGTAGGACCGGGCCAGCATGAAGGATATCATTTAAGCTGACCCCATTGTCTGAAGGGCTGGAGGCGTTGAATACCACTCGAAGTTTGGTGGTCGTACTCTCCGGATTTAACACTGCGTGGTGTGGCAGGTAGTAACATGCTGAATCGTGGGTAGGAAGGACTTCTCTCATGTGATTGAGGTCGAGATATTCTTGAATAACTGAGTCGTACTTGGATTTTAACGTACTGTCCCTTTTTAGCCGCTGCTCGTTTCTTAAGAATTGAGCCAGCGCCTGGGATCTGGAATGTCCCAGGGAGCAATTAATGTTCTCCGGATCTTGAAAAGGGAGACTCACGACATACCTGCCGGTTTCGTCTTTTGTGGTGGTCCGAAGAAAATTGTCCTCACAAATCACGTCGGATTCTTTTGCCACTTTTACTGGCAGATCCTCCACCTCCCAGAATTTGGTGAGGAGTTTATCGAGAGACGCTTCATACGTGTGTGCAACTTGCGTGGAAAAGGATGATATTTGATCATGCCTCGGAGCTGGTACTGGTCCTGTTAGAATCCAGCCGAAAATAGTCTCTTGACCGAGAAGCGAGCCACAGATGTTCGCTCGGGTACCGCTTAGTAGAATGGATGGAAGTATATCGGCCCCGATTAGAATATCTATTTGTGCGCTCTCATAGAACTTTGGATCCGCTAGCGGAAGTTCGGGAAGAGGATCTCGAGGGAAATGTTGCGTGGAAGGCGGACAGTGAATGGAAGATTTCCGGTTATTTGTGGAAGCAAACGTATGGCGGCCCCCGTGATGGCTTGGGCCGCGGCACGTGAAGCAGTTATGTGCGCTTTCGCAGTCGCGCAACTGATGTGTCCGCGCAAAGCAGTTTAAACACAGCTGCTTTCTTTTTATATATGCGATGCGTTGGTCGACCGTCATCTGGAGAAATTTGGCGCATGTGCGTACAGGATGGTTCTCTCTATTACAGAGATCGCACCCTCTAAGTTGCCTAGGTGCTACCCTTGTCTCGTATGAATTTATTCTTCGAGACGCCGAGTTGGAAGTGGATGCCCTGGGCTGAGTCTGACTAGAACCTGATGGTCGAACATCATCTATGGCTTCTAGTGTCCTGTGACGCTCCGTTAGGAAAACGTTCAGCTCGTGCCACGTAGGGATCTCGGCTTTGTTATGGAGGGACTGCTCCCATAGGGAAAGCGTAAGCTTTGGGAGTTTGGTCGAGCACATATATACCAAGAGGCAATCCCAAGTTTCGACCTGAATACCGGACATTTCTAGTGCAGTAAGGCAACCCTGGATGGTACTTTGAAGTTCTTTCAAAGCTGACCCAGACTCCTGTGTGACGGACGGTACATTGAAAAGTATCTTTAATTGACTGTTTACTAACAATCGCTTGTTTTCGAAACGCTCAGTGAGGTTATCCCACGCTGATCGAAAGCCATCATTAGTAAGGGGTGAATTTGAAACTATATTGTGAGCGTCGCCACTCGTTTTAGCATTAAGGTGAAATAATTTTTCGACAGGAGTGAGTCTGGGATTGTTGATATAAATTGCCGTGAATAGATCCCTAAAGGTTGGCCAACGAAGATAGTCGCCGGTAAAAACTTCGGTATCGCACGGCAGAAGCCGGCAGCCTGACGGAATGTATGTCTGAGAAGGATCAGCTGGCGTTGGGGAAGGTTGCGGAAGTTGCGGAGTTTGCGCTATCATGTCTGCTATCTGGGCACCGCACCTTTCGTACGCGCTGTAGCAATACCCGTACTTAGCCTTGAGGACTGGCAAGCTGTCAGCTGCACCTTCTCCGGCTGCTACAAGGCATGCGGTACAGGCATCGTATTCTTGTTTGATGCGGATCCATACCTCTCGGATTTCGTCTCGGCGAATATTGAGGACGGATAACGTAGGAGGGACCGCCGAGGGAATATTTATCCGCGATTCCAATTCGGACAGTCGATCCGAGACTTCAATAAACTGGCTCATAGCGAGGTCGGCAGCCGTTGCAACCATTTTTGTGCTGGCTCGCGTGGTTCTTTCGATGGAAGAAGGAGTCTTTTTGGGAGGTGGCGTCTTGACCTTTTTAGGTGTGGGCGTCCTTACCGTGATTTTTGGTATTTTCGGTGATGGAACAGGGGATAGTTTGTTGGAACTTTCCCCGGACATACCAAACTAGGATGTTGTTAGGATGGAATGTGCGCGCTGATATTTGGTACAAAAATCAGCGAAACAATTACGGACCCACTTATGGACCGGTGGAAATAGGGTATCGACAATAGTCGATATGCGTGGCTGAATTATGGTTAAAATATTCCCCAGGCTTTTGGTGGAACGATGGAGCAAGAATGGAAAAAAATACCAAAAAAAATACCACAAAATAAAAATACTGAAAAAATACTGTATTTGATGAGGTATTTGTCGTTTAGTATTTTATAGGGGGTAGGTGGCCGAATTAGGATGGGATTGGATGTCCCCGGCAGTGTTTGGAGTTTATTGCTTTTGTTTTTCTTTATTTTAAAAATATTCGGAGACAAAAAAAAAACAAAAAATAATACCTTTCAGTGGTATGCGGGTGGTATTTTTTTGAATTTTTCTTTTTTATCCCCAAAAGAAAAAATTGAGTATCGATATATATGCAGATTTACCAAGCTCAAGAAATAAGAAAAAAAAATACTGGAAAGGGCGTTTATTTTTTGGAAAAAAAAATGTGAAACCGAAGAAACAAATTAATAAAATCAATAAATTAATAAATTAATTCCACTAGTTCCGCGATGGCGACAGTATTTTATATTTTATTGGAGTGGAACTTGGTGTTTATTAATTTTGTTGGAATTTATTTATGGGATGATTGAAAAAACCACTGCCCGAACTTTTGCGGGCTGTGTATTGGTGACGCGGGAATGCGCGGGATTATCGAGCTTTTTGCGGTACTGCAATTTGCGTGTATGTGTAGATGTATGGAATGATAGTGCCCAAAATATGTAACTAAGAAAAACACACTGAGACACAAAAGTTATTTCACGTCGGCTTTAGGAATTTATTTAATATATATTTATTGGATGGCCGACGGAAATACTTGAGCTTTCGGAATTGGGGTGTAGTTATGTAGAAAAATATGTATAAATGTATGTATGTATATATATATGAAATATGTAATATATGTAATATGGATGTAATATATGAATATGGATGTAATATATGTAATATGGATGTAATATATGAATATGGATGTAATATATGTAATATGGATGTAATATATGAATATGGATGTAATATATGTAATATGGATGTAATATATGTAATCAATATGGCGGAAAATTTTATTGTAAATTTTGCCGGCGGGTATGTGTTGAAAATTTTCGATTTATTGTGGACTGTATTTGGATTTTTAATAATGTAAGCAAATATTGTCACAGCGGATGTACAATAAAAAATTAATATCAAAAATATTTGTGGGCCGAAATTGGCGGAACACTTAATTTTTGTTTCACTTTTTGTGGAGAATTAATTGGAACTCAATTTTGAAATTAATTTATTTTTCACTGTTCACTGAATTTTTTTGAAATTAATTTATTTTTCACTGTACGCTTGACTTTTTATTTGCACACTTTAATTTGGATTTATATTTTTTTTATTTTCTTCGATTTGATGGTGGATGTATATTTAGTGGATGTAATTTTGTACATCAATATGCACACGAAAAGGAATTAGAAAATAGGCAATATGGCCGCACGTTAAAAGAGAACGAAGAAATAAAAGACGGAATTGGAATTGTAATTTACTAACTGCCGTCGTCGGATTAAATCGGACTTGGATTTTAGACAAATCGTACAGAAAGTCAAACGAATTATGTTCTTCGAATGGCTGACTGTCGACCGGCAGTTAATAAAAAAATTAATAAATTGGCACTTATCCGGCTCGAAGGACCAAAAAATGAAGAGATGGGGCGTCGGGGATGATCGTCGCTTGGGGGCAGCTTCGTCGGGCGTTGCGGCTGTTGAACGTAGCCGGGTGGCAAGCTGTGGAATAGATGATGAAGAGAAACACTCGACGATCGCGGTGCGCAAAGGCAGGAAAAAAACTCGATGTGGTTTTCGTTTTATAGCGCGGACCGGCCGGGCGATGTATTTCACTCTTGAGACAATGAAAGACTAACTTAAACCTAATTGAGCGCTGCGTTTCAAAGCGCCGTCGACAAATTCCGGGAGCGGGAAGGCGGGAGAGCCTGGAGTCGCGAGCATCCAGTGCGGGCGAGTGGGCATTCGCTACGAGGGAAGCGCGGGCAGTTTAAACGAGGGGAGAGCGGCGTAAACAGACACCAAATGTAAACAATTAGAACCCTAACGATCCAAAACTTATTGTAAACATTTTCCCCGTTTTAAATAAACATAAAGAAATGTAATCCAAGCCCTTCTGGAACCAAGGAAAATGGCAAGTCACCAAATTCCGCAAACATTTCACCCTTGTTTCCAACAGCCCAAAACTTCAAATTTTAAATAATACAAAGTCAAATCTTCCACAAATAACTTTTCTGGGTTATCGAAAGCTCAAAAAGTTTCCAACAAAAATGTAATCTCTAAAAAAACCTAAGCCGAGGTTTGATTAATCACCTCCTCCTTCAATAAAACTGCGTTTCTCCTTAGCCTTTGCACGGATCGGACCCGGTTTTCGACTAGAATTTTAATTCGTGTGCAGTCATATATAAATAATGTTCAATTGTGAAAAAAGTCACATTTGTGTATTGTTAATTTCTTTTTTATATAAAAAACCAAACTAAAAGGAAAAAATTTAATTGGCGCAGACGGTAGGATGTGCTTAAAAATAGTGATCGTTAAAGGATTTAATTGACTATCCCTAATAATAGTGTAAAATATTTCGCTAATGCGAGTGCGGCAAAAATAATTAAAAACTCGAGTCATAATCACTTAACATATGTAGGTACATCCGTAAAAGAATCACATGTAAAAACCAGCAAACTCGAGTACGTAACCTTTTCTACTCGCTACGTCTATCTTAATCTGCAACCGTGAAAGCAAATGTACAATTTGTACAGAGTGATCGCTACAGAACATACAAAACTGTAATAACAACAAAAGTGAAGTGCAGTTAGAAAATAAGTTACATAAAACCTTCATGTAACATATATAGAGATATTGTACAAAATCTACAAGAACAACAAAAGGCCAAACACAGAAAACAAACTGACAAAATTTGAACTAATTCTCTACACGTTTAATCACAAGACTAAACATAACACAACAGGCAGAACACCCGCTGACATCTTTATTTTTGTGGGAACACCAGCATGTAACACTCAAGCCAATAAAAAGATAAGAACTGAAAACTAAATGAGAATCGCCATAAACACTAGGTACAGACAATCCCCATTAGTTAAGGGGGTATGGTAAATGAGCTGCAAATTCGTTAATTTTTTACGAATTTTTATTGGCAATACGAATAGTCTCGGTAAAATTCTTGTTTTCCCATGTGATAATACAACATTTAAACAATATGTGTAAAAATGTGCATACATAAATATTGAAAAGTGAGTGAGATATAAGCAATCTCAAATGAATAAATCATATACTCTTAATAAATCTTATTAATTTTACTAGTAAAGTAAACACCATTTAGGCAAAGAATGGCTATTTAACATTTAAAAAGGGAAAAAATAACTACAAAAAATAACAAAAAATTTGAGCAGAGAGCTCAAATGTTCTGAAGACGATATTAAACGTTATATCGGTATTTTGTTTAACTTGGGTGTCATAAAATTTTCACAATTCAACGAAAATGCTAAACAGCCCAAAAAAGGAGATCTGAACTGTGACTAGCTGTACAAGATACGTCCTAATCAAGGACAATTTTTCTAAAGTACCTCAGGAAGAACGTCAATGTGTTGATGAACAAATTATTCCGTTAAATAAATTTTGACTTTCACAATTTCAAATATTGGTTACAGGTAGATCATCATATAAACAAAACAACATTGTATATACCACAATGGCCCAACGTTGCTCACAGGCAACTTCCGGTAGCGCCCTAACCAAAGGGCGTGGCAACTTAATATTTTGTTCAAAATTTTCTAAAAATAATGCTTTAGATTAAATTTTTACGCTGCAGGAAAAAAGTTGGGGTCGAAAGGGTTAAATCACATAATAGAAACAGTCAATCAAGGAATAACTAAAATTTCAAAACGAGCAGGAATGGAAATTGGAATGGTTAATTTTCAATACAAGCCATTTCCCTAAGTAGATAGAAGGCATTGAGCTAGGAATGCAGGCCACAAAATTAGGTATTTTCAACCCCAAATTATTAAAACATGATTTTATGGAAAATATATCATCAGGAATATTTCAACTTCAATCAGGTTAAAATTGTATACTAAGAAATTTATATCGTATCCCATATCCCAAGGGAATAAACCAAATTCAAATTTTCAAAATAATACCTTATCCAGATGAAAACCAAAACATCCTGACAGAGAAGATTCACGAAAGATATATCATTTAAGAAAATTAAATACCTAATAAATAAACAACAATAGGTAGTTAATAACAATTGTAAAATAGGTATTTTATACATAAATATTCCAATAACCCTTGCACGGACCGGACCCGCTCTTACACTACAATTTTAATTCATGTGCAGTCATAAGAAGTGTGCCGAAAATAAACTGCACACCTTGTTTTAAGTATAAATATTCTGTTCTTATTACATTTGACTTTTTATACCCTTGCAGAGGGTATTATAATTTCAGTCAAAAGTTTGCAACGCAGTGAAGGAGACATTTCCGACCCTATAAAGTATATATATTCTTGATCAGCATCACCAGGAGAGTCGATCTAGCCATGTCCGTCTGTCCGTCTGTCCGTCCGTCTGTCCGTCCGTCCGTCCGTTTCTACGCAAACTAGTCCCTCTGTTTTAAAGCTATCTGCTTGAAACTTTCCCAAAAGTTGTCTTTCTATTGCAGGTAGTATATAAGTCGGAACGAGCCGGATCGGGCGACTATATCATATAGCTGCCATATAACTGAACGATTAGAAATGTCATAACTTTGGTGTTTTTAAAGTTAGGAAGTTGGGACTTTTTATGAGTATTAAGAATGCATCATATGAATAGTTTTGGAGAATATAATTTATAGAATATTCTGCAAGGGTATATCAACTTCGGCTCCGCCCGAAGTTAGCTTTCCTTTCTTGTTTTTATTAATGTTTAATTATTAGAATTTAATTTAAAAAAAAATATTAAAGAAATGTTGCGCCTCTTATTTTTGATCGAATTTTTCGTTTAACACCGCTCATTAGCTTCTGCACACAGTCTTTTGTAACAATTTTGGTTGCACGCATTCAGTTTTTCTTCATGTCCTGCACGTTTTTTGAGGTTCTGCCATCCTTTGGTAAATTGCGTTTAACTATTGCCCAATATCTTTTGATTGAGCGAAGTTCTGGGCAATTTGGTGGGTTCTCCTCGTTTAATGTAAAATGTATGTCTTTTGAGTCAAAAAACGCAATGGTGGAACGAGCATAGTGTGCTGACGTAAGATCAGGCCAAAATATTGTATTGTATTGTTTCATATAAAATGGTATCAAACTCTTTTTTAAGCACTCTCTCATATAAACATCAGCGTTTATTGTTCCAAATCGCCAAATTTTTCACAGTGTACTTTGGGCATCAAGTCGTCAAAAGTCACACCTTTAACTTTTGTCTAAAATTGAGGTCCTGGTAATGTTTGAGTCCATTTTAACATAAGTTTCATCGTCCATAATAATGCATTCCACTGCATCAGTGGGCAAGCGATCTTAAAGCTTTTTCGCTCTCTTTTTGCCGTCTTCCATTTGTCTCAGGCTTTTTTTTGAACTTTTTATAATACCCTTGCAGAGGGTATTATAATTTCAGTCAAAAGTTTGCAACGCAGTGAAGGAGACATTTCCGACCCTTTATAGTATATATATTCTTGATCAGCATCACCAGGAGAGTCGATCTAGCCATGTCCGTCCGTCCGCCTGTCCGTCCGTTTCTACGCAAACTAGTCCCTCAGTTTTAAAGCTATCTGCTTGAAACTTTCCCAAAAGTTGTCTTTCTATTGCAGTTGGCTCCCATAGGAACAATCGAAAAAAAAAATCAAAAAATTATAACTTTGTTGTTTTTAATTTTTTGTTGATGTTCTTTGGGATTTGGTAATATTGAAATATTATTATTACTTCTACTTGTTTTTTGCTTTTTTGCCAAATCTCGAACAGACATTTCATTATGTTTGTGGATTAAGGCCAATACTTTTTTTAATTCATCTTTAAGAACCTTTTTTCGTCCAGCTTTTGGTAAATCAAACATTATTATAATATTTTTATCACTATTAACACTAACTTTATAGCGTTAATTGTCTGAACGACACACCTTTTTCGGTGCAGTAATTGTTCACAATTTTTTGCGAACTTGCTTTTCGATTCGGGGCATTGTCGAAACTAAAGGATGGATAGTGAAAATAGAATATGTAAACAACGCAGAATTTATGAAGCTTTCAAACGGCACATTTTCCAGCACGAACGAAAGATCGCTCTTCGAGACATTTTCACTATAAAGTGTGCAGTTCCTTTTTGGTACATTTCTTTATATAAATCTTGTTCAATTGTAAAATAGGTGACATTTGTGTATTAATATGAAATATCCACATAAAAAAATGTTTTATTTTATAATTTTAATTTTTTATTTTTAAATTTATAAAGCACACAAATTATTAAAATTAAATTATTGATTATAAATGTTGTGATATTAATAAGCTTAAAATTATTATTTTGTTTGTTGTTTTTTTTTTTAAATTATTTGTTTTGTCTGTATGAATGATAGTTGTTCTATCATAGTTATATTGTTGCCTGTAAAAATATTTTGTGTTTAGACTAACATTGTATTTGTTATGGATATTTCATTTATTTGTAATGAACAGTTTGTTATTTTTATTATAATATTTCTTTCCATTATGATTTCATTCGTCAAGCAATTTTGGTTCAATACTCACTTAGGTAAGCTCCAAGTTCCAATATAATGTATTTGAAAGTTTTTACTGCGTTTGGGTACTTACATTATTATTTATTACTTATTTTGTTTCTTTATTAAGTATTTTATTTCCTTTAATGATATATCTTTCGTTAATATTCTCTGTAAGGATGTTTTTCATTTTATTTGGATATGGTATTATTTAAAAAAAAATGGAAGTTGTCTTCATTCTTTTGAGATATGGGATATGATCAAAATTTCTTGAGTATCTAATTTTAATCAGGTTGAACTTTAATTTTTTCGAAATTTTTCTGATGTTATATTTTTATTAAAATTATATTTTAACAATACCTAATCGTAATTGTGAGCTGCATTTCTAACTCAATAATAACATAGAAGACAATGTATTCTGCGAAATTGTTTATATTGAAAATTAGCCACTTTAATGTCCTTTTCTGCTCGTTTTGTATTTTCAGTTTATTCATTACTGTTATTCCTTGATTGACTATTTCTTTTACGTGATTTAATATATTCTGGAACTCTGATTGCTGCTAAATTGTTTATATTTGTTCTATTTCTTCTCTGTCGTTATTTCAAGTGTGCCAAAAAACTATTTGTAAGCTATTCCTGCTATGTTGAGTAATCCTCTTTTCTGCCTATATTATATAGACTATATTATATTAATGCCGTTCATTTCTCTTTTTAGTTTGTATGTTAATTATTGAATATTTAACAATTGGTCAAAGTCTTTAGCTCGATTCAATAAGTTTGTACATGTTTCATGTGTTTCTTAAATATTAAATAGCAATTCTTGGCTTGAATCGGGCTTACCTCGATGGTTTGTCCACTAATAAAATTAATAAGATTTATAAATTGTAAAGTTAAAAAGATCTTCCAATATCTAAGTGGTGTTTTTTCACTTGATTTGCAATTATTTTATTTGATTTTTTTTAAAATTATTTTTTTCTTATTATAATTTGGATTTATAGTGAGTTATTTCTCTCACGATGTTCTTTTCGGAATAGTGTTTGTCGTCAATTTGAGTCATATTTCCTATTTTCTTATAAGGGTTATAAGTTTTATTCTTAACTAATGGAGCTTGTCTGTACCTAGTGTCTATTTTGAATTTTTTGGCGATTCTCATTTTGATTTTCAATTCTTTTCCTTTCATTGGATTGAGTGTTATATTCTGGTGTTCCAGCAAAAATTAAGATGCCAACGGGTGTTCTGCGTATTGTGTTTTATGAGTATTTTTTTAAATTTTGTGAGTTTAAATTCCGTGTTGTCGTCACTGTTAATTATTCTGAATTTTTTTGTTTATTGTTTTATAAAATCTCTCAACGTCAGAAATTCAATTTTTTCACATTTTCTGATGTTAAGATCATATGATCAAGATTGTATTCGATTGCATTGTTTTTGTCAAGTTATCTGAAATAATTATTTCTAGGTCAGCTGTTTGAACATCTTCTATCGATTTTTTTTTGCAATCGATAAATTTGCCCTTGTGCAACATGGCTCTTTGACATATAAAAGTTTTATTTTAAGATTAGAATATATTTTAGTATTAAGAATATTAACAAAAGACTGAACATTCAAAAACGACGCCTATTTTAAAATTCAAAACTCTTAAAAATTAAATTATGAACAACAAGAAAGCAAGCAAAGTTTATATACCCTTGCAGTTATTACAAATCGACTACATTTCGATTTATATGCCCGCATTACTAAAAACAATGAAGCCATGTCGATTTTGCGCTGCATTTTGCATTCATTTTTTTATCCGTAATTCCATACTTATATACTACATGCAGTAGAAAGACAACTTTTGGGAAAGTTTCAAGTAGATAGCTTTAAGGGGGTGTATGGTATTTACATTTTTTTTTGCCCTATTTTTAAAATTTTTTTTCTGAATGTGCAACATTTATTTGAAGAATATTGCGTTAAAATTTTAGATTCATCCGAGTAAAACTTCCCAAGTTACGGGCAGTTGAACGTAAGTGAGTTAGCTCGTTTCGTGTCCAAAACTTTAAAACGCTCTCCTGAAAAGTTGAATTCGGTGAACACGATCCTGCAAAATCTACTAAACGAATCGTTTTGAAATTTTGCACACAATTTCTGTACCTCAATCCGCAGGTACCGACGTCGAGTTTTTTTTTACTGATTATTTTTCATTTTATAATAACAAATATATCGCATTTTTAGGCTAGAATCACGTTTTTGACTTTTATTATGGTTTTTTCTGATGATCCACTAACGAGGTATGCTGTTCACCGCAAAACCTTTTTTCTTGGAGCCGCCTACGGAGCCTTGCTGCGATCGGCCCATTTATTTTATTTTCTTTTAAGAAAATTTGTGAAAACATAGTTTAAATGTTGTACTTTAATATGCTTATACAATAATTGATCTGACATTAACCGTATCGCGTGGAAAAATTAATGAAAATAGGCCTTAAAACTGAGGGAATAGTTTTGGTAGAAACGGACGGACGGACGGACGGACATGGCTATATCGACTCTCCTATAATACCGTCTGCAAGGGTATAAAAATTAAACCTCTTTTATTATGAAAGGCAAAAAAAACACTGAACCATCTAAGGATTAATCTACACATTCTCTTGTCGCTCTGCTTGCACTTACAAAACAGTGCCTATTTTACTCGCACTAATTGTTATGATTGTAGAGGTACCAGATTTTGCCGACGAGACTACCTTATGTTATTGTATCATGGTTGAAAGCGAGCTGCCTGCGAGCAGTGAGATCACTTAGTAATGAGAGCGCAACGGAAAAGGATAAGAAAAAGACAAGCAGATATAATTAAGCTATGCCTAAACTAAAGTAAACTAAGCCTAAACTAAAGTAAACTAAACTAAAGACCCAATAAATAATAATAATAAAAGCATACTGATACAATCTCAGAAGTGGGATCGAGTGAAAAAATTTTGCCAAACCATATAACAAAACAAAAATGGATTTGGATGTTAATAAAGTAACAGTGGTTCAGCTAAAAAAAATGGCTGGAGTGTTTGAACTTGTCAATTAAAGGTTCAAAAGCCGATCTGTACGCCCGATTATGTGCAGTTCCACCTGAAAGCCGAGGCAGTGCACCAGTTGGAGAAGTTGCAAGGCGTATGCAGCAAAAATCGCATTAAACTGGATAGTGGCTTGAAATTCATGGAGGAGCTGGATCAGGGAATTGAAATTGCCAAGAAAGTTCTTGAGAATCTTCAGCAGCAGATCGACAGCGTCGGTTTGGGAATTCACGGCACGCGACACGTCGCACGGTATTGGTGAGCAATTAATTATTAATCGAGAAGTTCATAGAGTTGTTAGAAACAAGTTATGTTCAGATAAAGCGCCCGGAAATTCCGAAAATAAAATTTGAAATGAAATTAGTATTAAAAAACTCAAATCCATTTAGCTGCGCACCAAGGAGACTGTCATATTGTGAAAAGGAGGCATTAATAAAAATGTTAGAGGAATAGGTTAGAGACGGAGTACGGTATTTCGGACATGATAAGACAAAACAAGATCATCATATATGTGGGATTTTTAGGTTTATTGGTTAATTGGGTACCAAGTCTGAAAAGTAGCAAAAGACAAAATATTCTTGCTGCATCGAAATGAAATGATCGCACACATGCACCCCTGTATGAGAATGCAAGTTATCCAACCCGTGAAACCAGGCCACTTATGGCTTTTATAAACAATATTTTCAAACTCTGCATTTGCCTTTGTCTTTGCCTTTGGCTTTGAGGTCCGATCTTGGTTCCCCAACTAAGTTAAACAAATCAAAATTAAAGTAAACATCAGCTTCTGTTCGAAGCCCAATCAATTGCTAATTGAATTTCACAATGAAATGCGACAGTTTCATCTTGAGCGCAAATTAAAATTAAAGTAAACATCAGCTTCCGTTTGAATCCCAATCAATTGCGCCCTTTTGCGTTTCAAGTTCCCACCAAATTGCATCGGTCAGCATAATTGAATTTCACAATGAGATGCAACAGTTTCATCCTAAGCTTTTAATCTAAACATAAATTGAAGTTCTAAAGTTCAAAAAGAAAAGCTCCTGGCCGAGGTTCATTGGATTAGATTTAGAAATAAAGCGGCAGTCCTATTTTCATCGTGACCGCGATCGGTTGTATAAAACATTAGAAAGTAAAAAGTGTCTTGTATTAAAAGTGTTTAAGAATAAAAGGTTTATCACCAAATAAATATAATAAAAAAAAATTGTATTTTTTTAATTCATCGAACAACACAAAATTTAATTGGCGCCCAACGTGGGGCCGCGTCTAAAAAAGTTCCAAAAAATTATTTAATGAAATATAAGTTAAATATAAACGGAGCTCGCGCGGCCAACAACTCTTCATTTTTAGTGGAAAAATTAAAACATCCACCAAACGGCACAACCAAGTGGCAGTGATCGTTAAAAAAAAATTTAAATGGAAATTAATAAATGAAATAATCCATTTAAAGGTGAATTTAAAATAAAGGTGGACCAAAATTTTAAACAAAACAATACAAGAACACAAAAATACAAATTAAAAAAAAAAAAAAAACAATAAAAAACCGAAAACGCATTAAAAAAAAAAAAAACTGTTTTATCAAACAAGAACTTTCAACAACAAAAAAAAAACAACACGCTGAAACAATAAAATTAAAGAAGGAAGGAAGGCCATTCTCACGCCATTAATCTTCGCTGAATCCAAGAAGGAAGATACCCTCAACATCATAGAAGGAAGACCCCATCGGGACAGTTTCGTGAGGAATTAATTTTCAATAATAACAAAAAATTATTTATTTTAAAAAGATTATAATTTAAAATTAGGGAATTGGAAAAAAATATTAAAAAAAAAAAATTAAACATTGATAAAAATAGTAAGTTAAATCGCATGAACCTAGATTTAATAATTAATAAAGAAACAATCTGGAAGATTTAATAAATAGCTTTGGTGAATTAAATTTAAAAATGGCAACCGGAGGTTCAGCACCAAATTTTTCTGCAGGTAGTATAGCCACAGCGGGAGGCTTAACAGTGGAATTAATAAATAGATTAATAAATGTTCAGTTGAATGAAGTGACCAGGAAAATAGAAGGTTTAGAAGGAAGGTTAGCCACAGATGCAAACACTGTGGAAGATTATAAAATTCAAGCAATTGACCCAACTATAAAATGCGATACCACACTTGAAGTGGTAAAATCTTTACCAAAATTCACTGGGGAACCAACACAATATGTAGGATGGAGGGAAGCTGCAGAAACTGTAATGAGTCTTTATAAAATTCAAAGCGAACAATATTTTATTGCCTTAACAATTTTACGAAATAAAATTATGGGAGCTGCCCATGATGCTCTTACCAATCATGGCACCGTTTTAAATTTTCAAGCAATCTTATCTAGATTGGACTTTATATATAACGATAAACGACCAATACATATACTCGAGTCAGAACTAAGTATCCTCAGGCAGGGACGAATGACAGTTACAGAATTGTATAATGAAGTCAATAAAAAAATGACTTTATTAATAAACAAAACCATAATGACATACGGAAAGGAGAGCGTAGTTACCAAGGAAACAAACAAAATAATAAGGAGCAATGCTCTACGAATATTTATATCCGGACTAAATGGATCTATCTCAGAAACACTTTTCTCATTAAATCCGACAGATTTGCCCAATGCTTTGGCAAAGGTCCAAGAATTAGAATCAAATAATTTCCGTGCTCAATTTGCAAATAGGTTTAATGGATTTAAAAATGAAAATAAATATCAGGGAAACAACTTACGATTTAATCAAATACGACAAAATAATAATTCTAATAAAATGGGAAATAATTTTAGTAATAACCAAAATTATAATTGGCCACAAAGGGGAAATTTTTGGCAAAACAATAATCAAAATAACAATCAAAAGCAACAAGCCGTCGAGCCAATGGATGTTGATCCATCGATTCAACTCCAGAATAAACCTTATAATAATCGGCAGCCGAATAATAATTGGCAGGGAAATAATAATCAAGGAAGAAATAATAATTGGCAGGCAAATAATAATCAAGGAAGATATAATAATAATTATTATCAAAATAATAATCGTTCTAATTATTATCACACAAATCAAAATAGAGAGCAAATTCAAGCTCAAAAAAGGGAACCAAATGGAACAGTAAATCAACCAGCTAATAAAATAACCAGATTAAATAATATTAATGAAGATCATTTTTTAGACCAGACCCCTACAGGGGAATGCCTTATTTAAATAGGATAGACAGGAAAACAAAAAAGCAGTTGAAGATTTTAATAGATACAGGAGCCACTGCATGTTATATAAAAAAGGGAATTTTTGAAAATAAAAATGAGTTATCAATATACAAAAAGGTAACTACAGTTCATGGGTATTCAATTATAAAATATTATCATATTATAAATATATTTGAAACAAGACATTTATTTTATGAAATCGAAGGATTAGAATCTGACCTTCTAATTGGATTCAATTTATTAAGAAAAATTGGAGCTATAATAAATATAGAAAAGGGAGTCTTGGAATATAAAGGGAAAATAGAAAAGTTAAAATATTATGATAATGAGGAAAAAAATGAAATAAGTTTAATTGAAGTAAATAATATTCTTCCGTTAAAAGAATTTATTATAAAAAAATATTTCGATGATAAAAGTAGCGAAAAAACAGATTCATTATTTGTGGAAAATAGTGAGAAAAGCTTGGGATTCGAAAATCCTGAGAACGCCGACGTAGAAATATCCGTCAATAAAAATAAAAATATCTTGGGAAATAAAAATCCTGAGAACGCCGACGTAGAAATATCCGTCAATAAAAATAAAAATATCTTGGGAATCAAAAATCCTGAGAACGCCGACGTAGAAATATCCGTCAATAAAAATAAAAATATCTTGGGAAATAAAAATCCTGAGAACGCCGACGTAGAAATATCCGTCAATAAAAATAAAAATATCTTGGGAATTAAAAATCCTGAGAGTACCGACGAAGTAAATACCGTCAAAAATCAAATAAATAAAAATCGTTTGAAATGTAAAAATTTCAAGCCCGCCGTCGTTGAGTTATCCGACAAACAACAGATAAATAATTTAGGTACTAATCAATTAGACGAACTAAAGGAAAAAATAGTTCACTATATTGAAAAAGAGCATTCAAAGATTAATATGCAAATTCCTTTTAGAACAGACATAAAAGGGGAAATAAATCTTATTCATGACAGGCCAATATATGGGAAACAATATCCGTATGCTTTATCTGTCACGGACTTCGTGAATAGTGAAATCAGTAGAATGTTATCAGAAGAAATTATAAGGCCTAGCCGAAGCCCTTACAATTCACCAGTTCTGGTAGTCCCAAAGAAAGGAGAAAATCAAGACGGAAGCCGTAAATTAAGACTCGTTATTGATTATAAAAAATTAAATGAAAGTACCATACCTGACAGGTACCCAATGCAAGACCCATCAGTAATTCTATCCAATTTGGGAAAAGCAAGATATTTTTCAACAATAGATTTAGAATCAGGTTTTCATCAGATATTAATGAAAGAATCTGATGTCGAAAAAACATCATTTTCAATAAATAATGGAAAATACGAATTTTTAAGAATGCCATTCGGACTAACAAATGCACCAAGAATTTTTCAGAGAGCAATGGACGACATCCTTAGAGAACAAATAGGGAAAACATGTCATGTCTACATGGACGACATAATAATATTCTCAAATTCGATTGAACAACATTATGAAGACTTAAACAAAATTATAAATATATTATTAAGGGCAAACATGAAAATCTCTTTAGAAAAATCAAAATTCTTTAAACGCGAAACCAGTTTTCTAGGGTACATCGTATCTTATAACGTCATCAAGACAGACCCAGAAAAAATTGACACCATTAATAAGTATCCGCTTCCAAAAAATATTCGGGAACTAAGAAGTTTCCTAGGCCTTACGGGCTATTATAGAAAATTTGTTTTAAATTACGCCTTCATAGCGAAACCTCTAACCAAATATCTTGGAGGTCATAATGGCAAAATTTCAAAAAGAATGTCAACAAAAATGTTAATTCAGCTGGATGACCCAGCTATTAAAGCTTTCAACGAGCTGAAAGAAAATCTCATTGCTCAAGTAGAACTAGTTCAACCGGACTATAATAAAAAATTTACCCTGACCACCGACGCTTCGGACGTAGCAATTGGTGCAGTATTATCCCAAGAAGGTAAACCAATTACTTTTATTTCAAAAACCTTGACTAAAACAGAACAAGTTTATGCAACAAATAAGAAAGAACTTTTAGCCATAGTATGGGCCCTTAAAAATCTAAGAAATTACTTATACGGAGTGATTGGAATTGAAATTCAAACCGATCATCAACCATTATCTTTCGCAATTTCTGATAAAAATCCTAATATCGAAATGAAACGCTGGTATTCCTTCATAGAAAGTTTCACTCCAAAAGTCATTTATAAGCCAGGTACAACTAATGTAGTTGCAGACGCCTTATCAAGGATTCAAATCAACAACTTAACTGACAGTAACGAATCGGTCTCAGATCAAAACACTCAGCATTCAGCAGAGAGTAGTTTTGAGAATGTTATACAAGAAACCCGTAAACCCTTAAACCAGTTTAAGCAACAATTGCTATTAGCAACGGGGAGGTATACAATACATGAGTCGGTTAATATATTCGAAAATACCAGACATATAATAGAATTTGACACTCCCGAAAATTTGATATCAATCTTAAGGGAATATATTCCTCCTAATTTAACAGTCGGTATTCATTGTACTTTAGAGGACTTTTATAGAATTCAAAAACCACTTAAAGATAATTTTATGAATAAATTTTTGTATACAAGAATATTTGTCCAAGATGTAGAAAATTCTGAAGACAGAGCACTTATAATCGAAGAAACACATTGTAGAGCGCACAGGGGACTAGACGAAAATTATAAACAAATCAGTAGATTGTATTATTGGCCAAACTTACTTACAAAATTAAAAGAATATATAAAAAATTGTAAAATTTGCAACGAAAACAAATATAACAGACATCCAATTAAAATTCCAATTGGAGAAGCCCCAATCCCAAGTAAAGAAGGCGAAAATTTACACATTGATATATATTACGCGCAAAGTCTTACTTTCATAACTTGTATTGACGCTTACTCAAAATTTCTAGTAGTAAAAGAAATCCAAAATAAATTAAATATCGAAAATAAAGTAATGGAACTTCTTCAACAATTTCCGCAAGCCAAAATAATAATGACCGATAATGAACCGAGCTTTACCTCGGCCCAATTTAAATCTTTTGCACAAAGGTGCGGTTTAACTTTACATTACGCAGACCCGAGGCACAGTACCTCAAACGGACAAGTTGAAAGGGCACATTCTACATTAACAGAATTAGCTCGATGCATAAAAGAAGAATTTAATTTAACAGACTATTCCGAAATAGTAATAAGAGCCGCTCAAGAATATAATCAGAGCATTCATTCAACAACGAACCAAAAACCTTTTGACGTACTATATAATAAAATAGAGCACGATAACATTTCTAAAATTTTAAAAAATACACAAGAAAAAATGTTAGAAATACATAATGAAAACAGAAAAAACAAAGATTATCATGTAGGACAGGTAGTTTATGAGAAGAAACACGGGGAAAGAAATAAACTTAAAACTAGATATAAAAAACAAGTAGTTAAAGAAAATTTACCTAACAAAAATGCTATATTATTTGTAACCAAAAAACAACGGCCAGAACCAGAAAAATCTATTAACCAAGAAAATTTTATAACAGAATTAAGAGAGCAATTAAATGAATTTCATATTGAATCGGGACGATCCATTTTAGAAGGGGGAGAGTTATCCAACCCGTGAAACCAGGCCACTTATGGCTTTTATAAACAATATTTTCAAACTCTTGTCTTTGCCTTTGGCTTTGAGGTCCGATCTTGGTTCCCCAACTAAGTTAAACAAATCAAAATTAAAGTAAACATCAGCTTCTGTTCGAAGCCCAATCAATTGCTAATTGAATTTCACAATGAAATGCGACAGTTTCATCTTGAGCGCAAATTAAAATTAAAGTAAACATCAGCTTCCGTTTGAATCCCAATCAATTGCGCCCTTTTGCGTTTCAAGTTCCCACCAAATTGCATCGGTCAGCATAATTGAATTTCACAATGAGATGCAACAGTTTCATCCTAAGCTTTTAATCTAAACATAAATTGAAGTTCTAAAGTTCAAAAAGAAAAGCTCCTGGCCGAGGTTCATTGGATTAGATTTAGAAATAAAGCGGCAGTCCTATTTTCATCGTGACCGCGATCGGTTGTATAAAACATTAGAAAGTAAAAAGTGTCTTGTATTAAAAGTGTTTAAGAATAAAAGGTTTATCACCAAATAAATATAATAAAAAAATTGTATTTTTTTAATTCATCGAACAACACAAAATTTAATTTGCATGAAAAACCTATTTAAGCGCAGGGCAACCTTCTTCAAAGTGCGCGTCTCTGCGACTGAACGACCGAACTCGTGCAATGCGTGCGCGAGCATCAAAATGAGAATAAGAATGAGAGCGCAAAAAAAAACCGAGGCCTGCCGCTACTAGCCCGGGGCCGCCCGCAAAAGAATTTTTGTGTCCATTTTCGTAGTATGAAATGACCAGTTTATATATTGTACGGTTAGTGGTCTCGATCAGCTCAAAAAGGTTGTAGTCTAGGGTAAACTTATTGTGGAATGATTGCTACCCAAAGCAGACACACCCGCATTCGGCCATCCTGCTATGCTTTCGCCTCGAATGCATCTTCGTCGTCATCAGGTGTTGAACAGCGCTTTAACTATTCAGCACAAGTCGAAGAATTAATAGAACCATCAAAATTTCCGACCATCTTGACATCGTTCGAGTTATTGCCTTTGGATTTGACAATCTTGTACGGACCCAAGTATATAGGTTTCAACTTCAGACCGCTGCTAAATTGTGTCCTTTTAATTTCTTTCTATTTTCGTCCTGGACCTTAGAAATTTGAGTCTTAGCTTCGCCTCCTTGTTGATCAAGTCTTGGAGCTTGACGTCCTCTTTGGTCCGCATTTTGGAGCCTATCAAAAGCTCGAATGGAGTTGTGGCGATCGATCTAGCTAATGTGGAATTGATCGCCTGGTGAACTTTGTCGACGTGCTTCTACCACTTGGTTGGGTCGTCGATGCTTAGTTTTGAGAGAACTAATATTTTAGTTGCGTTCAATCTCTTTTCTTGCCCATTCACGAGTAAAAGTTCTGTGGTCGTCTTGATGGGTTTGATGTTTTCTTCGTCGCAATACTTTAAGAAGTCCTGCGATGTAAATGCAGACCCTCTATCGGAAATGATGATGGCAGGGTTGCCAAATACTGCACTTTGGTTATGCAGCTTTGTGATTACGTCGTTCGAGGAAGTCGATTTAGTCGTACCCGACAGCAGCCAGCAGAATTTGTTAAACGAATCCACAACGGCTAAGATGTTATTGTAGTCTTTATTGGTGGAATCTAACGGACCTACAAAATCCACATGAAAGGTGTGGGACGTCTCCTTTGTCCAAAAGGTTGCAGTAATCCTTCCTGTTTGCCTTTCTTACGTTTGCTCAGAATACACGGGATGCAGAAATCTATGACCTTCTGAATCTTTTCCTAAAGACTTGGAATGTAATACTCTGTGCAAATCAGATCCTTGACCTTCTTCGATGAAAAAAAACCCTTCTCATGAGCTTTCGTGATGATTTCCCTTTGCATGCCTCTGGGCACCACAACTAACTCAATGCTTGTGTAGTACGCCGCCTTTGAGGAACTAGTCGTTGTAGGAATCTTTTCCATCGTTGAGAATATCGCATATCGCTCTGAGATGATCATCTTGCTCCTGCGTTTCTTGAATGCCTATCGAAATACTTTGGTCAACTATTGTCATGATTGGGTAACGTCGACATGTTTCATATGAGTTCCGGATCGATACTCTACCTCATAATCGTACTCCTGTAAAAATAGGACCCAGCGAGCGACACGTGTACAAAGATTTTGCTTCTCCAAAGTTTTTGTGAGGGCGTTGCAGTCGGTAATGATTTTAAAGTGCATGCCTAATAGATTGTGAGTGCTTCGATGACTGCAAGAATTTCAAGCTCGTAACTTGTGTACTTTCGTTGAGCGTCGCTTGTCTTTTTACTCATTAAGTATACCGGATGCATCTGACCGTCGCCTAAGGACTTCTGCAAAAGGATCGCACCAAATCCGTCAATGGAAGCGTCAGTGTGCACGTCTGTCTCGAGCTTCTGGTTGTAAATGCTCAGAACTGGATTTGCGGTCAATTTCTTTTTATATTGCATACTGACGTTTCTTCTTTGGGGCCCATGAGAAATTTTGTGTTGTTCTTCGGGGCTTTGAAATTTCCTAAAATATCTCATTAAGCCCAAAAAACTTTATAGTTGCTTCAAAGTTTGTGGTGTTTTGAATTTTGCCACAGCATCAATCTTCTCAGGGGTTGGATAAATCTTTTGATTTTCTATAATATGGCCAAGGAACTGTTTACGCGTTTTTAAAAAATATTCTGAACAGGTGTCAATAACCTCCCTCAGGTTAAACAATGCGCTTTCTTCATCCATAGCACGTATGATGACGTCATCGATGTAGGGCAGAGCGATGCCTTTGCGAGTTAGCTCAGGAAAAATTTTGTAACAGGTACCTTTAAAAATTGATATTGTGCACTTTGAGTGACAAAACATGAAAAAATTTTTCAAATCGATCGTGTGGAAAATCTTGGCATTCTGGAGTCTGTCTAGCTGGTCGTCGATTAAAGGCAAGGGGAAATGGTCTTTGACGATTACCTTATGTTAATATGCAGACGTGTATTTATTGTGCTCCGGGAAAAAGTACTCAATGACCGTTTTAATAAATCTACTATAACGCGAAAAGAGGCTTCCTGCGATGAAATCGCGAATGTTTATGTTGATTGGTCATTAAATTAATATAAAACTTAACACTTAAAACTCTAATTAACTTTACCACGAATACAATGAGTCTGAACGACGTTCGCACACAACGTCAACGTGAGCAAGACGAGAGACGGCTGTCAGTACAAAGAAATAACGCGTACTTCTCTTTAAAAGCAACCGGCAATTACCCCCAACTTGACCGAGTTCTTAAGCGTAGCGAGCGAGAGAGCTTGCTCTCCCTCGCTACCATCGACGTCTCTGCGGCCAAAGAGCGCTGAATGTGCTCCAATGCACCGCAATTTCTTTAACAACGTCAACTGTATCGACTGGGCGTTTAATGACATCGTCAGCTAGCAGCGCAAATATTAATACGTCTGCCGCTGCGCTGCCCGAAAAACAGAACAAAACCAATGAATGTACTAAGCCGGCTGTGCTGACTGGTATGGATCGCTACAGCCAAATCAAAAGGAAGCTGAGCCCTCTAAATTCTCAACGCAAAATAACCCGTAACAATGCTAGCCTAGCTGGAATAGAAACGCCCATGAACTCAAACCGATTTAAAATCTTGAAGACGCCTATGACGTTGAGGCGGCCGAATCCACTGAAGTCGAGAAAAGGAAGCCAAAACCTCCGCCTATTTATATTCGAGAAAAAAGTTCCAATGTTCTTGTCAACAAAATTATCGAGCTTATTGGAAAGTATAAAGTAAATATCTTACCGAGAATAAAAAGAACTTTTACACGTATCAGCTAAAAAGTGGCAAGGGCCTGCAAGACGTACTTAAGGGCATAGAGTCCGACGTAACGCCCGCAGAGAGAAAAAAGGCGCTACAAGAGAAGGGATTTAACGCTAAGACAGTCTTCAACATCCTTAACAGGGATAGAAAGCCGCAGCCACTCTTTAAGGTTGAGATCGAACCAGCAAATAAGCCCCAAAGAAATAAGAAGTGCACCCCATTTACAATCTTCAGTTCCTGCTGTACCGCAGAATTACAGTTGAGGAACCGCAGGTACAATGTGCGAACTGCCAAGAATATGGCCATACAAGGTCATACTGTAAACTGCGCCCGGTGTGTGTAGTTTGTGGAGATCTTCATGACTCCGCACACTGCCCAGCAAACTCCCAGCAACTTGAAAAAGTGCGGCAACTGCGGTGGCAGTCACACTGCTAACTACAGAGGCTGCCCTGTTTATAAGGAGCTGAAAAGTCGCATCCACCAGAGAGGAACTGCCGCCCGCACCCAAAATAAACAGATGACAGCTTCCAGATCAAACCCTGAAGTCTTCTTCTCGACTGCAGCCAGATCCTCACTAGGACCCATAAACTCTGATAAAAAATGACTTACGCAAGCGCTTTAAAATCAGGACTGGCTAACCCTGTCTCAAAAAGTTCATTTCTGCAATCAGCATACCAAGAACCGAACACGGCTCAGCAGCAACAATTCCCAGAGCAGTCAAAAAGCAACTTTGAAGATATGATATACAGCCTGCAACAAGCCTTACAGAGTTTATGTCGTTTATGCGCACAACTATGCAAGATTTAATGCGAAACCAAAATCTATTGATTCAAATGCTGGTTTCACAACAATCCAAATAATGACTTCCCTAAGGATATCTACGTGGAACGCTAACGGCGTCTCACAGCATAAACTTGAGTTAGCTCAATTCCTACTCGACAACCATATCGACGTACTGCTGCTTTCAGAAACACACCTTACAAACAAATACAATTTTCAACTACGAGGTTATTCATTTTACGGATCAAATTATCCAGATGGTAAAGCACATGGTGGGACTGGAATTCTAATCAGAAGCCGTATTAAGCACCACTATCATAACAAATTTGCTAAAAATTACCTACAGGCCACATCTATAAATATACAAACAAATACTGGCAACCAACTTACACTAGCCGCCGTATACTGCCCCCCTCGCCTCACCATAGCTGAAGATGAGTTTATGTAGTTTTTCAACTCACTAGGAGACCACTTCATAGCAGCAGGGGACTACAATGCCAAGCACACACACTGGGGATCACGTCTCGTAACTCCAAAAGGAAAACAGCTCTATAATGCATTTATAAAAGCCAAGAACAAGCTGGACTATGTTTCTCCTGGCAGACCAACATACTGGCCGGCAGACCCAAGGAAACTACCCGATTTAATAGACTTTGCAATTACCAAAAACATTTCTAAAAATCTGATACGCGCCGAATGCCTCTCGGATCTTTCATCTGATCACTCCCCTGTCCTGTTTATTCTACTCCAACATCCAGGCGCATTGGAGCAATCTTTTAAATTGACATCACAGAAAACCAATTGGGTTAAGTACAAGAAATACATTAGCTCACACATTGAGCTAAGTCCTCATCTCAACGATGAAGCCAACGTAGACAGATTTGTTAGTACACTGGATGTACTCGTCTCTGCAGCTCGAGTTTCAACACCCCAAACTACAAGTACACAAAGCAATCAAAAAAAGACAAATCTACGAATAGAACAGCTCGTCCTCAAAAAGCGACGCTTACGTCGAGAGTGGCAACTCCACAGATCGCCATCTGCTAGGCAACGCTTAAAATATGCCTCACGTCAACTCACAAAAGCTTTACAGCAAGAAGAAGCACATGTCCACCGACGCTACATAGAGAAATTGTCAACATCTAGTACAAAACACTCACAATGGAGAGCTCACCCAACTCTAAGCTCACCGAAAGTAACCGTGATGCCTATTAGAAATCCCACAGGCGGCTGGGCGCGCCGCGTAGCAGACAGAGCTAGGCAACCACCTTAAAAATGTCTTCCAACCAAATCCTGCCACTAGTGCGTACACTTTGCCGACTTTACCATATGAGCCTCAGCTTCAACATGAGCCAATTGAGTTTCGCCCAAACGAAATCGTTAGCATCATCAAAAATCAGTTGAATCCGAAAATCCCCGGGCTGCGACCTCATAACTCCCAAAATGATCATTGAGCTCCCATATTGCGCCGTTTGCAATATCACACAGCTTTTTAATGCCATCGCAAAACCTGTCCACTTTCCAGTGAGATGGAAAAAGTCGATTATAATAATGATAGCAAAGCCGCAAAAAGACCACACAATTCCCACGTCGTATAGACTTATAAGCGTACTTTCATGCTTATCTATACTCTTTGAAAAATGCGTATTGACTCGGATAAACACATACCTAAGTATCCAGGAAGGAATTCCGTCTCATTAATTTGGCTTTCGTGAAAAGCACGGAACAATTGAGCAGGTCAACCGGATAACATCAGAAATTCGGAACGCGTTCGAAAAACGGAAGTACTGTACTGCCATATTTTTAGATGTCTCTCAAGCATTTAATAGAGTTTGGCAAGAAGGTCTAATGTACAAGATCAAGACAATGCTCCCCTACAACACCCATAAGCTTTTAGAGTCTTACCTCAACGACAGAAAATTTGCTGTGAGATGCAACACTGCTATAAGTGACGATTTCAGTGTTAGAGCTGGAGTTCCTTAAGGAAGCGTGCTTGGGCCAACATTATATGTCCTCTTCACAGCAGACATCCCAACAAACACACGACTAACAACATCTACGTTTGCTGATGATACAGCCATTCTCAGCCGCTCAAAATGCCCGATGCAAGCAACTGCACAGCGAGCTCTTCATCTGGTCGATGTTGAAAGGTGGCTATCAGATTGGCGAATTAAAGTAAACGAACAAAAATGCAAGCACGTTACGTTCACCCTGAACAGGCAAAACTGCCCGCTGCTCATGTTAAACCATACTCTACTCCCGCAAGCAAACGAAGTGACATATCTAGGAGTACATCTCGACAGAAAACTCACAAGGCGCCGGCACATTGAAGCCAAAAGAACACACCAAAAGCTAAAAGCCTGTAGCCTTCATTGGCTTATCAACGCTCGGTCTCCCATTAGTCTAGAATATAAAGTCCTGCTATATAACTCTGTACTAAAACCTATATGGATGTACGGCTCTCAGTTATGGGTTAATGCCAGCAATAGCAATATTGACATAGTCCAGCGAGCTCAGAATGCAGTCTTATTATACTGTTAGTTAAATTTTAATGTTAAAATTCGTAAACTTATTGTTGGTCTCAAAATTAAGAGAAGACTCAATTAACAAAAACAAAGTATAAAAAAAAAAAAAAAAATTATTGATCTAACGAAAATTGATGCAAAGTCTTGGAGAGCCGTCACGATTTTTTACCATTACCACTGGGCTTGTGAACTCGGAGTCAGACACTTCTATGATTCCAGTTTGAAGCCATTCGTCAACCTGCTCCTCTACAAAACGCGTCTCAGCAAAAGGCAAGCGCCTTGGTCTGGTAAATATCGGGGTCTCGTCTTTCAGGATAATGCCCATCCCGATTTTTGCGGTCTTCAGGTGAAGCGGCTTGTAGTCGTTTATGATTTTGCGGACTTCGTTTTTGGCTAACATACTTGCTTGCTCGTTGATATTATGTTCATTACTATTCTCAGCGACGTCGATTTTCATAACGTTTATTATCGCTTTCTTCTACATGACTCGGCATCTTAGGCACTTGCAAACCGTCGCGATTGAAAATAATTTCAGCAAGTAAACAAATTTCTTCACCGACAATCAACTGGAAATCCATGCAACCGATGAAAACAACGTAGAAATCCAACTTGAACTCTTTGAAATGTCTAATTGGATTTATTTTGTTCGCGTCGCGCTTGCTACCGAAACCAATTAGAGACACACGTAAATCAAGTTGAATTTGCTTCCGGTGTCGAACAGAGCTACGCACTTTTCGTCACCGAGAACAACTTCTTTGTTGCACTCGGCTTTTTCGTTTTCTTTACAATTGCGCGAAATATGTCCGTACTAGTTGCACTTAAAACATTTAGTGCCGCGCTCTTTGTTCTTGCAATTATTAGACAGGTGTCCTTTTTCGCCACAATTATAACAAGTCACCTCTTTTTTAAAATTCTTGTTGGGTGTTGCCACTTTCTTGCTATAAAGTACATCGTCGTTTCGCTTTGGCTTCTCACGTTCGAACCCTTTCTCTCGCTCATTTTTTGTGACGTAACATTTCAGTTTCTCTTTGAATTCAGTAATATTTCGGGCACCGTATAGGAGAGTTTTGTCAATTGAGTAATCGTCTATGCCATCAATTACGTACTGTATCAAAACCGAATCATAAATATCTCCCCAAATTGACAGATCCTTCATTCGGAACAAGTATGCGAAACTACACTCGTCATTTGCGCGTTTGCTTTTGTTTAACGTGGATTTGTTTGCTGTTCACAAAATTTTTAAACTCATTTTAGAGAGCAATTTTAAGCGCATTCCAGGTGATCAGACCACTGTCACTAATTATGAACAATTTAACTTCTGAACGTCATTCCAGCACAGTATTAGCGCTTGCTCTTCGAATTCAGTTAACCACGACTCGATGGAAATTGAGTTAGTACATTCAAAGGTGCGAATCGAATCTCCCATATCGCGAAAACTAAAAGAAAATCTTGGTGATCAATTTGATTGCGTGCGAGAAATTTATTTTGCATCAAATTGCAAAATATGTGGAGTCAGACGTCGTCTACGTTGTAGGTTATGTTCAACACATTGCAAATTGAAGCCAGATCGCGTTTGTTAAGATTTTCCTGCACATACCATTCCTTCGCTAAGTAATTTTCCAAGCTTTCGTCAAAATCGAAACCGGAAAAATGTCGAAGTCGTTGGCGGTTACCTCTATCACCCTCGCTCTCAAACACTTACTTGTGGAAGGCTTAAATGTTCTCACTCTTGCTACAGTGCAAATTTTCACTTATGAAGGCTGATGGTTCTTTTCGTTTTTTTGTTTTTTACGTCTTTGTTTTTTGCTAGTTCACTTAGCACTCGGCTTCGGTTTTACTTTTCACTTCTTTCACTTTTTCCCGGCGAGCTCCCAAGGTTATATGTATTTTAGATAAATTAAGTATAATATAAAGAAATTAACATAGGTAAATTAGAATTTCACGCGTCTTTTCCGTCTTTTGGCCAACGTCTTAAAACGTACTCTTCAAAGGCTCGAACTGAACTCCTCCTTCTCGTCTTTCATCTCTCTTACTTCTCGTCTTTCTTCTTTACTTCTTCATATCGTTCTTGCATTTCGTCGTTAGTCTCGATCAGCTCAAAAAGGTTGTTGTCAAGGGTAAACTTATTGTGGAATGATTGCTACCCAAAGCAGACACACCCCACATATATATAATAACAAATTCGGGATTTAACACTTTGAAAAAAATATAAATTTGTACTTATCAAAATAGTGTAAGCGCGAACTGGGAGAGATAGGTCTGCTCCTTACAAGATTCAACTTAAAACTCAAACTTATAAACTACGCTGACGCTTATCAAACCTTTGATTGGGAGAAAGAACTCGATTGATAAATTGAGAGTGTCCAAAATAAGAGCACTGAGCATGAGAGAGATCTAGGTTTGAGCTGCGTCTGCAATTTTACAGAATTGGGGGATAAAAGCTTTTTGGAGTATGGGGACATTTGTTTATAGCGCAAGAGTATGGTTACATTAATTGGGCAGTCGTGGGAGCCGACAATTTAGGGTTCTTTTATTTATTAGTTTATAACTCAAGAGGATGTTTATATTAATTGGCGACTTTTGGGATCCGATGATTTTGGGTGTGTCAAATGCGTAGTGTAAATATATGTTTATGAAGTAGATATGAGGGTGTAGGTATGTTACTTCCCCATCCATTAGAAAAGAGCATGTCCTCAGGCGGATATATTAGGGTATATGTGAGTGGGTATATTAGTTTGTGTAATGTTTTCGTTTAATTGTAGTGTATTTTCATTTGGTGCAATATTTTCATTTAATTCTGTTAGAATTTCGGGGTTCTTAGTATTGTTTTTGTTTTAATTTTTATATTTAATTACAATATTTTTCGGAATACACTTAAATTTATAATGAAGTAAAGAATTAAAATTATAATTATTACAATTAAAATAGTAAGTATTATAATTTGAAATGTGTAATTATTTAATATTTATTTAATATAATTATTATTATAATAATTTGTTAGTTAGTTAGTTTTATTTTGCATCTGAAATTATCGTAATTATTTTCGGTAATTTTCTTTGTTTTCTTATATTTAGACCTATAATGTATTATTTTTCTCCCTCTGTTAACTTCTTCGTAATAATTATCATCTAATTCTGTGATTTTTCCTGTCATTTTAAAAGGATTAGTGGTTTTTGATTTTACTAGTGGAGCTTGTCGATATCTAGTATCAAATTCAAATTTATTTCGTGATTCATTTAGTTTTTCTATTTTATTGATTTTTTTTGACTGTGTATTATATTTTGGAGTTCCATCGAAAATACAAATATCTGCATGTGTTCTGCCTGTGGTATTATGTTTTGTTTTATGATTATAGACATAAAGAATAGTTTCAAATTTTGTTAGCTTATTTTCTATGTATGTTTCACTGTTTATAATTCTTAATTTTTCATTAACTGTTTTATGAAATCCCTCAACATCAGAAATTTCATTTTTGCTTGTTGTATATCAATAACAACATCTTCAGATTTTAACCGCACATGAAAGCTGAATCTTTGTCTGCTTTAATTTGATTTGGCTAACCCATTTCATTGAAAACTTTAGTTAATGCTCTTTTTGCTTTTAACCAATCTCGACTGTTGACTTCTATTAAAGTGGATAAAAAAAAGTGGATAAAATTGTTTATTATCTATCATATAAAAATCGATGACATATTTTTCTCTTCGATTAAAAATTTCTGGGGTTATTTCGAATTCTAATTTTGTATTTCTGTGTTCTGTTTTTGCGCTGTTGCATACGAACATTCATTAATAAAACATGCGAACATTCATTAATAAAATTTTGAGTTAATTTTTGGTGATCGGGAAAATAATATTTTTCTATAAAAAGTGCTGTTTGTTTTTCTATTCCTGGATGTAATAGTTCTCTTTGTGTTTTAATAACAATTTCTTTGAATTCTGCGTAAGTGTCAATATCTATTAATTTACTATTAGTTTTCATTGTTTTGGTTAAGTTATCCGGAGAAATAATTTCATCGTATGTCTTTTGAAAGATTAAAAAGTCTGTTTCTTGTTAGAAAAATATTCAATTATTAACTGTTTTGCGTATTCGATTGTCATTTCTTTATATGTTACTATGATTTTTGTTTTATGAAAGTAATTTATTACTTCGACTTCATTTCAGTCTCCTCTTATAAATTCTAATTGTCTGTTATAATAATTAAGTGGTCTTTCTGTTATTGAAATGTGGTTTTGGTTATCTTCTGGTACACTATGCACTGTTGCTATTGTTGTTTTTGTATTTGAATTACTGGAAGTCTCTCGAAAATAGGCTTCCTTTATTCTTATTCTAGATAAGGCATCTGCCACATGGTTTTTTTTTTACCGGGCAAATAAAGAATATAACTTGCATCTGTTGTTAATGAAAATGGTTTTTCGAAATTTGGGTATATAAGTATTGGATCGGACATTATTAAAAGTTTAAGTTTTTCAAACGCTTGTACATAATCCTTATCTTTATACCCTTGCAGAGGGTATTATAATTTTGGTCAAAAGTGTACAACGCAGTGAAGGAGACATCTCCGACCCTATAAAGTATATATATTCTTGATCAGGATCACCTCCTGAGTTGATATAGCCATGTTCTTCTGTCCGTCTGTCTGTTTCTACGCAAACTAGTCTCTCAGTTTTAAAGCTATCGAATTGAAACTTTGCACACACCCTTCTTTCCTTTGCACGCAGTATATATGTCGGAACGGCCGGGATCGGCCGACTATATCCTATAGCTGCCATATAACTGATTGATCGGAAATGCCATAACTTTCGTGTTTGTAAAGTTAGGAAGTTGAGATTTTCTAAGGGTTTTATATTTGGCCAATCAATCCGACCTACCAAATTTCATAAGGATCGGCCGACTATATCCTACAGCTGCCATATAACTGATTGATAGGAAATGCCACAACTTTTGTGTTTGTAAAGTAAGGAAGTTGGGATTTTCTATGGGTTTTATTTTTAGCCAATTAATCCGACCTATCAAATTTCATAAGGTTCAGCCGACTATATCCTATAGCTATAACGATTGGAAATGCCATAACTTTGGTGTTTGTTGAGTTAGGAAGTTGAGATTTTCTATAGGTTTTATTTTTGGCCAATCAATCCGACCTACCAAACTTCATAAGGATCGGCCGACTATATCCTATAGCTGCCATAACTTTGGTGTTTTTAAAGTTAGAAAGTTGGGATTTTTTATGAGTATTAAGAATGCATCATATGAATAATTTTGGAGAATATAATTTACAGAGTATTCTGCAAGGGTATATTAACTTCGGCTCCGCCCGAAGTTAGCTTTCCTTTCTTGTAGCACGTCATCGATTAATGCCATGGGAAAATTGTCTCTCTTTATTTTCAAATTAAGCCTTTTGTAATCACAACAAAAACGATTCGAGCCATCTTTTTTCGACACTAGTACCACGGGAGATGCGTACTCTGAGCAGCTGGGAATGACGATTCCTGCATCTAGCCATTCCTGAACTTGCTTTTCGATTAATATCTTGTTCTCGTAAGATGTTGGGATATCATCTTCCAATATTATTTTCATTTCGACTGGCGACTTATTTGACTGATTCGGTTTGTATCTCGTGATCAGTTTTTCCACTTCAGATTTTTGAAACTTATCTAAGTGACTTAAGTCGATTCTATCTACTGCTTTTTGTTCCTCAATCATTTCTGTCACACACGTCGACTTAAAAGTTTCAGCAAATACGTCTTCAGTGGCTATTGCAATGAATCTGACTCCTTTTGTACTGAACAATATGTCAACCTTCTGCAGTATATTTATTTGTATTGTGTTGACAAATTTTCCTAGAAATGACTTAAAAGTAGCCTGCTGACCACAAAATGACATAAAATTGAAAATAAAGTTCGCTAAACGTCTTTTTTCGTGCACACAGTCCTGTGTCCCATTAAAGTAAATAGTAAAAACATAAAAAAAGTGATCCAAACTCAGCTCACAAGGACGAAAACTTGAACACAGTGGGGGAACTAAGATCACAAGATGAATGACTTCGATTCCAGCTTGCACGTTATTGCCAACAATAGCCGTATACTCAAACTCTTCTTGTTTACCTACGTGAAAAGTTATTGTAAAGCTTATATTGTCAACAAAAACGTTTAAGTCAAAACATCCTGTGGTAATCAGTTCACCTCTTCCAATGCCTTTAAGATGCTTGATTTCTTTTCTGAGTAGCAGCCTGTCGAATTTGTTGAACACATCTTCTCTCATGAGACTTAGATCGCTGCCAGAATCTATCATTGCGGTAAAGCTAATATTGTTGCTTCCTTGCTTATATGTTGCTTCCTTCTTGACCGTGGACGACTGTTTCACTTCTTCACACTGCTTAGCAATATGACCGGTTTTATGGCATTTGTAGCAAATTACTTGGTCAAGGCATTCTTTAGCGAAATGTCCTTCCTTTCCGCATTTGTAGCACTTTCTGGTCGAACTACTCTGAATTTTCTTAACTTGCCTCTGGTTATGGTGAGAATTAGTTTTCTTTTCTTCTTTATTTACAGCATTTCCTCTTATTTTCTCATAGATTTCTATTTCAACTTTGAGCTCCTTTACGGTTTTAGCTCTATACAAGCCGGCTTTGTTTGCTTTGCTGTCAGGGACTCCTTCAATAAAGTAAGATACTAAGCTTTCTTCTTCTAGCTTAATAGGTTTGCTTAATTACATTAGACTGTACAAATATTCTAAACATGTGTCTGTCACTTTTTTCTTCCTAAGTCTTAACATTTTGTGGACATCTGCCGAACACAACGGCTTTCCCAACTCATTTTCCAGCTCGGACTTAAGTTTATTCCAACCTCGCACTCCTGTCAAACTTCTAATGAAAAGCTTAGCTGCTCCACTTAAAAGTTATTTTGCGTAAATATATTTTTGAAGGTTATCCCAACCTACAGTTATAGCTACATCTTCAAATTCGTTAAGCCAATGGCTTATGTCTCGCTGATCTGATCCTGAAAAAGACGATATGCTATCTTGAACATCTCTCAATGTAAATCTTGAGCTAATGCTGCTCATAGCTTCATGAAACTCAGGGTGATCCACCCTCGCTTACGGTTTCATCCTCATCAACATCAACAGTATGTTCCACCTCGAAATGATCCAAAAGTCTATCTTGCAAAGTGCTCTTCCTACCATCAGTATTCAAGCCCAACTCACTCAGCTTTTCCCTCAGAGAAGCTACTGTCATCGATAATATAGCTTTCGAGTCCATGGTTGCGATTAAGATGTCGTTTACAATGCTTTGTTTAACTACAAAAGAAAGGTGACTTAATTTCGAATTCTATTTTAAATGTAAATAAATGTTAAGGAAATGGAAAGAAAATACTCAAGTTCACCTTGCAGTACTGGCTAGCACTGCGGTCTTCGTGCTTCTAGGTAGTTGCAGCTCTTCTGGGTAGTTGCAACTCTTCTCGTCAGTTGCAGCTCTTCTGGGTAGTTGCAGCTCTTCTGGGTAGTTGCAGCTCTTCTGGATAGCTGCAAACCTTCTCGTCAGTTGCAGCTCTTCTGGGTAGCCTGTGGTTGTAGCCTCTTAATGTTAAGCGCACCTGCGACTTTGTAAAACACGGTTGACTCCTTGCTTTTGACTTAGCTGTCGTTCAGCAGATAGTCTCTTTTGAAATATTTAGCTCGTGCTTCAAAAAAAACGTCACAGCTCGTTCGCCAATTTGGAATTTAGTCGTTCTTCTCGCTGCTATTCTTTATAGTGGTGTGGTCTTCAGTTTATTATACGGTTGTCTCCTTCTCTTCAGTGTTCATCTTATGTTGCAAAATTTTCTACTACGTGGCGTCCACTTATACAAGTAAATCTTCTTGGCTTGCAAATAAATCTGGCGAGTGACGCTTCACGTGACACACACATATGAAAATTTATTTCACCATAATTTTCAAGGTTGCGTAAAGAAAATTTTGGAGTGGTTTTCAGCGTTAATAAGCAGTTTTGACTTTTAAAATTTTGGTCTTTTATCTAGGATCAACGCTTGCGCTCTCACTAAATCGTATTTTGTTTGTTAACGCATACAGGGTTCTTTTGCTATTTTTGCGACTTTCCCGGACGAGCCCCCATTAAATTTGTGGAATAGTATAAATTTCGATTTATTAATACGATTAAAATAACTTAAAATGTTAAATATACGACTTTTACTTTTCTTAAAATTCCTTGACGACTTCTCACTATTCTTCACTTCTTTCTTGCTGCTCTCTCGACGACTTCTATAATGTCTACCACTCGATTGTTTGCCCTTTTTCTCTTCGATAACCTCGATTAAAAATAAATAGGCCTATTCATAAAATAAATTTAAAACTAAAGCTGGACTCTCCTGATACTTTCGACTTAATTATAGGGTAAATAACTGATACTAACTTTACCAATCCTACATATATTTTCGATCAGGATCGCTCCAGAGTTGATATAAGCATGTCCGTCTGTCCGTCCGTCTGTCTGTTCGTCTGTCTGTTCGTCTGTCTGTCCGTCTGTCTGTTTCTACGCAAACTAGTCTCTCTCTACATTCTATAGCTGTCATATAACTGAATGATCGGTAATGTCACAACTTTAATGTATGTAAAGTTAGGAAGTTGGGATTTTCTACGGGTTTTATTTTTTATCCAATCAATCCGACCTACGAAATTTTATAAGGATCGATATAGGATATAACTGATCGATTGAAAATGCTATAACTTTGGTGTTTTTAAAGTTAGGAAGTTGGGATTTTTTATGAGTATTAAGAATGCATCAAATGAATAATTTTGGAGAATAAAATTTACAGAATATTCTGCAAGGGTATATCAACTTCGGCTCTGCCCGAAGTTAGCTTTCCTTTCTTGTTTTTATTATAATTTTGCTTATCTTGGCCTTGAGATGTACTAGCCTGCTGCTTATATTGATTTGGGGAATTATTATTTTGCTGTCTGTATTGGTTTTGGGAATTGTAGTTTTGTTGTTTATTAGTATTATAAGAATTTTGTTGGGATTGTTCATTTCTCTTATCTTGGTTTTGACTAACTGTATTCTTTGTTTGATCTGAATAAAATGTTTCATAACAACCTTCTTGTTGCGCTATGCATTTTAGTTTACTGGCATTAATAATATCATACCTATCCAATGTCATAAAAAGTTTGTCTGGCAATTTTTTCATAATTACATCATTAACTGTATTATTAAGACAATTTGAGTATAAAAATATATTTGCAGCGTTATTTTCTAAAGCTAATTTATTTAATATTATAAAAGATTTGGACTCAATGTCCTCAACGAACTTACGTATACACCCAGGAAAGGGGGTGTTATACAGACGTCTTAGTAATTCTTCGCAGGGCGTCTGGGTTTTGTATTCATTGATGAGGGCGTTCCTTAAGTCCCTCCAGAATCTGGCTGTTGATACTTGGGATATCCCCTGGGCATCTCCGCGAAGCTGCATTTCGATCGCACTGAAGAATACGCTCGCCTGGCGTTTACATGTTGTGGGGTACAGGTCCAGGATGAAATCTATCCTCCTAATGAACGGGCTGAGTTCAAGCGTTTTGCCTCCAAATTGTGGCACTTGCCTGATTTGGTTCAGGGCTTGATGTAGATGGTTTTCTGATAATAATATCACTGGTTCTGCCATTTTTGGTTTTTATTTAGTTTAGTCAATTTTTCACAATTTTAAAAGTTTTGTATTTTGAATTTGATTTAAAATTGTTATGCCTTGTCTCTTACCACTGGTGAGGGAGAACTAAGGTGTTACATTTTTAGTAACCCTTGTGTTACGAACAAAGACACTAACATTTACAATAAAACGGGTTTTTGCAATTTTTATTTTTAGTTACTTGACAGTCTCACGGGTCAAGATTTATTTTTTGTTAAAAAAACCTCGCAACCTGAGCTTCTATAGCGTGTTGCAAAAATTGAGGCTTCCGTTCGTATATTAGCGACACAAACCGACACTGCGATAGCTGGTTAATAATTGCACTGTGACGAACGATGTTTGGGTTCTTTAAGGATATAACCGTAAAAAAAAGTTATATCCTACCGGCTGCGCCAATAACAAATTCGGGATTTAACACTTTGAAAAAAATATAAAATTTTACTTATCAAAATAGTGTAAACACGAACTGGGAGAGATAGGTCTGCTCCTTACAAGATTCAACTTAAAACTCAAACTTATAAACTAGGCTGACGCTTATCAAACCTTTGATTGGGAGAAAGAACTCGATTGATAAATTGAGAGTGTCCGAAATGAGAGCACTGAGCATGAGAAAGATCTAGGTTTGAGCTGCGTCTGTAATTTTACAGAATGGGGTGATAAAAGCTTTTTGGAGTTTGGGGACATTTGTTTATAGCGCAAGAGGATGGTTACATTAATTGGGCAATCGTGAGAGCCGACAATTTAGGGTTCTTTTATTTATTTGTATATAACTCAAGAGGATGTTTATACTAATTGGCGACTTTTGGGATCCGATGATTTTGGGTGTGTCAAATACGTAGTGTAAATATGTTTGTGAAGAAGATATGTGGGTGTAGGTATTGTGACGAACCCGCCTAGGAGGCGTATACGCCAGAATGGTTTTTCTTATCTTTATAATAGTTTTGAGAGAAATACCATGAAGTTTATAAATATTAAGACATTGTGAGATTAAATAAGTTATATCTAAGTTCAAATCCCGGGGTGGCAACGCCATCCGATATTTAGCCAAGGCACATTTAATACTAGAAAAGCAAAAAGCTGAGATATCAGTACTGGGCAAATACTAGAAATCCCGAATGCGGGAAAAGGAGGAAGAGGGTAGGCGATCACACAACAACCGGACAGCGTGACTTCTCTCGGGATCGCGGAACCATGAAGACGTGTGATCGGGACACTGCTCAGCGAAACTTCGAGACCCCACGTGTGCTCCGCAAGTTTATTCGCAACACAGGCCAAACGTGACGACTAACGCGACCCTTCACATACGCTCAGAACGGTGTAGCGGACTCGGGTGAGGACAATCTCAATAAAGTGTTACGATTGTATAATCACATCTCCCGATCGTGCGTTTTCATTTTTGTAGTTAGAAAAGAAACTTAACCTAACCTAACCTCATTCCCACAGCTGCTTTGGGCCCGAACGTGGCCATTCTTTCCGTTCGCCACAGTAGCCGTAGATTTGCACCGAGTAGTGCCTTCGGACCTGAATGCGGACCATTTCCCGTTCGGTCACGTAGTAGTTCCCCCAAACACGTTTCCATCGACACAAATAAGAACCTTCGGTGCAGACTCCCCATCAAAATCATCCGTTCACCTGTAAAACGGAACTCTCTAGTCCGGTGTTTCGGTGATTTACAAATTTCTTGTAAAGGACTCTTGGATCCGACTGAGATCTGTACCCCGGCCGAGAAAGCATCCTTAAAAGAGGCGCCCGAGGAGGGACACCGAGACTAGCTAGAGATTTATCCAAGTGGCCTTAAGACCCACTGTAAAAAGGGAAGAGTGGACCGGAGAGTCGACACGAAACGACCGGAGGAATAGAAGGATATAAAAAAACCGCCCAGGAAAATACGACGATGAGTACTCCCAAGGAATCCGTCGGTGAGTACGAAGAAGGTAGTTATAACAAAAACCCTGGTGTAGGAGTTCGCTGGATATATGCCCGCCGAAGAGACGAACTCAACTCCCTTGCCGTTGAGTTCGGCTTTAAAGCTGATGGTACCGTCGAAGAGGCCAGGAAGGCGTTTGCCAACCTGGTCAGCGCAGGATCCTTCCCACAACGGGTGTGGAACCGACTAGCTCAGCTGCAGGAACAGTATAGCAGTCGGGCCCGAGCCCTAATCCCACAGGAAAAAACGACGAGATGGGGCAATTTGCGGAGTCCCTCCGGATACCCGTCGTCTTCGACGCTGCGCCGGTCGAGGTTCCAGTTCGTCATCGAGGTGTACATCCAGGAACGACACACGGTGTCTGGGTGCCGCCAGTAGACGCTCGCTTGGTCACTGGCCTACAGGGGCAGGAGGTACGGAGTAATACGACTCCCACTCAGCACTTGCTCCCCGAGAAGATGCACAAGTGGAACCTGCGGTTCGATGGTAGCTCGGATCCGTTAACTCTCATCGCCGCACTCGAGGAGAAGATGACGACGTATAGGATAAATCCGGAAGAGATCCCCCGGGCTATGTCCGGACAGCGTGACTTCTCTCGGGATCGCGGAACCAGGAAGACGTGTGATCGGGACACGGCTCAGCGAAACTTAGAGACCCCACGTGTGCTCCGCAAGTTTATTCGCAAGACAGGCCAAACGTGACGCCTAACGCGACCCTTCACAGCTTTTTCATCGCGAGTGTTCCGCCGGTTTAATTTGGCCAAGTGCTACGCTGTTGATCGCGGGTGATATTAAAGAGGTTAGTACAAAATAGGTTCTCATACGCTCAGAACGGTGTAGCGGACTCGGGTGAGGACAATCTCAATAAAGTGTTACGATTGTATAATCACATCTCCCGATCGTGCGTTTTCATTTTTGTAGTCAGAAACTTAACGTAACCTAACCTCATTCCCACAGCTGCTTTGGGCCCGAACGTGGACATTCTTTCCGTTCGCCACAGTAGCCGTAGATTTGCTCCGAGTAGTGCCTTCGGACCTGAATGCGGACCATTTCCCGTTCGGTCCAGTAGTTCCCCCAAACACGTTTCCGACGAGATGGGGCAATTTGCGGAGTCCTTCCGGATACCCGTCGTCTCCGATGCTGCGCCGGTCGAGGTTCCAGCTCGTCATCGAGGGGTACATCCAGGAACGACACACGGTGTCTGGGTGCCGCCAGTAGACGCTCACTTGGTCACTGGCCTACAGGGGCAGGAGGTACGGAGTAATACGACTCCCACTCAGCACTTGCTCCCCGATAAGATGCACAAGTGGAACCTGCGGTTCGATGGTAGCTCGGATCCGTTAACTCTCATCGCCGCACTCGAGGAGAAGATGTCGACGTATAGGATAAATCCGGAAGAGATCCCCCCGGCTATGTCCGAAATCTTCGACGGCCCGGCGGCACGGTGGTTCCGTACTAGCCACCTGCACTCCGCCTCTTGGGGAATTCCTGGAATTGTTCTTACCTCTTCGATACTTCGAACCATTAGAGGACGAGATTCGGACTCGCGTGCAGAGGGGAGGAAGGCCTTTTAAAACATACCTGTTAGAGCTCAAGACGAAGATGCCGCAGGCCAGGTACCGAGGAGAGGAAGAGTTGTACCGAGCATACGGAAACATGGCTCCAGAGTACCGGCTGTACATCAAGCGCAGTGAATTCGGGACGTTGAAGCAACTGACTCACATGGCTACTGAGTACGAGTGTGTCAAACAACTCGAGTCGACTCGAGATGCGACCACAGGAGGAACGGACAGGAGCCACGAGGGATCGCAATTTCGGCGATCGCCCAATCCCTTTCGGAACTTGGAGAGTACTACACACGCAGGACACGTGACTCACCGGATGATCGGGCAAGGAACCTCGCGAATGGTCGTGCAGCGGGGCTGCGGCCGTTGCGGTGACTAAGGACATTTCCGTCGGGACTGTCCCAATCCACATCTCGACTTCTGTTGGGATTGTGGCCGGTTAGGAGTGCTAACTATAGAGTGCTGCGTCGAAATGCCTCGGGAAACGGAGGACGTCTCCGCCGGAATCCGGGTACGGCAGAGACGAGCGAAGCAACGACCCGACCCCAACAAAACCCCCGTTAAGGATACACGGTGGGCTCATCACAGCAGCGATAGAAGTCGGAGGAAGGTGGGTAGACGCCACCGTTGATACAGGGGCATAGAGGAGTTTCGCCAGTGAAAGTTTTACAAAGCTGGTTGCCCGCGCAGACGAGGTTCGTGAAGTGGTCACTAGAATGGCCGATCGGTCATGTCTGGATGTGACAAAATTGTGGCGAACCCCGGTCACGTTAACCACAGTACTCTTACCCATGTTGGTGATGCCCACCATGTTGGACCGAGTGATACTTGGGATGGATTTCCTCAAAGCAGCCGGGACGCACGTGCGATCCGAACCCCAAGCAGAAGGAGATCCTTTGTTTCAACCAGTGCTCATACCTCTGAGGGACGATCGAGAAGAAGCGCTGCACTCCGACAAGTTTAGGATCCAATTGGGGACTGCCAGACAAGGAGAAACAGAAGTTCTTAGCCCTACGTCTACGCGGGACGCGGCCACGACAAAGGACACTGGGACAACTGGTAGAATGGAGGCGGAAGACCATGATGAAGAGCGACAGATTGTAGCATTGAGCCCGAGGCAACAAGGCTTCATCGAACGAGAGTTAGCTTTGTTCGGGAGTCTCCAGGGAGTATCTCAGGTCACTGAGCATCGTATCGTCATGCGCGACGATAAGCCCTTAAAACAAAGGTATTATCCCAGGAACCCCGCGATGCAACATGTCATCGATACCCAAGTTGATGAACTGCTTCGTGCAGGAGCCATCGCGCCTTCCAGGAGCCCACACAGCGCACCAATCGTATTGGTGAAGAAAAAGGCTGGCGATTGGCTCATGTGTGCCGACTATCGACAGTTGAACGCACACTCAGTGCCCGACGCCTACCCGGTCCCGAGGATCAATCACATCCTGGAGAACATACTGCAACAACATCCTGCAACAACATCCTGCATCACGCCCTGTATATCTCCACGTAGGATTTGAAAAACGGCTATTGGCAAATATCCATGGCCAGGGATAGTCGTCAATACACGGCCTTCACGGTTCCAGGTCGGGGACTATATCAATGGAAAGTCATGCCCTTTGGCCTGCACTCTGCCTGTGCAACGTTCCAACGTGCTCTGGACAGCGTGATTGGGGCGGAGATGGAGCCGGTCGCCTTCGCTTACTTAGATGACATCATTGTCGTTAGCGCTACGGAGGAGCAACAATTCGCTAACCTCGCCGAAGTGTTCTGCAGATTACGGGCGGCGAATTTGAGAATAAATCCAAGGAAGTGTACATTCTTCAAGCAGAAACTGGTTTACCTCGGTCTTGTGATCAGCGGCGAACGGATTCAGACCGATCCCGAGAAGGTGTCTGCGATCAATAAGCTGAAGACCCCCACCAACCTGAAGGAACTACGCCAATGGATCGGGATGGCATTCTGGTACCGGAGATTCGACCCAAGCTTCGCGACCATCGTGCAACTAGTGACCGCGATACTGAAGAAAGGCCGGAAGTGGACCTGGGGACCGGAACAGCAAACCGCCTAGGAAGGGATTAGAAGATGCCTGACCACCGCCCCCGTGTTGGGTTGTCCGGATTTCGACCGGAAGTTTGTCTTACAGACTAATGCGAGTGACGTAGGCTTGAGAGCGGTGTTATCTCAGGACGCCGAGGGCCAAGAGAAGGTCATCGCATACGCTAGCCGTCGACTAACTCCTGCGGAGCACAACTACACGACGACAGAAAAGGAGTGTCTGGGCATCATCTGGGCCATCAGGATGCGATGTTACCTGGAGGGCTACCGATTCGAAGTCGTTACCGACCACTTGGCTCTGAAATGGTTAAATTCCATTGAGAGTCCTTCCGGCCGAATAGCGCACTGGGCGTTGGAATTACAACAGTTCCAATTCGACGTGTGTTACCGACGAGGGAAGTTGAACGTCGTGGCCGATACGCTTTCCCGACAGCCCTGTGAGGTACTTCAAGGCGCTATCGAGCTCGAGGACCACTACGAATGGATCGGGAAGATGAAAGACAAGGTACGCGACGAGCCTGAGAAGTTCTCTGACTATATGTTGAACAACCAGCTCTTTAGAAACATGGGTTACCGAGCAGACGACGAGGACTACTTCCCGTGGAAACTCTGTGAACCCCCCCCCTGTAGAGCCCGTGTCTTATACGAGTGTCATGATTCCCCGACCGCAGGACACTTGGGGGTCCGACAGACAATCACCCGCCTGTCGCAATTTTTTTTTTTTTTTTTTATAGTTTGTTGAACACGCTACACAAGGATGGACCTTGTTTTCGTGTATTGACGAATTATTTCTAAAGATCCCAAATAAGCGGGTAACGAGTGCTCCATTCTTGAGCAAATCAGGTGTAGTCATATCTGATGGACGTTGATGCACTACGAGCAGTACAAACAAGTGGCCCAACGACACCAAGCACGTGCTTGTTACGCGCGGGCCCTATTATCAATTTGGGCAAAAAATGCGAGTTCGCGAGGAAAATACATAAATTAAATAGAGACAAGACACAAGTGAAAATAAAAGGCACAATTAAGAGAAAAGCAAATGAGTTAAAATATTAGTTTTTAGTAACGGTATAGAAGTGGAAATGCAGATTAGATGATAAAGGTTGTTATAAGTATTACATAGAACGCGAAAGGGCTCGTGCAGACAAAAATTTGATGAACATCGTGGCAAATTTAGAGGGATATAATTTCGTGTTAGTCTAACAGGAACATTGAAAGTTAGGCGGTTTACAAGTTCTGCAGAATCAATATCACCTCTTATAAGATTATGCATAAAAATAGTACCAAGCATTTTTCTACGATTTACAAGTGTAGGTAAATTAAGCAACAGTAATCTACTCTGGTAGGAAGGTAGCCTTACGTTTTGATCCCAGTTCAAACTACGAAGGGCAAAAAGAAGAAATTTTTTTGTACCGACTCAATACGGTCAATGTGCACTTGATATTGTGGACTCCAAACCGACGAACAATATTCCAAAATAGGACGGACAAGGGAGGTAAATAATAATTTGGTCGTATAAGGGTCATCAAATTCTTTTGACCAACGCTTTATAAAGCCAAGAACACTCATGGCTTTATTAACAGTGGACATTATGTGGCAGTCAAATTTAAGTTTAGGGTCAAGAAGAGCACCTAAATCGTTAACTGAATATATACGGTCGAGTGACGTATTTTCAAGAAAATAACTAATAAACGTAGGAGTACCCCTATAAAAAGTCATGACGTTGCATTTAAGGTAGTTCAACTTTAAAAGGTTGTACTCACACCATTCATGAAAACAATCAATATCTGACTGTAAGTTAAATCCCGACGCTATATCATTATATGATAAACAAAGCTTAACATCATCAGCATACATTAGAACACGAGAATGTGTTATGATAGAGGGAAGATCGTTGATAAACAAAGTAAACAGCAAAGGGCCCAGATGACTTCCCTGAGGGACTCCAGATGTCACGTATATCAATTTTGAAACAGAATTCTTGAATATAACCCTCTGAGTCCTACCATTCAAGTAACTTGAAATCCAAGTTAATAGATTACCAGGAAACCCAAGCAGATCTAATTTGAATAAGAGAAGAGAGTGGTTGACGGAGTCAAAGGCCTTACTAAAATCTGTATATATAACGTCAGTCTGCATTTTTTTCTGAAGTCCATTTATTATTTAGCCGGTCAAAAGTTAATCAAGATGTGTTATTACAGAAGACGACCGTGTCTGTCACGGCCGAGAATCCATAAGTCTGCCGGGTGTCGTCTGCGGAGACGCCGTCGACCCAGTGGTATTGCAAGATGTCTTGCCAGACAGTTTGCATGTGTGAGCAAACGTTCCCGATATCGAGTAGATATCCCGAGTAGAAACTCGGTTTTCTACTTAATGGTGCCACTTCACCCTTGACATCCTCCTGAGAGCCTTTGTAATGCATGTTTACACCCTTTTTAGTGACGAATCACAGGCCGTGCTCCAGCAAGTGATTCCCCAGTTTAAAGTTGGAAGGACAATGTCCTTAAAAAGCCGCACCTTAGCTTCAAGGGATAGGCCGCTGCCTGGACGAAGGAGCCAGTCCATTTTGTCAAGTTTTGTTCTTGCTGATCCACAAACTCGATCAATTTGTCCCTTCCAACAAAGGCGACGGTCTAAGGTAACTCCGAGGTACGTCGTGCTTGAGCCTATTCCCACCAATGTAAAGGCTACGCGAACGGCCAGGGCGGAGAGCAAAAGTGGCATGTTGCGTTTTGTCACCATTAAGCGCAATGTTCCATCACTCAAATTCGCCAAGGACGCTTCCCTGCGGGACACCAGTACGAATTGGGCGAAGTCCAGAACGGTGTCCACAAATGTCTACAGCAAACTCCCTATTATCTAAGAACGATACAACGAGATTCCAGAGCCTTTCAGGCAAAAGCGGCATTAGCTTGTAGAACAGTCCAAACCCTGTCAAAGGCCTGTAGAACATCGAGAAAAACGGCTGAGCAGTATTTGTGGTCTTCGAAAGCCCCCAGGACATGGTTAATTACTCTGTGCACTTGCTCGATAGCACTATGGCGACTACGGAAACCAAACTGGTGGTTCGGAAGTGCGTCTTCAAAGGCGTTAATAGCTAGAAGTCTACCAAGCATGATCCGCTCAAAAATCTTAGAGAAAGTGGACAGCAAACTAATCGGCCTATAAGATTCCAAACAACATGGGTCTTTTCCTTTTTTTGGCACCATTGTGACTAATGCTCGTTTCCAAGGTGATGGAAAATAACCAAGATCCAGGCAAGCATTAAAGAGGAGACAGAGCTGTGCAATGACAGAGCTAGACTGAGCCTTTGCTACTTTGCCATCGATCGCGTCCATGCCTAGAGCTTTACTAGCATCCAGTCGCTTTATATGACCACGTACCTCATCTTCGACTACTGGACGGACAGTAACAAAAGGGCCAAATGAAAGTCCTAACCTAGAGATTGTTGTCTGGACTTCTTCGCTTGTTGCAAATTTAAATGGAGTAAAGCGATTTTCAAGATCAGCAGCAAATACTTCAGCAATCTCGGTTGCGGGTGCATTTCCAGAGCGCAAAAGCGTGATTCTGGTTAGGATCAATTGCACTGAGCTTGTCTATAAAAAATTCTGACTTGGCCGAACGGAGGACTTTCCTTAGCTCTGATACAGTAGCCTTCCACCTTGCCATATCGATGGTATGCCTCGTCCTCATCCAGACACGGCGGAGTGCATGACCCTTTCTGGCCAAGGCAGCAATTTCTGGCTTTGAATAAGCCTAAGATGGAGGAGGAATAGGTATACTTCTAGGAGGAGGGGCAGCTTGATGGATCTGTTCAACTAAGACCTCAGCAAAGGAGTCTACGTCGTCCACAGAGAGAAGAGAAGGTTGTTCCTGAGTCAGAGCAGAAAGTTCGCACTGAATCTTTTTAGATCCGAGCCCCGGGAAGAAGCCTGGATTTGGTGACGATCGTATAGGCAGCCACGCAAAAATATATCAGGAGCGGAATATGATCAGAGGAAAGTCCCGGGCACTCTGAGATTGTAAGGTGGTTGCACGGGATGCCTTTGTACACAGCAAAATCAATGGCCGTCGTGAGGTGGTCATTGATCTAAGGAAAATGAGTGGGCCCGCCAGTAGCCAAAATCTGAATATTTGCGTCAGCAATAACTGACATCTGGGTGTTTCCCAGAGGGCATGATCGCCTGCACCCCCAGAAACAGTGGTGCGCATTCCAATCCCCTCCAATGAGAAAGCGGTACAGAGCCAAACAGACGCAGATATTCATCAGTCGTCCAAGAATGGCGGTGACCAGGTGGACAGTAGACTGGACAGTCACTGGGTTTGGCAGGATTTCATTTGGTGCAAATCCTGCCAAACCCAGTGACCAAACTTATGGCAACTGCTTGCAGGTGAGGCTCCGATATTGTGGCGCTTAGGTGACAATCTAAACAGGATTTGACGATGACAGCAGTACCACCACGATGTCGATCATCAAGGTGGTTGGCAGAGTGAACAGCATATCCATTAATGTGGAAGAATGAACGGCTGGTAAAATCTGTCTTTGAGATCAATAAAATGTCAATGTTGCGTTCCTGGAGGAGGTGCTCAATTTTGAGTGATTTGCTAACAAAGTTGTTGGCGTTCCAAATAACGATATTTAAACCGTAATTAGTCATCGCAATGCGTTGACCCTGATAGATTGGCGTGCTTAGAAATCACGCTCTATAACATTTGTAGTGTAGTCGTCATTACTGACATCATTTGATCAAAACGTAACAACAACTTAAAAATTGCAGCCGCTTGGGCTAACTCGGCAGCCTCTTGTTGCTTCCTTAATCCATTAATAAATTCCAGAAGCCTGTCCTGAGTAGGTTGTTCAATCAAAGAAGTTTTTTCACTTGGATGTCTGTGTGCAGGCATTTATGGCCAAGCACCTCTCCTTGTCTTTTGTCTCATGGTCACCAGCACATCTTGCACACTTCGGCAAGAAAGAGCAAAAATTTTTAAAATGACCAAATTCTTGACATCGAAAACACCTTAAAGGACCATTTCTCTGAAGCTGCGGTTCCACTTTACCCAGCTGGTAGTCAATCCAGTTCAACAAAGAATATATCCCGGTTCGCCTTCCCATTTTCACCAGGGTGGTTGAACACATTCCGAGGGTTGTGTCCCAGAGCTTTAAGTTTTGCAGAAATTTCGGATATTTCAGTAGAAGCGTTAAGTCCCTTAATGACGACTTGAAAGGCTCGTTCATTTTTAAACTGAAAAGTGCTGACAGGAATTCCATTATCCTTGAAAAGCTTCCGAATGCAAGTTAGCTTCAACAGGCTCAGACAATCCATGACTAAGTTTTGAGGTGCTGATAGAATCATTAATATGCTGCAGCTTGAGGACGTTTATGGTCGCCAACTGGGTTTGGCAGCTTGATTAGTTGATATTACTACCTCCGAGCATGTCAAGATTTCGTCATTTCCTTAGGTTATTTACCTGAGTAAATCGTTCTTCATCGGCAGCATTCTTACTAATCGATTTTGGGGTAAAAATGGTCACAGTCGGGAGAGATGAGGTGTCTGAATGAATGAAATCATCAAATTCATCAGAAGTATCAGAGAGGCACCTATTGGCATCAAAGGCAGTCGCCTTGGCATTCCTAGAGACTTTAATAACAGCTACTTTAGCAGCTTCGTCTGTATTGACTGGTGGTCGCGTAACGTGGTCCTTAGCAAAGACCGCGTGCTTAGCCGTATGAGAGTCATGATTGGTTTCACGACAACCTTTCGTTGAAATTGGAAGACATCTTTTTTGGGAACTATACCAGCATCTGACATTGTACTTGCGTAATGAAATAAGAAAATAAAGAAAAAGAAAGTTTACCGTAGCAGCCGGCCTGCCAACCGAAGGCAAGGCCTGCAAATGTTTTGTTAAGAAAGTCAAAAGAAAAATCGTAAAGACACAGGAAAACAAAATTTTGTATAAAACTTTTTTTTTTGTATCATACGAGAGCTCTGAAATAAACACATCCGGTTAGTCTGACACATAAGTCGAGACACAAAAAATCCTATGTAATATCGAAATGAAACGCTGGTACTTTTTCATAGTAATTTTCACCCCAAAAGGCATTTATAAGCAAGTTACAACTAATGTAGTTGCAGACGCCTTATCAAGGATTCACATCAACAACTTAACTGTCAGTGACGAATCGGTCTGAGATCAAAACACTGAGCATTAAGCAGAGAGTAGTTTTGAGAATGTTATACAAGAAACCCGTAAACCCTTAAACCAGTTTAAGCAACAATTGCTATTAGCAACGGGGAGGTATACAATAAATGAGTCGGTTAATATATTCGAAAATACCAGACATATAATAGAATTTGACACTCCCGAAAATTTGATATCACTCTTAAGGTAATATATTGCTCCTAATTTAACAGTAGCTATTCATTGTACTTTAGAGGACTTTTATAGAATTCAAAAACCACTTAAAGATAATTTTATGAATAAATTTTTGTATGCAAGAATATTTGTGGAAGATGTGGAAAATTCTGGAAAATCGAAGAAGCACATTGTAGAGCGCACATGGGACTTGATTAAAATTATAAACAAATCAGTAGCTTGTATTATTGGCCAAACTTACAAAATTTAAAGTATATATACAACATTTTTAAATGTGCTACGAAAACCAATATAACAGACATCCAAGTAAAATTCCAATTGGAGAAGCCCCAATCCTAAGTAAAAAAGGCGAAAATTTACACATTGACATATAACGCGCAGAGTCTTACTTTCATAACTTGTATTGACGCTTACTCAAAATTTCTAGTAGTAAAAGAAATCCAAAATAAATTAAATATCGAAAATTAAGTAAGACCGATAGCGAACCGAGCTTTACCTCAGCCTAATATAAATCTTTTGCACATAGGTGCGGTTTAACTTTACATTACGCAGACCCGTGGCACAGTACCTCAAACGGATAAGTTGAAGGGGCACATTAACAGAATGAGCTCGAAGCATTAAAGAAGAATTTAATTTAACCAACTATTCCGAAATAGTATGAAAAATCAGAGAGTTTTCTAATTTATTCAAACCGAAAAACTGCGGTGGCTAAAATTATTAATGTTTTGAGGAGATGCTGTTTTGCATCCCTGTTCGGCCGTTTCTATTAATTTAAAATAAAAAAGGCCTAGCTTTCGTTTTAAGATCGTGTACTTTTACGTTTTAGGCAAGAACGAGAAGAGAATAGTAGGTGTTGTACATTGTTTGTTTTTTAGGTTTTACATTCGTAGTGTTAAATTAACATGGTGCTGTTAGCGCAACGCAGATGCTGTTAGCAAACTACGCTACATTTAGAAATTGATAATAAACAATTAAATTTAGGCGTTCTGCTGCGAACATGCTCCCCCGTTGGAAGATTATGGCTGTCAACCGATTTGGTTTCGATTGGCAGAACGGCGATCCGAGCTATGGCTCTCCTGACCAGTCCCTTTGCGGTGCGGATGACGACAACTCTTGAAATGCCGACCCCTCCTGTGACGACGCTGTCCACTCTACCAAGGGGCCACTTGAGTGGCGGTGCATTGTCCTCCTTTATCAGGACCATGGTTCCAGGTTGGAGATTTTGAAGAGTCGTCTTCCACTTCTCACGCTCTTGAAGCTGGGATAAGTAGGATATGCTCCACTTCCTACAGAACGCTTGCTGCATTTGGCACACCTTTTGCCACCGACTGAGGTGGGTCAAGTCAGGCTCGTCGATCGTTGCGTTCGCCTTGCCCCAGATAAAATGGCCAGGTGTAAGAATCTCCAAATCGTTAGGATCTTCTGAAATAGAATAAAGAGGTCTTGAGTTGAGCATTGCTGAGATTTGACAGATGAGGGTTCAAAGCTCGTTGAATAAAAGAGTTGAGTTTCCAAGTGCGTGATTATTGCATCGGTAACTGGATGATGCTTAGGCAGCAAAACCGGATGCCTGGCTTCGAACTCGAGGTTTGAATTCTGAGTACGACCTCCGACGCGCAGAAGTCCTTCGTCGTCCAAAAATGGGCATAAAGACCGCAGCTTGCTACTAGGGGGCAGCGGGTTCCTTAAACTTAGCGCTTTGTACTCCTCGCCGAAATGCACAATGTGAATGCTTTTCAGCAAAAGATGCGTTCCGCCTTTGAGATCTTCTGGATTGAGTAGTACCTTCGGACCCGCTGAATATGATGCTGTGCGCTTGATGAATTTATTTACGTATGCAAAAATCCGTTGAAGCTTCGTAAAGGAATTGCTGAATTTGCAGGACGCTGCCAAATCCAGCCGTTGCGTTAATATAAATGTTTTTGAGCCCCTCTCGGGTAGATCAGATGGATGATATGCGGTTTGTGGCCATCCTGCGCTGCCGGCTTGAAAAAAGGAAGGTCCGTTTTTCCTTGCTTGCATCCTCTTGACAATATATCCGCCGGGTTCAGTTGTGACGGCACATGATGCCAGATCATTCCCTTTGTCCGTCGCTGGATTTGAGCTACCCTGTTGGAAACAAAAATGTTCAAGTTAGAAGGGGCTTCTCGTATCCAAGCAAGCGCTATTGTAGAATCGCTCCAGCAGTGGTATTTGCGAACAAATTTGAATTCCTTGGCGATGTTTGTCAAAAGATCGGATAAAAGAAGCGCTGCTGAGAGTTCGAGCTTTGGGATTGTCAGCGTATTCAAAGGAGAGACCCTGGATTTCGAGCATAACAAATATGAAGAATATACACCCTGCAACTCAGATTAGACGTATACACAGCGCCATAAGCAGCCATGCTTGCGTCGCAAAACCCATGTAGCTCAATTGTGGCCAGTGGCGTTAGAATGAATAGCGGAAATGTTGGACAAACACTTGAAAGCTGAGCAATTAACAGATTCCATTCGCAGTGCATTGCTTGCGGCAAGCATTCGTCCCAGTCCAACCTTTCCTTCCATAGAGCTTGAAGAAATATTTTGAGTTTGGTAACGACGGGTGAGATTAATCCGAGTGGGTCGTAAACCTTGGCTATCATGCATACGATACTTCGTTTTGTGATGGGTTTGTCGGGTAAATTAAGTGCGAGGTTAAAGAGCAGGCAATCGGTGCTGGGATCCCAGGCTAAGCCAAGAGTCTTTGCGATCTTGGTGCCATCCTTAAATTCCATAAGCTTTTCACAATCTGAATCGCTTTCTCCTTCTAATGCGGCAGCCTCGTTTGAGCACCACTTTCGAATCGGAAAATTACCCTTTGCCAATAGTTCTTTTACTTGTAGAAGGATTTGGACGGCTTCTTTCTTCGTCGAGAGCCAGCTGCTGCATTGCTCGAATTGCTAGAGCGGGCTTGGTTCCGTACGTTACGGTATCCAACGTGTATGCCCTTATTTCTTCATCGGGATGATCGCGCCATAGGATGCACTGAAGAAATTGATCTGGGTGAGTTACTCGCACACAGCGATGCATCTTGCAAATATCGCCGCACATAGCAACTCTGAGAAAACGAAATTTGATGAGAATGTTGAAAAGTTTGGGTTGTATCGACGGGCCCGTATGTAGCAAATCATAACTTTTAGCAAATTTGTTATGATAGTTTTGCTTAATACGGCTTCTGATTAGAATTCCAGTCCCACCATGTGCTTTACCATCTGGATGATTTGTTCCGTAGAATGAATAACCTCGTAGTTGAAAATTGTATTTGTTTGTAAGGTGTGTTTCTGAAAGCAGCATTACGTCGATATGTTTGTCGAGTAGGAATTGAGCTAACTTAAGTTTATGCTGTGAGACCCCGTTAGCGTTCTACGTAGATATCCTTAGGAAAGTCATTATTTGGATTGTTGTGAAACCAGCATTTGAATCAATAAATTATGGTTTCGCATTAAATCTTGCATAGTTGTGCGCATAAACGACATAAACTCCGTAAGGCTTTGCTGCAGGCTGTATATCATATCTTCAAAGTTGCTTTTTAACTGCTCAGGGAATTGTTACTGCTGAGCCGTGTTCGGTTCTTGGTATGCTGATTGCAGAAATGAACTTTTTGAGACAGGGTTAGCCAGTCCTGATTTTAAAGCGCTTGCGTAAGTCAGTTTTTATCAGAGTTTATGGGTCCTAGTGAGGATCCGGCTGCAGTCGAGAAGAAGACTTCAGCGTTTGATCTGGAAGCTGTCATCTGTTTATTTTGGGTGCGGGCGGCAGTTCCTCTCTGGTGGATGCGACTTTGCAGTGTGCGGAGTCATGAAGATCTCCACAAACTACACACACCGGGCGCAGTTTACAGTATGACCTTGTATGGCCATATTCTTGGCAGTTCGCACATTGTACCGGGCCATTGCATTTGTGCGGTTCCTCAACTGTAATTCTGCGGTGCAGCAGGAACTGAAGATTGTAAATGGGGTGCACTTCGTATTTCTTTAGGGGCTTATTTTCTGGTTAGAGCTCAACCTTAAAGAGTGGTGGCGGCTTTCTATCCCTGTTAGGATAAGGATTAAGGATATTGAAGACTGTCTTAGCTTAAATCCCTTCTCTTGAAGCGCCTTTGTTATCTCTGCAGGCGTTAAGTCGGACTCTATGCCCTTAAGTACGACTTGCAGGCCCTTGCTACTTTTTAGCTGATACGTGTAAAAGTTCTGTTTATTCTCGGAAAGATATTTCGATAATACTCTGTAATTATCTTCAGACTTTGAATCTTTGTTTATTGGATATTGCCCTTTACTAGAGGTATTATGTGGAAGTTATCCTTTCCAATAAGCTCGATAATTTTGTTGACAACAACATTGGAACTTTTTTCTCGAATATAAATAGGCGGAGGTTTTGGCTTCCTTTGGGCTCAGCTTCCTTTTGATTTCTATGTAGCGATCCATACCGGTCTGCATAGCCGGCTTATCACATTCATTGGTTTTGTTCTGTTTTTCGGGCAGCGCAGTGGTAGACCTATTATTATTTGCGCTGCTAGCTGATGATGTCATTAAACGCGCAGTCGATACGGTTGCAGTTGTTGTTGAAATTGCGGTGCTAGTTACTGCTGATGAGCTTAGGTTATTGCATACCTGCATTGGAGCACTTTCAGCACTCTTTGGCCGCAGAGACGTCGATGGTAGCGAGGGGGAGCAAGAACGCGCTCTCTCGCTCGCTACGTTTAAGATCTCTGTCAACTTGGGGGTAATTGCCCGCGCTTGATCAGAGCTTGCATTATTTTCGGTTGCTTTAAAAGAAAAGAACGCGTTATTTCTTTGTACTGAGAGCCGTCTCTCGTCTTGCTCACGTTGACGCTGTGTGCGAATGTCGTTCAGACTCATTTTATTCATTAAAATACAATTGGAAACATTTTTTTTACTTTTTTTTTTTTAACTTTTTAATAAATAATCTTTTTAAAAAAGATTGCATAAATCCAGTTGTGCATTGAAGTAGCAAAATTTTTTGTAGTTGTAGGAATAATTTGATTCAATTCCTGTATTAATGCCCTTTAAGTCATTTACCGTGTCAAACTGGTGTCCATTCCTATAAATTTTATTGGATAGTATTCCCCAACGATCTTCTAAGGGGTTTAAATCCGGACTGATCGCTAGCCATGTCTGGCTGCAAAACAGTCTTTTCTTTAACGAGCCGTCTGGATTGGCGCGTTGTTATGCTGATCCCAGTAAATGTCTCAAGCAATTTCTGGTTTTGTTAGAAAATAAAGTGTAGACTTCCAGCATACCAAGCTTCTGCTCAAACCATAAATAATCCTTTCAACTTAAATTAGTTTCGTCCGAAAATAAAACTTTCCTATATTCCTCTGACCAAAATTTGTACTTCTCAGCAAATTTCAGGCGATAGGTGGCGCTTTACCAGCCTTGTAACAGCGTCACGGGAAGCTTATGTAACCATGTCGTTCTGTTTCAAAACTTTAGTTGACCTTTGATCTCCATGCAAGACTTGTTGTTTTGAACATATAGACGCCGAATTTGTCTCTTGCACCGTGCGTCGATTTTAGTAAGCCCAAATACAAATTTTTAAGAAATTTACTAATTGTGTTTCTGTGCCTGTTTAATCTGACAGCAATATAAGAAACGGTCTGGCCAGATTTGACCAGTCATTTGATCATGTCGCGATTTTCTTTTGACAAATGCGTCCAAAAAAGCATACCGTAAAATCAGAACTATTATTCATTATTTTATTATATAAGGATTAGAAAACAATTTTACTTAAGTTCCGCTGGTTTAAGATAATTTTAAAATCACACTTCTTAGCTTACTTGCTATCAATAGAACAAAAAATAGGAATGTTTGGATTTATTAAGTATATGATTATATTTTCTGAAAGTTTAGTTTGTCGACAATGTTTATGCAAAAATTTGTGAAAAAATATTGAATAGTTTTTAAGGGGTGGCTGTTTCCCTTAAACGTATTTTTTTGGAAGAGCCTTGCGGTGATAATTCCCCAGAACGAAAGGGTCAACTGAAACGTTAAAATAAAAATATTTCATTAGTTTAGAGTAATTCCTTGTACCTGAACGATCGTTATTATAATTTTTTTGGGCATACGGAAACTTTTTATGCAAAAAATGAAGTTATTGGTCGCTAGAATTCATACAAAAGTATCTATTTCGGGGGAATAAAAATTTCTGCATAAAAAATCGATCGTTCAAGTACACACAAAATTCATTAAGAACATTTTAAAAAAAATTTGATGACAATCGGTTCAGTAGTTTTTCGCCAATCTATATCACCGCAAAGTCATTTTTCAAAAAACACCATTTCGAGATATTAGCGTTTAATGTTTCAAATTTGGGTTTTTGGGTGGGGACGAGGCGCGCGACTAGGAGGGCTGTAACTTTCTTTCTACTGCTCAAGTCTCTGAGAAAATTTGGGAAAATGTTCTCAAAAAGTTGTTCTTCAAGATAAAGCAATAAAAATAATTTCGATTTTTTTTAAATGCAAAAGGTATATAACCCCTTAGGAAAAAAAACCATTGAAGTAGGTTTTCTTAATAGAATCATTCAAAAGTGCACATTTACCTATTTCTAAGAAATTTGACTATATAAACAGATTGTAATTTAAATAAGTAGATACTGTTATGGTGTATGTAAGTCTCGATACTCAGATGCCATCTTGAACAAATAAAAAGAAACCATATACATTATACGTACATAAAAATCTCCACTAAAAAAAAATATTAAAATGCGTTAAGATTGATTTGCCTTTTATATCAGTTACTGGTAGAGTAGAAGCGTATATTGTATTCTTTTGATAGTTTGTAACGCAGTGCAAGTATTTTTTCAGAATGTTTCCACGCCCACTTTCACGCCGATAAATCGCAAAACTCCTTATTGACATAGTAGAGGTATAATATTTAGGACGAATTAAGGAGGGTATATACCTTTTTTTGTCGAAAAAAATAGGAAAGTTTGGATTTTTTATGTATGTAACTATTGTTTTTATTAAATGAATGATTATATTTTCTGAAAGTTTAGATTTGTTTATGCAAAATTTTTTGAAAAAATATTTAATAGTTTTTAAGGTGTGGCTGTTTCCCTTAAACGCCTTTTTTTTAAAGAGCCTTGCGGTGATAATTCCCCAGGACGAATGGGTCAACTGATACCGAAAAAATAAAAATAGTTCATTAGTTTAAAGTAGTATCCTGTACTTGAACGAACGTTTTTAAATTTTTTTTTTTTGTGCATACGGGAACGTTTAATGCAAAAAATGACGTTTTTGGACGCAAAAATTCTTACAAAACTATCTATTTCGGCGAAATAAAAATTTTTACATGAAAAAACGATCGTTCAAGAACTAATAAAATTCATTACGAACATTTAAAAAAAAATTTGAAAAAAATCGGCTCAGTACTTTTTTGCCGTTCCATATCACCGCAAAGTCATTTTTAAAAAAAACCATTTCGAGATATTCGCGTTTAAAGTTTCAAGTTTGGGTCTGGGCGGGGACGAGGAGGGCGGCTAGGAGCGCTGTAACTTTTTTTCTACTGCTCAAATCTCTATGAAAGTTTTAAGAAATATTCTCAAGAAGTTGTTCTTTAAGATAAAGCAAAAAAAAATTCGATTTTTTGAAAATGAAAAAGGTATATACCCCCTTAAGTGATACTTATGAAGTAACTGTTTTATAAAAAACGGACTTTAAATATTTCAGATATTTGGCGGGGATGCTTTCAGCTTGTGGTGTTTGCAGTGAAGATCGCCAGATGACGCCACCTAAAATATTTATTTGTATTGGTGAGCTGAGTAACGGGTGTTTCTTCTTGTTAAGTTTGTAAAGCACTTTTATTCATTATTTATAAGAGCTGTTAGAAATAAAATAAAAGTATTTATCAATCCGATAAGTTTACTGTGCAACTGACAACTGGAATATTTAATTTTTTCTAGATTTTGCATGACCAAAACTGTTTTGTTCATGTTAGACACTTGCGGCTTGTAAGGGCCAAAAGCGAAAGGATGCATGTTGCAAATCACAACAGTTGAAATTAGCAAGAACAATTATCGATCGCCCCAGTGAACCAGCCACAAATATGAAACCCCCAAAATGACACCTATCAGAATCCAGATGTGGGTCATTGAACCAAAAAAAGGTCAAGGCGATAATACAATTATTGAAGAGCTCGATAAACAAGAAAAACACATCGGAGTGCCCAAGCTGGAAACAGATCTAAGTCAACAACATAACGATATTAGAATATCGATACTGCACGAAAAGAATCGTGGCACGAAATATTCGCTTTTGCTTTCTGTGTTTTCGGGAGAGAAGATGTAAAAGCACAAAACCCTTTGTTTTTCATTTTCAAATAAAAGTCATTAAATTATATTTGGAGTTGTAATTGATCCAATCACCGGCGATCCTACAAATTTGGTGTCAGAAATGGGATTTACTTGGAAAAACAACACAGAAGCGAACAATACGATTTAAAGTAGCACTAAGCAGCGTCCGAGTGAAACATTATTTGAAATAACACAAAGAGGAGAAGTTTTGTGATGAGTTCAGGAAAAAAAAAAGAAAAAATTAGGGGCCCCCCCCAAAAAAAAAAACCCAAAAAAAAAAAAAAAAAGGGGGAGAGAAAAAAAAAAAAAAAAAAAAAAAAAAAAAAAAAAAAAAAAAAAAAAAAAAAAAAAATAAAAAAATATAAAAAAAAAAAAAAAAAAAAAAAAAAAAAAAAAAAAAAAAAAAAAAAAAAAAAAAAAAAAAAAAAAAAAAAAAAAAAAAAAAAAAAGGGAAAAAAAAAAAGAAAAAAAAAAAAAAAAAAAAAAAAAAAAAAAAAAAAAAAAAAAAAAAAAAAAAAAAATTTTTCAGGAAAAATTAGCAGACGTAGAGAGGTAGAAAATGTTAGAAAAACGTTAAAAAAAAACGTTAAAAAATATTAGAAAAGAAGCGAAAGAAACTAACGGAAAGGCTCAAATAAAAAATGAGGAATACTTTAATGCGAAAAGGAAAAAGAAAAGTGTGACAGAATATAAAGAAGGAGATTATGTTATAGTTAAAAACTTTAATAGTATAGCGGTCCTTATGTTTGCTTAAAGATATTGACGGGTTTCAGTTATCTCGCAATCCATATAACGGCGTTTGGAGTGAAAATAATATTAGACATTGGATAAAAATATAATACATGTATTTGTTTTAACTAATAGTATAACGAACCTGACTCCTTATTCCTTGCTTGCTACGTAAACGTGCGGCAAGCTCAGGGTGGTTGTGAGTTCGTTCCACCAAATTTATAATGAGTGACTGCCCGTGACCAAAGGATAACGCCAGAAAGGATAAGGTTGGTGCTGGTTTATTGTTTCTCGTATTATAGCCTTATTGCTACAGCCTCTGCTGATCGTTGTCGCTGTCCTCTGCAGCACGACTTTGCGATCTTGATCCTTGGGCACTTGGGTTTTGACTTTACTTATTCAGCGTTCACGCTCTCGCTCTGATTGTCGCACCTGTACTATTCCTGAGCTGCGCTTGCGCCGTCCTTTTATAGGCGCTGGAGGTGCCGTTATTCAAGGCCCACTGCAGTACCTTTCATTCACGGTGCTTCCGAAGTGGGTCCGAAGTCTGCCAGTTTACCGTTCGATCTTGTTGCCCTTGCCATGCGTGGGTCCAAGGTCCATCGCGGTACCGTTAAATCATGCGGGTCTGAAGTCCACCAGTTTACTTTTCGACCTTGTTGCCCTTGCCGTATGAGGGTCCAAGGTCCCTATATTTCCCGTTTGACCTGGATTCCCTTCATTTCCCCGGCATTCTCGCCTCCTTTGCTGTTGTTAAGCCGCTCTGCTGCAAATTGTAAAATAATTGTAACTTGTAAATACTGCAAATATTGTAAAGTATATAATTTCAAGACAGAGATAGAGGGCTATTACAATGTCAGAACGGTCGAGTTGTAGCAGGCCAATTAACATATGTATGATCGGGTCACACTATTACACGTGTTACGCTGTTACCATGATACAATAACATAAGGTAGTCTCGTCGGCTGTCTAAACGTTCGGGTTTTGGTCAGTGCGTGTTCGTCTTTCAAAGGGAAAGGTTGTCTGCGGACGAATTTTTTAGGAAATTAACCCTTGAGCAACATGACATTTTGCAATGTGTGCCGCAAACACGTCGATGGCGTAAATGCACCGAAATGTTTGGCAAAAAGAGCGCTGTGGGAGAAATCGCTGTGATACTTTTAAAATAACAAAGAGTGTAAACGAAACTTTAATAATCGCAGCCGAAAATGTTAGTATAAGTTTTTATGTCTAAACTTATACTGACATTTTCGGCTGCGATTATTAAAGTTTTGTTTACAATCTTTGTTATTTTAAGATTAGAATATATTTTAGAATTAAGAATCTTAACAAAAGACTCCGTATTCAGAGACAAAAACAACGCCTAATTTCAAATTCAAAATTATTAAAAATTAAATTATAAAAAAAAATTAAACTCCTTTTATTATGAAAGGCAAAAAAAAAACCCTCTGAACCATCTAAGGGTTTATCCACACATTCTATTGTCGCTCTGCTCGCACTTACTAAACAGTTCCCATCTCACTCGCACTCCTTGTTATAATAGTAGGGTACCAAAATTTTGCCGACGAGACTACCTTATGTTATTGTATCATGGCTGTTACGCAGAGCATGTTACTCTCTTAAGAGAGCGCCTCTCTGTAAAATCGGTGGTTAAAAGCGAGCTGCCGGCGAGCAGTGAGATCACTTAGTAATGAGAACGCAACGGAAGAGGATAAGAATAGGACAAGCAGATATAAGTAAACTAAACCTAAACTACAGTAAATTATGCTAAAGACGCAATAAATAATAATAATAAAAATACGACGGGCCCGTATGTAGCAAATCATTTAGAGATACTCCTGACGTAGATTTGGCTGATCCGTCAAAAACCACACGCAATTTTGTCGTAGAGCTATCCGGTTTTTCAACGCAATGATGCGACAAATAGAATTGTGGGAAAACATGCTGCTTGGAAGCCAGTGACATATGGCCCAGCTCGATGTATTCGTGCATGAAAGCAGAGTACTTCAGTTTAGTTTGAAGGTTTTTTGCCAGTTTGACTTCGAGCGCTTTGAAGCGTCTAAGTGCGCATTGAAAGGAATCTCTTAACGTGTCAGTGCTGAATTTAGTCGGCAACCTTACGGAGTACTGACCCGACTCAAGTCTAGAGTAGCACTGTAGAAACTGCTGTTCGCATATTTGTCTGCCATTCGAATTTGGCCTACACAGATTAGGTCGAAAAATAGACCGGCCCCAAGCAATAAATCTATTCTCTGAGATTTGAAAAACGTGGGGTCTGCGAGTGATATATTTTTAGGAATGCTCCAGTTGGAGATGTCGGGCCAAAGTTCGGTTGATAATCTGTTATCGATCGAGTTATGACTGCTGGGAAGGATGTGGTGAATCTCTTGTCATAGGACTGAGCTACAATGTCAGTTGACAAGTTAGATGCTATCGTTGACTCTCCAATTCCTGATATCGATACGGCTGCATGATGAACCTTGATCTGGATAGCACTATGGCGACTGCGGAAACCAAACTGGTGGTTCGGAAGAGCGTCTTCAAAGGCGTTAATAGCTAGAAGTCTACTAAGCATGATCCACTCAAAAATCTTGGACGGCAACTAATCGGCTTATAAGATTCCGGGCAACATGGGTCTTTTCTTTTTTTTGCCATCATTGTGACTAATGCTCGTTTCCAAGATGATGGAAAATGACCAAGGTCCAGGGAAGCATTAAAGAGGAGGCGGAGCTGTGAAATGACAGAGCTAGGCAGAGCCTTTGCTACTTTTCCATCAATCGCGTCCATAACCAGTCACGTACCTCATCTTCGTTTACTGGACGGACAGTAACAGGAGGGCCAGATTGTTGTCTGGACTTCTTCGCTTGTTGCAAATTCAAATGGAGTAAAGCGATTTTCAAGATCATCAGCAAATACTTCAGCAATCTCAGAATCACTGTCTCCACGTTTAAGGGAAAACCTTTGAAACGGCTGTCTTTTGAGGTTGCGGGTGCATTTCCAGAGCGCAAATCCGTGATTCTGGTTAGGATCAATTGCACTGAGCTTGTCCATAAAAAATTCTGTCTTGGCCGAACGGAGGACTTTCCTTAGCTCTGACACAGTAGCCTTTCACCTTGCCATATCGATGGTATGCCTCGTCCTCATCCAGACACGGCGAAGTGCATGACCTTTTCTGGCCAAGCCAGCAATTTCTGGCTTTGAATAGAGGAAATAGGTATACTTCTAGGAGGAGGGGCAGCTTGATGGATCTTTTCAACTAAGACCTCAGCAAAGGAGTCTACGTCGTCCACAGAGAGAAGAGAATGTTGTTCCTGAGTCAGAGCAGTAAGTTGCGCACTGAATCTTTTTGGATCCGAGCCCCGGGGAAGAAGCCTGGATTTGGTGACGATCGTATAGGCAGCCACGCAAAAATATATCAGGAGCGGAATATGATCAGAGGAAAGTCCCGGGCACTCTGAGATTGTAAGGTGGTTGCACTGGATGCCTTTGTACACAGCAAAATCAATGGCCGTCGGGAGGTGGTCATTGATCCAAGGAAAATGAGTGGGCCCGCTAGTAGCCAAAATCTGCATATTTGAGTCAGCAATAACTCGGGGTGTTTCCCCGAGGGCATGATCGCCTGCACCCCCAGAAACTGTGGTGCGCATTCCAATCCCCTCCAATGAGAAAGCGGCTACCTACAGAGCCAAAAAAACGCAGGTATTCCTCAGTCGTCCAAGAAAGGCGGTGACCAGGTGGACAGTAGACAGCACCAAATGAAATTCTGCCAAACCCAGTGGCCAAACTTATGGCAACTGCTTGCAGGTCCTTACCTGCACCTCCGATATTGTGGCGCTTAGGTGACAATCTAAACAGGATTTGACGATGACAGCAGCACCACCACGATGTCGATCATCAAGGTGATTGGCAGAGTGAACAGCATATCCATTAATGTGGAAGAATGAACGGCTGGTAAAATCTGTCTCTGAGATCAATAAAATGTCAATGTTGCGTTCCTGGTGGAGGTGCTCAATCTCGAGTGATTTGCCAACAAAGTTGTTGGCGTTCCAAATAACGATATTTATACCGTAATTAGTCATCGCATTGCGTTGACACTGATAGATTAACGTGCTTAGAAATCACGCTCTGTAACATTTGTAGTGTGGTCGTCATTACTGACATCATTTGATCAAAGCGTAACAACAACTTATCAATTGCAGCCGCTTGGGCTATCGCAGCAGCCTCTTGTTGCTTCCTTAATCCATTAATAAATTCCAGAAGCCTGTCCTGAGTAGGTTCTTCAACCAAGAACGTCTTTTCAGTTGGATGTGAATTAGCCGTTGGGGAAGTCTGACTTGAGGATGCAGAGAGACGCGTAGAAAACCAAGCATTTTGAGCCGGGGGCATGGCAGGCTTAAAAGTACGTTTTTGAGTGGGTCTACGCTCTACAGAACCAGTGGGCTTACGTCTTTCAATAGCCTCTAAATAGGCAGGACATCGACGGGAAGACGCACTATGATGAGAACCACAGTTAATGCACTTGAGTTATTCCTCATTTATGGCCAAGCACCTCTCCTTGTCTTTTGTTTCGTGGTCACCAGCACATCTGGCGCACTTTGGCAAGAGTGAGCAAAAATTTTTAGAATGTCCAAATTCTTGACATCTGAAACACCTTAAAGGACCCTTTCTCTGTGGGGGGGGTGGGGGTTGTGACGAACCCGCCTTATTTTTATACCCTTGCAGAGGGTATTATAATTTCAGTCAAAAGTGTGCAACGCAGTGAAGGAGACATTTCCGACCCTATAAAGAATATATATTCTTGATCAGCATCACCAGGAGAGTCGATCTAGCCATGTCCGTCTGTCCGTCCGTCTGTCCGTCCGTCTGTCCGTCCGTTTCTACGCAAACTAGTCCCTCAGTTTTAAGGCTATCTGCTTGAAACTTTCCCAAAAGTTGTCTTTCAATTGCAGGTAGTATATAAGTCGGAAGGAGCCGGATCGGGCGACTATATCATATAGCTGCCATATAACTGAACGATCGGAAAAGCCATAACGTTGGTGTTTTTAAAGTTAGGAAGTTGGAATTTTGTATGAGTTTTATTTTTGGCCAATTAATCCTACCTATCGAATTTCATAAGGATCGGACGACTATATCCTATAGCCGCCATATAACTGATTGGTCGGAAATTCCATAACTTTGGTGTTTGTAAAGTTAGGAAGTTGGGACTTTTTATGAGTATTAAGAATACATCATATGAATAATTTTGAAGAATATAATTTACAGAATATTCTGCAAGGGTATATCAACTTCGGCTCCGTCCGAAGTTAGCTTTCCTTTCTTGTTATAATAATTTTAAGACAAATACCATGAAGTTTATAAATATT